>NC_060120.1:519139781-519448353 GCF_021461395.2 Schistocerca americana | reverse complement strand
TTGAAGAATTTTACGTTAATCAACAGTGCTATCAACTCTGAATTGTTTTTCTGGTGTCTGGATTCAGTACCAAAAAGGTATGTGCAAGAGAGAAGTAGCTGTAGAAATAAATACACGCACTCCTGAGGGTACACAATTCTGCACTTAAAAATTCTATAACGTTTAAGCAATGTGGTTTCCAAAATAGTTGTCATACAGAGTGCAACACTCTTAATACCCAAACGCAGGATGTCCAACATCTGACATACATCCACCTGGAAATTTTCCATTCCACTTATTTCTGTGACAAACAGTAAGATGATGAAACTACTTCCTCCTACACAAAGGAAAACATAGTTTCTTTGTGACACATGTACAATATACTTTCTGGAGCTGTATAGCGCCCAGTTCTCACACATAATTACAGTTAATAAATGGAAAATGGATCTTATGAGGAAACAGACAAATGCCTGGCAGCAGTGTTTACTGGAAAACCTAGACAATCGGTTACAAAAATTGGTGATATAAATTATATGTAAGCAGGATGAATTTAGATGCGCTTTCATCTGCTGCCGAACCGTTTTGCGAGTAGTATTTCACAATTTTCAGAGCTGTAGCACTGTCGAAAACAGTGTAAAAGTGGTTGAAGCCGAGACGTCCCTACTGGTAATATACGTAGTCTCTATGTGTACGTGTGTAGAATGGTTGCAGTTTGAACGCATAACTTGCGAACTGGTCGGCTATAAATGACGCTGCTGTGGAGATGCACTCTGTCGCTAGAGAAGGGAAACTCTTATGGCTCAAGATATTACCTGCAGTTAATCCACTGTCATACACTGTCAACTATCGAACAACTTAATATTGGGGTAATAAAAGTAAATACCCAAAAGCTATAATTTGTAGATGCCCTGACAGGGATGTAGGTACATATCAAAGTTGAGCGGTATAAATAGAGGTAAGAAGTATATCTGGTAAGAAGTAAGAGCTTATAATTGTGGAAAAAATCTGAGTAGCAGCAGAAATCAACTCTGTACACATGTCAAATCCCTGTTGCAGACCCGTAGACAATGGGATGGAAGTCAGATGAACATGTAGAATTGTTTCCAGACTTTAAGTTTCCATCAACTGCAACACTACATAAGTCTGCAGAGAGGCTCTCTGATGGGTCAGAGCAGTACTCGGAGTTGTTTCCAGACTCTGAGTTTTCAATACATCCATCATCTACACCACTCCTTGAGTCTCATATACGCACGAAGCGACTGTTATATTTTTCATGATCGTACTATCCAAAATGCATGCACGTAGATCATCGGAAAGAGGGGAAGCCTTAGGATTGTTTTGTAGGATGGTGTACATGACGTGCAGACGTTCTCATAGAAAATCAAACAACACGTGGTTATGTCAGCAATATGACGGTATGCATATCGAAAACTGTCGAAACAGTATAATAAATGACAATAAATCGGTAAAATTCTATTAAAACTTGGTACGAACATGACAACAGATCTGACATTCGTAAAAATTGAGGGAAATACGATGAAATACGCAAAATCGCGAAAACCAAGTAAAATTATGGATATGGGCAGATTACATAAAATTAGAGAAAAACTACCATGAAATGAATAATGAGTGGAAGTAATAAAATTTCGTGTTCTGGAGGAGGAGTGTAGACTGATGCTACATATAGATACCCTAGTAGTGAAAAGAGGAGGCATTCTAGAGATGTGTCAAGTCGAATTGGACATAGCTTCCTGTACTTTAGTAATACAGCCTAACATCGGACTGTAACTTCTGTGAGCAAGAGGAAGATTATCAGGAGCGGTGGTAAACTGAGATAAGACTGTTACATCTCCTCTCATCTACTGATCGTGATGTTTATTTCCTTTTAGGATGTCACTGTTTCTTCGTTTGCATCTTCGGCAGCCGACGATCGTTTTCTATAACTGTTGTGAACATATCATAATTTCTAAACTGTAATTAGTCATGAACTTTATAAACAGCAGGCATCATACAACTCTGGAAACCTATTTAGTGTGTTTGTTACAAACAATCTGTATTTTCTTGGTTTACCATCTTACAATTCGTCACCACAGTTTATCAGAAAGAAACTTGCAGGGAGAGTGTATGTCATGCACTGGAAACATATTTATTGCATTGCAGTGTTAACAGCGTTGCATTACACACGACTAATAGGTCGGAAACCTCACAGCTGTAGCATTATAATGTCTTTAAGTGCAGAACCGTGTATTCCTTTGAATACATTTGTGTTCCACCATCAATTCTCTCTTTTGAATATCTTCTTGGTATGAACACCGACCACAGAACAAAACTTGGAAATGGTTAGCACCAGCGATTTACGTAAAATGTTTTAAAATCCTTTTCTAAGTCACTGATAGATGTTTGTGAGGTACTGAAAACCCCATGTGTGTACATGTGCTTGACACTTACCCTGTTTATGGAGTTAGTACATCGTTGTGTGTAATTTCACATATCAAACACCGCTGCCATACATCTGTCTGTTTCCTCAGATGATGCATTTTCCGTTGCTGACGATAATTTTATAGAACTGATGCGAGAATTGCATAATATCTGAACCGTTATCGATTGTATATTGTGCATTTATCACAAAGAACTTATGTACAAGGAAGTAATTTTATCATCTTAAAGTTTGTCACCACAAGGAGTGGGATAGAAAACTTGCAGGATAGATGTATGCCAGATGTTGGACATATGTATCCTGCATTAGTTTATTAAGAGCTTTGCACTCTGTATGACTGATATTTTGGAAACCACACGACTTCAGAGTTATAGCACGTTAAGTGCAGAACTGTTCAGCTGTAGGAGTGAGTAGCATTTTTACACTACGATCATTTCTCTTTTGCTAGTACCTTCTTGGTACTGACCCCAGACACTACAACAATACTTCAGAATTGATAACACAGTTGACTTTCGTAAAATGTTTCAAACTCTGTCTGTCTGGAGGTCCATTAAGCATAAACCAAATGTTTCTCTTTAACTGTCTGTTATATCACCACAACACTCCCACGTCTGGTGTATTTTGATAAAATGTGCTAACCCCCTTGATATGCATACGTTAAGAGTGATTTGTGCTTTGGGCTGGGTGCCATGAATAACATTGGTGCAGAACATTCTCCGCTGAACAGCAGTTATGGACGGCTCGCTCAGTTCCTTCATGAGACATGGATTGTAGTGGGTATAGCAGCCTCCTATTTCTGGACAGTTGCAAATTGCATCAACGACAGTGTTGCAGGGAGCGTTGGTCGAAGACAATGCGAGGAGATCTTTCAGTCTCAAGCTTTATCCTAAGAATGTGAGATACTCTGTGACTCCCATTCACATAGTGAAAGATGGCCAGTCGTAATCGTGAATGCCACACTATGACTGAAGTGTCAGCATCTTTCTACATTCGCAATATAATACTCGGTACTTGGCAATTAATGGAGAAGTCGTTTAGGCATGATACAGAAACTGGGAAACATGCAGCCATGACACTGGTTGGAGTTGAAATTACGGAAAAGCAGGTAAAAATGCTAAAACTGGCCAAACGGTCAACTGTGGTGCTTATTACAGTACATTGCCCAATATCGAAGTTGTCTTTCCATCCCACCCGTCCACTGGTACGATGTTGATCACCACGCAATGACTCACACGTTTTAGATGGAGAAAGTCTTGGGGGAGCTACACCTACTGGGGGATAGCCAGCACCAAAACAGTGATCATGTAGATGCATCATTTGAGGAATCAATGCTCTTGGTCTCTTCGAAATGGAACACTGAGACATCTACTACTCCATAACTGTGGAAGATGAGGTTAAATTCAGAGGTTGGTAGCTATTTGGAAACATTCCACAATGTCGCAAACTCTTACAGTTTCTATACGTTGTGATATTTTTCACATATTTATCAATAAGAACATTGCCTCTGTCTTTTATTACAACCAACTTGTGCGCCGTGAGAGCAACGTAGTTCACACCATGCAATGTCAGCTTACTATAAGAGTGAGTGGATCGAAAGGTATTAACGTCGATTTCCCAGCTGACACTGACCTCGAAGTCATTGCATAAAAACTGAATGTTATATCTAGTGTCTAGGATCCGTCTTGCGACTCTTAAATAAGTATAAGTGTGTCTCATTCCCAAATGATGTTGCTACAGTGGCCCTGTGCATAGGGGGCAAGATGTTAGAGGTGCAGTGGGACAGTGGTTTGCTGTTCTGATATTATTATTTCCCATCGTAATATTCCTCCCAGCAGCAGCTGTTCACTTTTAGTTCAGCAAAAGGCTACTCCCCTGTTCTTCAGTAATAGCTTGTTGTCCTATCATTATAACCATCTTTACAATATAGGTCTATTGGCTTGGCTGGCTTGAGCAACTCTCCAGTGCTAGACTTATAACGAAAATATCCAGTCCACATGTAGCAGTTACTAACAAAACTGGATGATGCCACTGCCTAGTGCTGGATCAATGGCAGCTCACAGTATTCAAGTAAAAATTGTTTTGCACTCTGTAGAAAATAATAAACTTATGTCTTTAAATGCACAGAGTGAAACTCCCTGAGACGTGCGGGAGGTAAGGGGAGGTGGGGTGGTGTGGGAGGGGTTGCGATGGGGATGGGGAAAACAAACAGCCCCCTCTGGTGGTGATGGTGTTGTGAAATAGGTCACTTGGTCTCTGGACCTCATTGTGAATGCACAAGATTTGTTATTCACAGCAATATAAATGGAATTTCCCACCAATAAATCTGAATTTCCCAACATTTTTTTAATTTCCCACCATTTCCAGTGATGTGATGGGATGGAAGGAGGGGTAAGAGGTGGGGAAGGGACCCATGCGCCAGCTGGTGAAAATTCATGATGTGATTGGGGTTAGGGTAATTAGTTGATCAATTAGTTAATTTGTGTAATTGATTGAAATTCGATATGGAAAGCACTCCAGAAATGGTTTGGTCCCACTAAAAGCCACCTCCTGCGTGTGATAGCTCCTGACCTATTTAGAAGAACCAAAAACCGCACCATCCTATGGCGCAAGTCAAGGAATCTGCAGCCTACATGGTTGCAGTACTTTCTGGGCCTCTGATTCAGACCCTCCATTCTGTACCAGAGATCCACAACAGGGTCTGCCGATTATGCCGCAAATGCTGAACTCTGCTTTCATCTTTCAAACAAGAGTGGTAGCCTTTTCCTCTTCTAATAGCCACTCGAAATCAGAGAGAATATCTTCCAATCCAAAGTAACACACAGCATTGATACCACCTGTAGCTGGCTGCATTCTGTGCTCTTAATGGCATCTGGAAGGACCTGTTCTACATCTGGAATGGCTCCTGAGGTATGCACACAGAGCGGAAATAGGCTTTCTTCGCTACCTTGGCAGCCATGTCCATAAGGGGCCCTTTAACATGCCTAACATTGAGAGTTCCTAGCTACCAATAACCAATAATCGCACACACTGCGACAGCTTGGATCTTGCAGGCTGAGGGATTTCCTCGGAAACAGGAGAAGTAACTGCATGTGGCTGAGGGACATAAGCAGCCAAAGATAACACCTGGAATACGTTTTGTCAGACTAACGAGGGAGACCTTACATTCAGCCCCCTGAGAAGTCTCGCTGCCTGCCACGCCCTGAGGTGGCCTATCACTCGATCCCAGGTGAGAGCTCAACCTCAGTGCGAGCAGTAACAGGGCAGGCCCCCAGTGCAGACTGATCAGAGGACTCGTGGGGTAGTGCTGGACGCCTATTGGATCCCCATAGCCAGTTCACAACAGTGAAGCCCATTCACTGCAGTCTCAAGCTGTCTAACCGAAGCCAACACAGCCTGGAGCACAGAGTGAAGTGTTACCAGCTCAGCTCGCATCGACACAATACAATCACAGTCCCTACTCATACAAAAGACGATGGAAGACTACACTACTTAGACAAACAAAAGAATATCGACATTCACTGCAAAGCTCTACTGTAGACACTGACGGAAATGTAAGAGTTGTGTCTAGTAAAATAGATTAACAGTCAGAGATTCAGAAAGTAGGCTAACAAAGCTCACAGGTGAGATACATCGCTCCTGGATAAAATTTTATAAAATGTAACAAAATCGGTTATCTTGAAACACGAAAGAAAACGAGAGAACTGTGTCTATGAAGTATAACATTAACGCGGAGAAATAAAAAAAATAAACTACCAAAGCACACGAATGAAACTACGGTATAATTCGATACTGGTTAGGAACTCGTGAAATGTCACAAAATCGGTTACTTTCCTGTTACTGCTCTGCCTTTGCCCTCGGCTGCTGCCCAATTATCAATCGAACCCACCTGACCAGGCCACGGTTTTCCAATCGTCTAGGGCCAACCGATATTGTCAAAAGCCCAGGAGAAATGTTCCAGGTACTGTTAGCGAAGGCACTCCTGTCGGTCGTCTGCAGCAAAAGCCCAATAACATCAAATTTCGCCGCACTCTCCTAACGGACAGGTTTGTCGTCAGCTCCACATTGATTTCTGCGGTTATTTCAAGCAGTATTCTTGTCTGTTAGCACTGTCAACTCTACACAAACGTCGCTGTTCTCGGTCGTTAAGTGAAGGCCGTCAACGCCAACATTGCCTGTGGCGAGGGGCAATGCCTGAAATTTCGTATTCTCGGCACGCCTTTAACACTGCGGACCTTGGAATGTTCAATGCGTCTAGCGGCAGTAACAATTCCGCGTTCAAAGTCCGTTAATTCCCATTATGCGACTACAATCAGTACGGAGACCTTTTCACATGAGTCAGTTTAGTAGAAATGACAGCTCCGCCAATGGACCGCCCCTTAGTATCTTTTGCACCCGACACTACCACCATCTGTATATTTGCACATCGTTTTCGAATGACTTTCGTCACCCTAGTGTAGATGCCCAGTCATTGCTGAAATTGGTCAATCACTATACATATCCGTTCAGTATGTACTGTTATGTAGAATCTGCTTGCAGGAAATAGAACACGTAAGTAACTAAGGAAAGTTGGCGAAATAGTAGCTCTTGTTAGTGAAATCAGTAGTTGTTTGCAAATGGTTGAAAGTACAAGATTTGGAACGTAAATTTCTACAGTGTCTGTAGTGAGTTTGGTTTTCTGTAGATCCCCCCCAATTCGAATACGTCGAATTCTGTGATAGCTGCTTCAACAAAGATACAGGCATATAGTATTCAAATGTGAATACAAATGCGGTAGTATTCCGTTTATAATGATTTCAAGGCCCACCAGATGATACACATAACGTTTTATGATGAACACTATCACCAATAAGACACTTAATAATAGACATTTCACTTCATATTCTTGAAGTACCGCCGATATACCGCAGGCAGTGCACCTCTGGAGTCTAAATTAACATTTAAAGAGGCAAAGTGAGGTTTCAAACTACAGCCATTACTCTTCACGATGCAATACCTTCTGATTTTGTAAATTCAGATGTTACACTCCTGCACAAATGCGTCAAAAACATCGTGAAAAAAAACAGGTCTCCTCGCCTATGAGACATTTTCAAATGCTGTATCCAAAACAGGTGGGCACCCATCTACTAGGGAACCCGAAAATGGGAAATGTATATACATTTTCCGCTAAAAACAGAGGACACTCTATGCTACTGCTGCAACTGATATACGGAAAATAACGACAGCTAAAAATTTCTTTCATGATTGTACACACATCAAAAAAGTTTTGCATCACCTCGGTTCCGAGAGTTCCGGAACCTGTACAAAGTATTGGAATATAGATCAACATAAACGTCATTTCCGCCCTTTTTATTACACATGAAAATCTCACACTGCATGTTGTACCGCTATACAGCGAGACCTTCAGAGATGGTGGTTCAGATTGCCGTGCTTCTAATACCCAGTAGCTCGTCCTCTTTGCATTGCTGCATGCCTGTATTCGTCGTGGCAAACTAACCACAAGTTCATCAAGGCACTATTGGTCCACATTGTCACACTCCTCAAAGGGGATTCGGCGTAGATCCCTCAGAGTGGTTGGTGGGTCACGTCGTCCGTAAACAGCCCTTTTCGGTCTATCCCAGGCATGTTCGATAGGGTTCATGTCTGGAGAACATACTGGCCACTCTAGTCGAGTGATGTAGTTATCCTGAATGAAGTCATTCAAAAGATGTGCACGATGAGGGCGCGAATTGTCGTCCATGAAGACGCCAATATGCTGCCGATATGGTTGCACTATCGGTCGAGGGATGGCACTCACGTGTCGTACAGCCGTTACGGCGCCTTCCATGACCACCAGCGGCGTACGTCGGCCCCACACAACGCCACCCCAAAACAGCAGGGAACCTCCACCTTGCTGCACTCGCTGGACAGTGTGTCTAAGGCGCTCAGCTTGACCGGGTTGCCTCCAAACAGTTCTCCGACGATTGTCTGGTTGAAGCCATAGGAGACACTCATCGGTGAAGAGAACGTGATGCCCATCCTGCGCGGCCCATTCGGCAAGTTGTTGGGCCCATCTGTACCGCGCTGGACGGTGTCGTGGTTGGAAAGGTGGACCTCGCCATGGACTTCGGGAGTGAAGTTGTGCATCATGCAGCCTATTACGCATAGTTTGAGTCGCAACACGATATCCTGTGGCTGCACGAAAAGCATTATTCAACATGGTGGCGTTGCTGTCAGCCATAATCCGTCGGTAGCAGTCATCCACTTCAGCAGTAGACCTTGGACGGCCTGAGCGAGGCATGCCATCGACAGTTCCTGTCTCTCTATATCTCCTTAATGTCCGAACAACATCGCTTTGGTTCACTCCAAGACGCCTGGACACTTCCCTTGTTGAGAGCCCTTCCTGTCACAAAGTAACAATGCGGACGCGATCGAACCGCGGTATTGACCGTCTAGGCATGTTTGAACTATAGACAACACGAGCCGTGTACCTCCTTCCCGTTGGAACGACTGGAACTGATCGGCTGTCGGACCCCCTCTGTCTGCTCATACACGGGTGTTTACGTTTTTGGGCGAGTTTAGTGACATCTCTGAACAGTTAAAGGGACTGTGTCTGTGATACAATATCCACAGTCAACGTCTATCTGCAGGATCTCTGGGAACAGGAGTGATGCAAAACTTTTTTTGATGTGTGTATTACAGTTCCAAACGTTCTTTGCGCTATACGCTACTACAGAAATACTTCGTAGTCCATAAGATACGGTTACCTTCCTCTGTAACCGTACCTACACTGCCGTGTCCATAAGGGGCCCCTTAACATGCCTAACATTGAGAGCCCCTAGCTACCAATAACCAATAATCGCACACACTGCGACAGCATGGATCTTGCAGGGTGAGGGATTTCCTCTGAAACAGGAGAAGTAACTGCATCTGGCTGAGGGACATAAGTAGCCACAGATAGCACCTGGAATACGTTTTGTCAGACTAACGAGGGAGACCTGGAAAATGATTCCTTTCACAATTTTCTAATTGACCAACATAGGTATATATACATATATCTGGCCATAAATTTGGCACTAGCCATAAATGGGAGGCACATAGAAATATATGTAATATCCATGGCAAGCAGCGTGTGTGACAAAGCGCTATCGCAGGAGACATAGCTGACGTTGTGCCGAGCGCTGTAGTAGCGACTCGTGAGCACACCCTGTTATATCACAGCACGGGTAATAAATACTTCTGGATTAATATTATTATCTTTAGCAGCAGAAGTAGTATTAGTATTAGTATTAGTAGCAGTAGTAGTAGTGGTAGTTGTTGTTGTTGTTCTTGTTTTGGTCCTAGAGGTGCATTGCGTATCTTATATCACAGATACATGAAGAAATTGAAGTTAAATATTTACTTTTAACCATCTCCTTGGTTTCGCCTTGAAACATACAACACTAGTCTCTTACAACACTGGTTATACTTTCAAAAATAAATAAATAACTCGCAGAAATATCTATGACGCCTTTCTGTCGAATTTCGATTTCAAACGTAAGTAACAGCAAATAAGTTTCTTGATCACACTGCCAAAACAGAATGGGGAACAGAGTGTGCATTGCATCTGATGAAGTGTTTTACACTTGAGAAACGGGCGTAGCGAATGCAGTAAATAACAAAGATAAGTCGCTGTGTTACCGTCGGTAGGAAATTCGGGCTGTCCCACACAGTCAAGTCCCATTATGACAGTTTTCGATAACACAGAAGAAATACGTTTTCGTCCACATGCCAGCCATATATTGGAATTTATGGTGTCCATCATAATAAAATCTTGTTTTCCGTTATTTTACTATTTCGTGGGATACAAACATATCACAGGTGCTTCTGGCACTTGATTTGAGAGGGCCGGCCGCGGTGGCAGAGCTGTTCTAGGCGCTTCAGTCCGGAACCGCGCGACTGCTACGGTCGCAGGTTCGAATCCTGCCACGGGCATGGGTGTGTGTGATGTCCTTAGGTTAGTTAGGTTTAAGTAGTTCTAAGTTCTAGGGGACTGATGACCTCCGATCTTAAGTCCCATAGTGCTCAGAGCCATTTGAACCATTTTTGATTTGAGAGGAAAATCATTACGTGAAAATTCAAAAATACCAGTTGGCGCAGTATATCACTAGCGTGCTTTGACCCATTTTGCGGTAGAGAGTAGAATGCAATATGTTACATACTGACTCCTGCAGAAGAACTATTTGTAAGTTACAAAAAACGGTTCAAATGGCTCTGAGCACTACGGGACTTAACATCTGTGGTCATCAGTCCCATAGAACTTAGAACTACTTAAACCTAACTAACCTAAGGACTTCACACACATTCATGCCCGAGGCAGGATTCCAACCTGCAACCGCAGCGGTCACGCGGTTCCAGACTGAAGCAACTAGAACCGCACGGCCACACCGGCCGGTTCAAAAATGGTTCAAATGGCTCTGAGCACTATGGGACTTAACTACTGTGGTCATCAGTCCTTTAGAACATAGAACTACTTAAACCTAACTAACCTAAGGACATCACACACATCCATGCCCGAGGCAGGATTCGAATCTGCGACTGTAGCAGTCGCGCGGTTCCGGACTGCGCGCCTAGAACCGCTAGACCACCGCGGCCGGCACACCGGCCGGCAATTGTAAGTTACGATCATGAGTACTTATTCAGAATGATTGCCATTGGATGTCTTCTTCAACTCATCAATGTGCAGTATGGGAATTTTAAAACACTCTGTACATCGGATGAAAAAAACAGATAATATAATTACCAAATGTAGCAAAATAGAACGTAACTTTTAATCCATCTTGATTGCAAAATGTTTATTCATATTACCGGTTTCGGTTCTTTTAGAACCATCTTCAGATCTGTAACGATAATGATACTAATTTACTATTTCACGAATGCAAGCCTTTTTCCTCCTATCTAATCAACATCAAATGTACCAGAACGTACCTGATATTTTGGTTACAGGAGCACACCGTCCAAATACAGCAGTCACGAACATTGAACAAAATTTAGACATCCTGCATAGGGCTCATAAGGGACGGTTTCGTAACATTTTGGAAGAAATTGAAATATACACCCACAAACAGAAAGATCCAGATTTAATCCTCAACGAGCAAAGCGAGTTCAAACATAACGCCTATTTTAGTATTTATGACGACTTACTAAGATGACAACTGTTACGTGTGGAGGTCCAGGCCGAGGGATGAGAGATGGTGGATGATGGAGAAGCCGGAAGATGCGTGCAGTGCCTGTCGTCGGTGACGGGCCCTCCAGTGCGGCTCTCTTGCCCAGGGCGATGGACATCAGACAACTGAGCGGATCGCGGCACAACACCGAAATGGCGGGAACCAAGGAAGCAGACCATGGAGGAAAACAAGTCTACACCAGCACCATAGATACAGAAATCGCCCTTTGTTTTTATATCGTATAAAAATGATAATTTTACTATGTTTTTTTTAATTTTGATAAGTATAGATTTTAACCTTGACATCTACTGATTGTAATTTAGTATTTTTAGACAGAAAAGTTAATTACAAAAGTTTACTGAATACAGTATGTGCATATGTAATGTAACAAATGTACCAGACGCCACCTGTCGGTAATAGTGTTATAATTATTATAAATGACGTGCATTCTGCAACCAATTTTATATGACGCAGCATGTGAAAGTTGCTGTATTTGGACGGGTTACTCCTGTAACCGAAATATCAGGTACGTTCTAGTACATTTGATGTTGATTAGATAGGAGAAAAAAGGCTTGCATTCGTGAAATAGTAAATTAGTATCATTATCGTTACAGATCTGAAGATGGTTCTAAAGGAACCGAAACCGGTTATATGAATAAACATTTTGCAATCAAGATGGATTAAAAGTTACATTGTAAAATCACTGATTGCGGCTATCCTATCAGACATTATGTCTGTTTTTGCATAGTGTAACAATTCCGATACTAAATGTAACTTGGTTTTTTCTTTTGATGCTAGTCAATTGTCAGGATGAGCTTCACTGCAATGGGCATTTAATTCTAAGCATTATGTCAGGGTGAAAATACTAAATAAATTAATTTATCTCTCGTAACAGCATGTGGGCACAGTGGGTTCTTTCTTGGCTCGGGTGTGAGGTAGAATTTAACAGCATTTTTACATAACATTTATTGAAGATTTGTACAACTGTTTCCTTACTCGATGTCCTGGCTCTGAGAGCGGCAGCTGTGTTGCTTGCGAAGCCTTCTGCTGCAGCAGCGGCGGCGGCGGCGTCTGATTACGCATGGCAGTGTGTATCTCGTGTCGCCGTCTCGCCCAGCTGACTGGAGACGCGCAGGTGGCCCATTTAATTATTGAGAGCGAAGTCGTGCATCGGATGGTGATACCTTTGGATGTGGCGTTCCAGTGTTTCTCTTCTCTAAGAGGCCACGTGTGTTGTGCATCGGCCAGCGGAGCGGCGCGGCGGGGGAAAGCGTGTCCCGAACTCGAACAATGGACTCCAACTTGCCAGTCGTCGGCTGTCAGATCTTCATCCCAGCTCACAGGTGACTGCTGATGTGAGGCCGTCTCCTTCCCGTCCTCACGAGTCACCCGGGTAAGTAAAAATCAGACTTCAAATACCTTTTAACTTCTGTCTTCTGGCGCCGACGCTGCTGCTTGCTATTCCATTACAGCGGCGGACTTGGTGCGTCCATGCATGATGTAGTCTCATCTTTCATGACGGTCTTCAGCACCGAAACTGCCTGGAAACTACTGCTACTCTTCTCTTTTCCTCCGTCTCTCGGGTCCACTGCGTCTCGCGTTTTTATTCACTTCAGTTCACTGGAGGTGAACGACATCACGGTCATTGCCTCATCTGTCACGTTTAAAAGCTTCTCGAAGAATCTTCTTAACGTCGGTCATTGGCTCTTGGAATGTAGGTGAGGGCCTTTGATGACATGCGACAACTGAGAAACACGTGAGCCGGTCATTGCCTCTTCTGTCACGTTGAAAAGCTTCTCGAAGAGTCATCTTAACGTCGGTCATTGCCTCTTGGAATGTAGGCGAGGGCCTTTGCTCACATGTGACAACTGAGAAACACGTGTGCCGGTCGGGCGATGCCCTGACGGCTGAATCGACAGCGCCCACTTATGTGGAACTTGCTGACTTCATGGTCATTGTCTCTTCTGCTCTGCTGTTCTGCCCACTGTTTGCCAGTATGTAACTCTCTAAACTAAATCAAGTTTTTCATTTATATTCTAATTTCTACTTCATTTTGATTTCACTAATATATTTACTTAAGTACCACTCAACATTCCTCCACCCTTCGGAGAAATTCGGCCTCGAATTTACCACTCAACATTCCTCCACTCTTCACACGGCAAAAGCACTAACACAAGCAATGACAACTCCCGACTTAGAAGATTACACACGCTTCACATTAAGTATGTTGAAAATGCTTTATCACTTTACAAAAGCACTATATGCTCATGAATCACATAGTTCACACATAAATGGTTATAATAAGTGTAACAAATCTTGATGACAATGAATAAACAAAAATAGATTTTTCACTTAGAAAATTACATAGAAGCACCTGTTTGATCTACCCTATATTAATGCAAGAATATCTGTTCTACATTATTGTTTATTGTAACATGAGACTGTTTAATAAGGACTGAAGTACATAAACAAATTTAATACACTAATGCTCAAAAGTAACCACTGAAGTACACCAGTTAAGAGTGTGGTATCCAGGTAACAGGGATTTGATGAAGTGGTATATTATTGTTTGTCTTATGTTTTCATCTTAAGTAAAAGAAATATGTACAAAGCAGAAACACAAACACAAAGGTTGCAGATATTCCCTTTCCTAGCATTATAATTTTAGTTTTGTGTTTACTTTTTAATTTTGAGCCATGTTGCATCATAACATTGGCATCAATTTTGCCTTGCTGTGAGTTTATGGACATATCTAATGACTTCAGAAGAGAACTGTGAAGGGAGTCATTGAAGTAGGACAGGTTTTGCGTAGGAAATGCTTGCATGGCGTCTTCTGAAAAAAAGCAAACAACATGGTTATGGACCTACCAACCTAGTAAAAACAAAAACAAGGAAAAGAAGGAGTACGTTGTTAAGTACAAGATCAACATGTTTCTATGTTCACCTTTTATTTCTTACAGAATAAACCATTATCATTTATTAATTATTTACATTTGTATATTATCCACAGTCTACTAAGATTCCACTACGACATTCGCACCCTTGGTCGAAGATTGTATGGTGCCATGTCTGTATGTTGGGCTGGCGTGGCCACTCTTTTCCCTCTTCGGGAACTTCCTCCACCCTTCAGAAAAGCAGACACTATTGTTGAAGGAATTACATCTGGAGCGCCCTTAAAAGGTTTTAAACGACTTGCATGGACAATAGTAGTTCGGGTGGGCAGTTGCAATTTAATGTTGACTGGTGACGTAATCTCAATAATTTGATAAGGACCTCTGTAGTTCGTTGCGAATTTCTTCGTTTTTCCTTTCGCAATGTATGGGGTTGACAGCATCAACCACTGACCGATTTTGTAATTTGGATATTTAGCTTGGGCATTACCTAATCTTTTCTGTCGTTGTATTAGATTTTTGAACCTTTTTCCATACATACTTCATCGTTCGACTGAAATCTCTTACTATTTGTCCGACTTTTCCGTTTTTCTGCCTCATTACATCAAAAGGGGACGGCATTTTTCTCCCATAGACCACTTCATAAGGTGACATGCCAGTTGCTTCATGCGTTTTGGCGTTGTATACTGACACAAGTATTGGTAAATACGTATCCCAATTAGAATGTTGTTCATTGATATAATAATTAAGCATCTTGCCAATTGTCCGATGAACTCTTTCTGTGCGTCCGTTGCACTTAGGGTGTAACGGAGTTGTGCGTAATTTACGTATTTTTAGTAAGTGGCATAGCTGTTTCATTAAATCAGACATAAAATTAGATCCCTGATCTGTGATAATAGCTTCAGATACGCCAAATTTAAGTACACAGTTGTCAACTAAAGCTTGGGCAACTGTATTTGCTTGCTGATCTGGGAGACTCACCATAGCTAGATAGCGTGAAAAGTGATCTATAATTGTAAGAACATACTTATTACCAGCAGGTGTCTTATGAAATGGCCCGTAGAGATCCAGTCCACAGATTTGAAATGGACATGAAGCCTCGGGGAGCCTCTGTAAGCCCGCAGCTCGTGGCCGTGCGGTAGCGTTCTCGCTTTCCACGCACGGATTCCTGGGTTCGATTCCTGGCGGGGTCAGGGATTTTCTCTGCCTCGTGATGGCTGGGTGTTGTGTGATGTCCTTAGGTTAGTTAGGTTTAAGTAGTTCTAAGCTCTAGGGGACTGATGACCATAGATGTTAAGTCCCATAGTGCTCAGAGCCATTTGAACCGTTTTTTAGCCTCTGTAAGGGTATTTTTGAACGAGAAAGTTCAGCTCATTGTGCACACGCAATGCAATTACGAACGTACTGCGCAACATCCTGCTTTCTGGTTTGAAACCAAAATCGCTCTGCTACGCGTCTTTCGGTTGTCCGCTGTCCACCGTGTCCTGCAAGGATATGATCGTGGGCCTCTGCCATTATTTCTTGTCTAAGGTGTTGGGGAACAACAATTCGCGGTCCAAGTTTTGTTTTACGGCATAATACACCATCTTCAAAGCAAAATTATTTTTGAGTTGCGTATTTTTGGCATTCTGTATCCTCATCTTGTGCTTTTCTCCAGTCCTCAGTATCTCGGCCTGTTGCTTCCAAAAGTGCTACTTTCCGACTTAGGCATTCTGCATTCGTGTGTTTTTTGCCTGGTTTATGGATAACTTCGAAATCCATTTCGGAAAGACATAGGGCCCAACGGGCGAGACGACTGATGGATCCTTTAACCCAAGCAACCATTTTAAAGCTGCGTGGTCTGTAATAACTTTGAATTTCCTACCATACAAGTATCATTTAAAGTATTTGATGCCATAAATAACACTTAACAATTCCTTCTCTGTAGTGGAATAATTTCTTTCTGCCGTTGTTAGTTGTCTCGAAGCGTAGGCTATGGGGTGTTCCGCGCCATTAATATTCTGACTCAAAGCAACTCGTACTGAATGACCAGTTGCGTCACAGGATAAAATAAATTCTTTATTATAATCTGGGTAGGCTAATACTGGATTGTGTGTTATCTTTAAGGGTTTGAAATGCTGATTCACAATCTTCAGACCAATGAAATTTTGCACCCTTTTTCAATAATTGGGTTAAGGGTCGGGCAATTTCAGCGAAGTTGTGAACATATTTTCGGTAATACGATGCGAGACCAATGAAACTTTGTACTTCCTTAACGCGTTGTGGTGTTGGGAAGTCCTTAACTGCCGAAATTAATCAAAGATCTGTTTTAATTCCTTTTTCACTAATGATATGCCATAGGTATGTAACCTCTGTCAATGCAAGACTACATTTTTCCATATTTAATGTTAATTTCGCTTTTCTAAGTTTCTGAAAAACATTATGCAGACGCACAGCATGTTCATTAATGTCTTTGGAGAATACAATAATATCGTCTAGATATACACAACATTGCTGAGTTTTGAGTCCTCTCAATACTCCATCGAGTAGTCTTTGAAAAGTTGCTGGTGCATTTTTCAAACCGAAAGGCATTCTTTTAAATTGCCAGTGGCCTCCAGGGGTAGAAAATGCTGTTTTATGCCTATCTCCAGGTGCAACTTCCAATTGATGATATCCGCTACGTAGATCGATTGTTGAAAAGTATTTACTGTTACCCAAACTGTTAATGATATCTGTAATGTTTGGAAGAGGATAAAAATCTGAGATAGTTTGTTTGTTAAGGTGTCTGTAGTCACAATAAAATCTATATCGTTTCGTACCGTCGGGAGACTTCTTTGGAATAATTACGATATTTGATTTATAAAGCGAATCAGAATATTCTATAATTCCATCTTTTAGATGCTGTTCTAAAAATTCATCCAGTACTGGCTGTAAGTGATGCGGAACTCTATAAGGCTTCCTATAAACTAGGGGGCTATTTCCTGTTGGGATCCTATGCTGTGTGATATCTGTTGCTGGCAGTGGACCTTCTGCATTAAATAAATCTTGGAACTCAACTAAAACTGCTTCTATCGTGTCTCTATCATTTCCTTTCAAATGCTCAATCTCCTGGCGTAATGCGGTTTTATAGGCATCTGGTTTCTGACCATCAGTAATATCTGACCAAATGAAATCTTATTCTTCAAAAGTACTGACTGTAGCTACTAATATTCCCTTATGCAACTCTTTGTCCTCCACTCCGAAATTGTCAATATGTACTGGTACTTTTCTTTTTCCCTCAACGTCTTGAACCCGTACAACACTTCTACGTACAAAACAATGTGATACAGCTGATTCCTCATTTTCCTCTAATGGCTCTATTAGACATACTGTATCTGTAGGTACCTCGGGGTCAACGGTCATCCAGAAAAGTTTTCCTGAGCCAAATGGTATCTTATCCCGCGAATCTACCTTCAAGGACGTTGCACGCAGTGTAGTTGATTTCGCTTTCCTGTTGGGGAAATCTAGCGGCAGCGGGCCCTATGCAGCGGTGTCACCTAGCTGAAACACTATTCCGCTAAGTTCTACAATTTGCTGTCTGAGGTCGATTTTAGCGTGATGTTTATTCAGAAAATCCAGTCCTAGGATCGCGTCGTACCCGTCAGTTACCTTTGTTACCACTTCTACATCTTCCTGAAATTGTACACCGTGAATATAAAAAATCAATGATGTACATCCTAGGCCGGCCGAAGTGGCCGTGCGGTTAAAGGCGCTGCAGTTTGGAACCGCAAGGCCGCTACGGTCGCAGGTTCGAATCCTGCCTCGGGCATGGATGTTTGTGATGTCCTTAGGTTAGTTAGGTTTAACTAGTTCTAAGTTCTAGGGGACTAATGACCTCAGCAGTTGAGTTCCATAGTGCTCAGAGCCATTTTTTTTTTTGTACATCCTAATGACTTCACTGTACCTCCTCCTACTCCACTCAATCTATATCTTGGAGGGTCATATTTCTTTTCTCCAATACATTCATTACTCACTATTGATACGTTTGCGCCTGTATCCACCAGTATCCTTGCCTCTTCATCCTGTATGGTAGCAGATAACCAGCATTCCGCCTTCACATTCGCCTTAATGGCATGAAATTTTATTGGGAACGCCTGGCGGCGGCTCCGACATTCCCGTTTGAGTTTAACTGATTTCTATTTCCAAAAACTTTCTTAGACCTGCATTGCTTGAATGTGTGACCTATTCTTTGACAATTAGTGCATTGAGGTTGTCTGCAGTTTTTTGCTATATGTCCCTGTCGATAGCACCTAAAACATCGTACTCCTGCTGAAAATACATTTCGCTTCCCTTGTATCTGGTGGCAATGTCTATTTCTTCGAAAGCCGTCGCCACAGATACAGCTTCCGCTAAATTTTTAGGAAACTCTGCCCTGACACGACGGGACGTTTCAAGAGGTAACCCACGTAAAAATGTATCCAGAGCTCTATCTTCTGCCTCTTGTAAAATGACTTTATTTGCTTCATCACTAGTTGTCAACTGATAGGTGTTAATATTAACTTTTCTAATCCTATCTACAAAGCTTTCTAACGACTCGTTTTGCCTCTGAGTGATAGTGTTTAATTTTTCCCTATAAAATCTACAGATGTTCTGTTTTTGAAAACGTTTAAGCAATCATTTCTTCAATTCCTCAAATGCTGGAGCATTCCGTAATTCTTCATGTTATAATACGTGTGCTTTAGCCTCTCCTAGCAATCTTAACTTTGTCATTTGTAAGAGCTGTTCATCTGACCATATTCCTAACTTTGCAGCTGCTGCTAAATCATCAAAAAAGGCTGTTATGTCCTCCCAAGGTTTACCTGAAAAAGGAGTTACTAAGGCTGCTGCTGAGGAATCTGGGGTGGGAGGGATTGAAATGGTTTGCCTAACCTCACTCAACTGTTTAAATAATGTATTATTATCATTTTTGAGCTGTACTATTTGATTAACTAAGCTCTGAATAGCTTCCTCAGTAGAAACCGCTTGTGGTGCTGGCTCTGACTTTGTTCGATTTCGTGTCATCATTTTACAAACTATTAGTTACACAATCTTACTACCGGAATTAAAAAGATGTTTAAATATTTTCGACAGGACCTTAAAATTATGAGAGAAAATACACTACTAAATAAAGAAAATATTACGACTGCTGTGCAAACCTCTATCCTTTCACACATTAAGCAATACTAACTGTGGACCTTTAGTGACTGTCATTCACACCTCATATTGAGCCAAGGGTTTTTTCTCTGACACCAAATGTAACAGTTCTGATACTAAATGTAGCTGGGTTTTCTCTTTTGATGCTAGTCAATTGTCAGGATGAGCTTCACTGCAATGGGCATTTAATTCTAAGCATTATGTCAGGGTGAAAATACTAAATTAATTAATTTTTCTCTCTTAACAACATGTGGGCAGGGTGGGTTCTTTCTTGGCTCGGGTATGAGGTAGAATGAAACAGCATTTTTACATAAGGTAACTTTTATTGAAGATTTGTACAACTGTTTCCTTACTCGATGTCCTGGCTCTGAGAGCGGCAGCTGTGTCTTTTGCGAAGCCTTCTGCTGCAGAGCGGCGGCGGCAGCGTCTGATTATGCGTGGCAGTGTGTATCTCGTGTCGCCGTCTCACCCAGCTGACTGGCGACGCGCAGTGCGAGGTGGCCCATTTAATTATTGCGAGCGAAGTCGTGCATCGGATGGTGATACCTTTGGATGTGGTGTCCCAGTGTTTCTCTTCTCTAAGAGGCCGCGTGTGTTGTGCATCGGCCAGCGGAGCGGCGCGGCGGGGGAAAGCCAGTGTCCCGGACTCGAACAACCGACTCCCGCTTGCCAGTCTTCGGCTATCAGATCTTCATCCCAGCTCACAGGTGACTGCTGATGTGAGGCCGTCTCCTTCCCGTCCTCACGAGTCACCCGGGTACGTAAAAATCAGACTTCAAATATCTTTTAACTTCTGTCTCTGGCGCCGAGGCTGCTGCTTGTTATTCCATTACAGCGGCGGACTTGGTGCGTCTGTGCATGATGTAGTCTCTTCTTGCATGACGGTCTTCAGCACCGAAACTGCCTGGAAACTACTGCTAATCTTCTCTTTTCCTCCGTCTCTCGGGTCCACTGCGTCTCGCGTATTTATTCACTTCAGTTCATTGGAGGTGAGCGACTTCACAATCATTGCCTCGTCTGTCACGTTTAAAAGCTTCTCGAAGAATCTTCTTAACGTCGGTCATTGGCTCTTGGAATGTAGGTGAGGGCCTTTGATGACATGCGACAACTGAGAAACACGTGAGCTGGTCATTGCCTCTTCTGTCACATTGAAAAGCTTCTCGAAGAGTCATCTTAACGTCGGTCATTGCCTCTTGGAATGTAGGCGAGGGCCTTTGCTCACAAGTGACAACTGAGAAACACGTGAGCCGGTCGGGCGGTGCCCTGACGGCTGAATGAAAGTGTCCACTTATGTGGAACTTGCTAACTTCACGGTCATTGTCTGTTCTGCTCTGCTGTTCTGCCCGCTGTTTGCCAGTATGTAACTCTCTAAACTAAACCAAGTTTTTCATTTATATTCTAATTTCTATTTCACTTGGATTTCACTAATTTATTTACTTAAGTACCACTCAACAATAGTAAAATAGACTTAACTCAATTTAGTAGAATCGAATCCCAAACCTAAAAGGTGCGGGAAATATTTAGCACAAACGACGGAGATTTTTAACATTTTCATGTGGCATGAGTACTAGTAGCAAATTTAAGAACACACCCATATCTTTGAATTATATTATAAAGAATTGAGATTATCATGTTACATGTTACTTAAATGCATTCTGAAATATTTGAATAATGGTTCAAAAAAATGGTTCAAATGGTTCTGAGCACTATGTAGCATAAAATCAGAACTTAAAAAAAAAAAGTCACTGTCATATTTTCATTTCAGCAGAACCGCAAATTATTCATTTTTAACTAACATATTAAACATTCATTAGTTAATTACCTTAAGAATCGAAAGTGATTAGTGATTGTCATAAATACCAAAAGGTACAAAAAAAAAAATGAAATTAGTGCCCAAGACAGTGCAACGAAAAATGTTTATGTCTCACCAAATCTCTGTCAGTCTTTTATTCATGACTCTTCTTATAAAATAATTTAAAAATTCATATAAAAGGTTTCTAAAAGTTACAGTTTCCTATCAGAGAAAGAGATCAAATCAATAGCATGCCGTTCCCCTCCTCCACAGTTTTAACTTTTGCAAATTGTTAGCCATAGCCTTCTGAACATTTTACCACAGTCATTTAGCACATAAGACGATGCATTCACCACATAACAATTTTGTTTACATTCTTGATATTTGAATTTCTTTCAACAGCAACTCATAGCAGATGTCATCGTACACTTTAATTTTCAGTTCAGACAAATAATTATTTCCCTTAAAATTGTCTCATGACTAATTATTGCACAATTAAATTTCTTCTGAAACGTCATGTTAAAAGTCAGGTGTGTTCAGAAATACAACTGCCAAGTTGGTACGAACCTTCATTGACAGGCAAACAAACTGGGTTGCAAAAAGTATTGCCACAATTCAGAAAAGCCTAGCATATACCAACGGAACACCAAGAGTGATTTTTCAGTACAACTGTGGTTCTTACAGAATTTAAATTATCAGTTTAATTATAATGACAAGATAAGTGGAAGTGAAGCATGGAGTTTGATCTGGCAACCCAAATCGCGTGGTCGATGCTGCCTACAATGTGGACATACAGAGAATCTAGACTTTCCTACAAAGGTAATGTTCAAACCTCTGCCTTCTTTCCCTACTGCGCACTTCTCTCATTAGCTTATCCACCACTCCAGATCCCCCTGATCAAACGGCGGGTACTTAACCTTGTCGATGCCTTGCTGACATGCACACCGACCTTGAGTCAAGCTGCCTTCACTTATGTGGGTGTATGTCTATTATATGCTCGCCCCAAAACACTATACTCTACGTACTTAACTTTAAGAAGAAATGTGCACATCATAGTGCCATCAACAATCCTCTCAACCTCCTCACACATAAAAAAATCGTAACTTCAATTGGCAGTGTCATGTCTTTACATAAAAGGAAAGAAAACCCCGTTATCAGGCCCTGAAGACCACGCGATAGACGACTAACCGCCGTGTCATCCGCAGCATTCATCATTGGATGAGACAAGGAGGGGCACTGGATCAGTACACCGCACTCCCGGGAGTTATCGACGTTCAGACCGTATCCATCAACCACGTAGCTCCTCCGCTGGCATCACGACGCTGAGTGCATCCGGGATCAGTCCTGACCCCACCCTCCCAGTACTGGGAATCGAAACTGGGTCCCACCGGTCCCCCGCACGCTCTCACGAGGAACTGTCGCGTTGACCACTCAGCTACGGAACTGGTCGCGTTTATTACATGACAAACATAAACTTGATGGAATTACCGAACAATACAATGTAAATTAGACAATATCTTGCCTTTGAATCTACCATTACTTGCATTATAGTAACAAGGTGATTTCTTTTACTGATATCTTTTTGACAGTCTGTGTTGGTCCAAAACATTATAAACCGAAGTTAGTCCTACATAGTCATGAACACATGTTAAATACTTTATTCACCTACAGGTAAAAATACGTAGTATAAATTTTAATCATTTTAGCTTCGTCTCTATAATGTTACATACCTCAATATTATACATTGTATACATCAGACAGAAAGGTCCAAGATAAATGAATCTGAACTTTGAAATTTTATCTGTTTCGTATGTTTTATCATGAATTTTAATGAGTACTTGTTTCGGTATATTTGCACATTTTCCTCTGAACAATACTTTCTTCTCTGAAATGCTAAGGTCTGGTGGTGGTGAGAAGTTCTTCTACTACACTTTCCAGTTTAATAACGAATAAAGTCTCACTCAAGGTGAAGCCAGTACTGTTGTGTGATGAAAGATGCATGATGTCTTCAATTTCATTTACATATTTACCCCACACTCTGTGACAGCCGTGGCAATTTGTTATGCCTAACCTGTGCATATAATGCTTGTATGGATTGTTCAATATGTGGGAAAAGATATGTTAATCACTTCTAAGCCGTCTTTCTTCACAACATAAATACTGAAAATAAATTGAGTTCCGTTATCAAACAATATTTATTTTGGTTTCCCAGTTTTCTTTAAATAGTCTTCTACAGTATTATTGAACACTGATTTAGCTGTGGCTGTAGGTACAGTATTCAGATTAACAGCTGGAAATAGTGTCTAGCACTGCCAGAAGGTATGCAGAGTCATCAGAGGTCTTAGGCAGTGGCCTGTAGAGGTCAACTGCTAACATTTATAACACACTGTTAGACTAAATACTTTTCAGTAGCTCAAAGTATTAATATTTTTCACATTTACTTTATGATGTGTGTCACACATTCATATGCTTCTTGTTACGATTCTTGTCCTGTTTCTAAGAGTCATACTCTATTGTCTCTCCCCTGCTTATTTCGCTCCACAGCGGCCAAAATATAAATGAAAATGTTCTATCAGTTGAGTCATGTAACCTTCCTTTTTCCATTATTTCGCAAATACTGTGCACATAATAAAAAACGAAATATATTATTAATTTCTCACACTCACTGTCTTTAGTCACAAGCTTCAACGTAACTAACTCCAAACATTCGTTTTCATTCAGATAGCAACAAATATTTTTGTAATTATCCTCTACTTTTCTTCTTCCTTCGGCATCGCTGAGATACACTATTTTAAATGTTTCTGAGATATCAGTTTTGTTGACTGACATTAGCTTCAGACAGCAATCTTGACAATCTGTCAGTGAAGCCATTGTCTACACATCCTATGTAACATACCTCATAGTCAGTTAATTGCATAAATAATGCCCATCTTGTCAGTCTCCTTTGTAACAGACGACAGTTCTTTAAAAACATGTTATTTTTTATCACTATGAACAATAACTTTGTGTCCACAAGAAATCAGTTGAATTCTATAAAATCCTAGACAACAGGTGTGACTTCCATCTCACAAACAGTACAATTTCTCTCATGCTTAGACAATATTCTGATTGTGAAAGCTCCGGTTTGATGCTATTTTCTCATTCTCATACATCCTGGAAAATATGAACTGCGACACTTTAGTCACATGAATCAATTTCCATATGGAATAGTGAAGTCAAATCATGGTGATGTAAAATTTGGCTGTTCATGAAGTCTTCTTTTAGTCTTTCAAAGGCTGCTTGGCACTTGTCTGTCCAGACAAAAGCACAGTTTTTCTTTGGCAAATGACATAAATTTGGACCATCAAAAGTTTGCCCCTCCATGAATTTGTGGTAAAAATTGCACGATCCTAGATGTCCTTCAAATCGTTTTCTAGTTCTTGGAGGTGGGAATTTTTTAGTTGTATCGCTTGTGGGTCCTTATTTATTCCCAATGTTGTTACAATGTGGCCTGAAATTCTAGTTCTCTTTTCACAAACTCATTTTTTTTATCTTTAATGTCATTCCACCACTTCTCAGTACATGAAAAAATTCAGTGAGTACTTCACAGTAAATTGTAGACATAGATCACAGTTCTTGCACTGAGTTCGTATCCCAGTATGCTATTAAGAGCTTGGATGAGCGCCAATACTGGCATATTCAGTTCAGAAGAACAACTTTATACTGATAGCAGTCCCCAGTGACTGGATTGATTCCCACTACCTGCCAAAACTTCATTGCCATTCCTAAGGAATTTGTCAGAGCCTGAAGTAAAATCTAAGCTTGTCATTTACTACACACAGTGAAATTTTTGCAAAGCTCATCTGAACATTCTGGACGATACAGCTCACGTTTAACAATTTAGTGGAGAGTGCATACATTTAGAACCACTCTAACTCCGCTATCATTTCTGAATATGACAGTCAGTGGATTCTTATACTGGTTCTAACATCTTTTGATATTTTCTCACTCATCCATACTATTTCTTTTTGCACTGTTTCTTTCTTAAATAACATTTTTTGATACTGGTGGACATACAATGTGTCCTGTAGTATAGTCTCTATTTTGTACTCAATGTTGTGAAATAACCCCATGATATCACAAAATACTTCTTTATTTTGAACCAGACTATTGTATAAATCCACTTGTTGTTCTGACGATACATCTGAAACTTGAAATACTACATCTTTAAAATTGTCTTCATAATAAGAAATACTGATCAGGCTTTTTGAATGTGACAGTGATTTGCTCTATTACCTAAACCATTACTTGTAGGCGATGTAATAAGTTACAGCTGTGGGAACTTTTTGTCATCTGTTTCATTAACTTCATCAAACTTCATGTCCACTCCGACAGATGAGTGATCGGCATGATGGACTGCTGTCCTATGGCCCCGGGTTCGATTCCCTGGCTGGGTTGGGGATTTTCTCCACTCAGGGACTGGGTGTAGTGTTGCCTTTATCATCATTTCCTCCTCATCTGGCTCGCAGGTCGCCCAATGTGGCGTCGAATCTAATGAGACATGCACCAAGGCAGCCAGACCTGCTCTGCAAGGGGCCTCCTGGCCAATGACGCCAAATTCTAATTTCCGTTTTCCATCAAACTTCATCTCAACTTTTCCATTTCATATTGAACAACATATCCTTCTTTCATCGCAGTCAATGATCACCTTGTGTTTCAAAAACCATTCCATTACTACAGTGATTCCTATACTTTACTCATGTACTACTAAAAAGTATTGGTCAAAGGTAACAAATTTGATGGAGAAATGCATAAAAACTTGTATCTTAATGGCTTACTATCTGTAGCATAACAGGCATTTCAACTATATCAGGTCCTGTTTCAGAAAACTGGATTGACTCCCACTGTCTGCCAAAACTTGAGTTTTTGGTCTGTAAATCTCAATAGGTATCATGATTTGTTTACATTACACTGATTTACAATCATTATTCTCCTGCAACAAGTCTTGATCTGCTGAGTCAGTCCAAGAAACTCCATCCTGCTCTAGTTCTTTATCTGAAGGTTATTTTCAGTCTCTCTTTACGTTTGTCTTTCGTTTGATATATGATGTGCTTCATTATGGATGTATCTAATGTGGCTGTAATTTCAAATTCTTCCTCATTCACGAGTGAATACATAATATTACCTTGACTTTATATGCGCTAAAGTATACTTTTTCTTCTACTATTTTCATATGACCATCAAAAACTGAATTTTGTAACCAGTATTAAAGATTGCACCTGTTATGTACCAAAGTGACACTGATTATTTGCAGAGTCATCTGGATCTTGTGTACATTATCCTCTTCCCTATATTTGCAGTCTCATCAGGACTGCATTGTACTTTCCTTAGACTGTACACTCCTTTAATTTTTCAAATTTTGTAAATGTTGAGAGCTATGATATTCTGACTGCTCTTCTTACTAAATCTTCTTCTTCCTTTATCCTGTTGTACTACCTATCTTATATCTGAGTTGTATTTGCCACATCCTTTTTTCCACCAATTTATGTTTAACTTTGACAGTTTGTTCTGTCACTACAGGATACTGTAATATCATGGCGAATTTGCATTGTCAATGCAAGATTGTTTTTTATTGCAACAATGCAAAAAATTTCGTTTCGTTGTCATATTTAAACTCATTGGAATATGAGGTTCGTTGGCTCTATGCTGATCTTTCTGCACATTTAGTTCTGTGTGAAACTGCTCATGATTAAATCTGTTGATTTCTTTTGATCCTAATTATTCTTCTGTTATTGTTGTATTTGTTGATGGGGCTGCTCGCTGATATCCGCTCCAGTTCACCCCAATATTCTTAAAGAGCTTTGTTTTCTGAGAAGATATACACGAGTAATTGACTGTAAAGGTTACCCTTTCTATGTCCTGAGCCCTTTCCTCCTCTCCTTCCTCTATTTTTGTAAAACTCTCACCACATTCGGTATTGCTGTTATTACTATTGTTATTCTAACTCGGCCTGCTTTGGTTATTATTGTTAGATCGATTGTCGCTGGTTCATTGCTACACATCAAGGTCATCTACTCATCTGAAGGATGTGGTTGTATCACATTCTTCTAAGCTGATATAACATTGGATATTCCTAGGTAATTTTCTGTGAAACACATGTAACAGATGTTCTTTCGTGACAATATCAATGTGCTCAGTCTATCTGTACAGTTGCTCACAGTAAGAGTTGATGTAATTTTCTCCACTTTGTCGGTATGTAAGAGTGTTACAGACCTTCTAATGTGTTCTGCTCTGCTTACATTATGCCTCAAACCATTGTTCCTCTGAGGTTCTGTAACTTGCTGTTCCATGAACTGCCCATCTGTGCATTTCAACAATGACTTTAGTTTCCACAATTAACATGGAGGTCTTTTCAGGAAGTTCTGCAGGAAGTTATTTTATACATGCATCCATAAGTGTCATTGAATGGATTTTTTCTTTTGATCATACTTCTCTACTTCAGCAACTTATTAGGCTATGCTGTGCTCCTCGTAATGCGGAAGTAGAAATCAGTCTTTTAATGCATTCTAAACCTTCAGTACACCCAGAGATTTTTGATGCAGTGGATTTCAAACTATCTGCCTCTTTGTTTTTAAGTTCATCATGTGTTGATTAATGATAGCCTCTAAGATTTGGTATTAATTGGTGGTCTTGTTTTGCACTGTTTGCTTTCAAAAACTGTTATTTTGAAATGTTGTAACACTGTCTCTGTATTGGTTTGAACTAGCGTAATCTGTCCCTTCAGAACAGCAGTGCCCAAGAATCTGGCTCACATGCAGTGACTTGGCATGAGTCCCATAGTGCTTTATCTCGCTGGACACTTCCCCTACCCTCCTTTCATGCCACCACAATGTCTTAGAGTGAGGAGGGGAAAGATAGGGAAACTGAAAATGTGCTTCATTTAAATGGCAGTGCAGTGACACTACATACTGCTCGTTTTTTTTTTTATTGCACTTTTCGCAAGAACGTTGATCGCAAATGAAACAAATTTTCGGTATTATTTAGGTATTTGTGGTGCACTGAATATGTAATTCTTGCC
The DNA here is from genome assembly GCF_021461395.2 of Schistocerca americana. Taxonomy (NCBI): domain Eukaryota; kingdom Metazoa; phylum Arthropoda; class Insecta; order Orthoptera; family Acrididae; genus Schistocerca; species Schistocerca americana. The sequence continues at coordinate 519,419,864 of NC_060120.1, read as the reverse complement.
TGATACAAGCTGTCAGCATATGAGTAGCAGGACAAGGGCGGCATCAGGACAATTTGTTAGTCTGGGTTGCCTACATCAAGGGCAAGTTTACAGTCCGGGAAAAAACCCATTGTACTCTTTTGATTAACAGGTCCTTAACCTATTGTTCTGCTAAGTGGACTATGACCCCCTTGGGATAATCAGTCCTTCTAAGAACCCTCTGCCACCCCTCCCCACCTCCACTCCCTCCCCTTCCTCATCCTCCTCCCAACGCCACAGGAAACATCCAACCCTCTCTTCTCGCCCTCGCTGATACATGTACACTTTCAGGTATGAACCATTCGAATAGCTTTCTCCCACTCTATCAATTTGATTGACTATTTAATTAAATTGGTCAACTAATTACCCCCTCCCCCTCTAGAAAATCCCACAACGATGCGCCCCCCCCCCACACATACACTATGGTGGAGAGGAAGGACCTCATGATGGCGACTTCTATTACATAGTGGAGGGTATACTGTTTATACATAAAAATTCATTTTGCAGGGTTTAAATCTCTCTTGCTCGTCATTCCATTTGTTTAGGAAGATGCAAGTCTTGTAAAATACATCGAAAGTATGTAATTAAATAAATCGCTTTTTTTATTGTGATCGTGCAAAGAATACCGCCATGAAACACCCATTACACGTAATTCCATTGTCAAAATTCTTTCGATTGCGAAGCACGCACCGTCCACCATTAGCCGTCCACTGGCCCTCACAGAACGCAGGCTCGAGCCACACACACACACACACACACACACACACACACACAGGTTCCTCGGGGTCTCACAAAGCAACACGTCCTTCACTGACCTCGCCACGTGCCGGCGTACAAGAGTGTCCGCTCAGGCACCGCGACTGACTGACTAGATGTCACACTAATCCTCGAACAAAAGCATCAGGTTGCGGCAACCCTTTGATACTTGATACCCAAGAAATTACTGTCGAAACATGTGCTCTGTCTCTCTCTCTCTCTCTCTCTCTCTCTCTCTCTCTCCTCCTGTCGTGTGCCACTGCCGGGCCTGCACGTGCCGTCGGTCGTGGTCGCACCGAACTGCAAACAAAGCGTCGTTTACCCGCTAAACCATTCAGAAATACCTACTCACACAAGATCTCCTCCAAGGTAAATGTCTGACTGAGAATCGATACAGAAATACTGCTGAAGTCAATAAATGATAAATTTCCGGTCATTTTATCGTGATGTTGGGGACAAAAGGCGGGCGCGATAGCTCACTGCCCCCTGTTGCATTGGAAATGCCTGCAGCCTCCTATCTAAGTCCTGGCGTGCAGATAGCCTTAGTTGTTAAACACAAACTGCTTCAGGAGTGTTTAAGAAATGTGCGGAATATTGTCACATACATAACTTGAAGACGTCACAGGAACTAAATGTACCACCACACGAAGAGAAAGAGAGAGAGCTTTGCAAATGACGCAAGAATATTTAAGCAATTCCGACTCCAAAAGAAAAGACCGTGGCACAATTGTGAAATCATCCCTGAAACACTTCACGCGCTTTTGTGGGGAATACCCTTGTCTTTGAACACGAACTGCTTCAGGACTTACCAGATCCAATTGAATATCTTTCTAAATTCGCTTTCAAACAGATCGCTGCACAGTAGTTTGCTTCAGTTTTGTGATGTACATTTGCATGCTTAAACAAGTTAGGTAAAGTTTTAACGCGTCAGTACATCTGCAAATGTTGCTTTAAACAATTTGTTTCAAATACACTCGCACAAAAAACACTGAACTGTCTTCCCAGATACACGTGGAACGGAAAAACATTACGGCAAAGTAGAGTCGAGAAATACATCGTGCGGGTATATCATTTGTAAATTGAAACTAAAATAAATTAGCACAAATACGCCGTGTCGAGATTCTGAAGACGATCCTACATCACATAAATGAAAATATTGTTAAATACGCTATCACAATAGTTTGCTACACGTGGCACAGTTCTAACTCGGTACTCGCAAAGCGGCTGCGCGTCCGTCACTGGCCGGAAGCAGGTTTTTTCCGCCCGGATTCACGAGCGTGCGAAACCGTGGCTGGCAGACCAGCACCAGCTTGTCGCGCGTGCTCAGACCAGCATTCATCTGCAGGTGGGATAGAGTACCCGACTCTTATTGGCTCCCTGTACGAATTGGTGGATGGAGGACTAGAGGTTATATAGACCCTCGTCGTGGTGCAGTCGTCCTCATTCTACTACCGTCGGCGGCAGGGTCATCTCAACTGTGTTGGTGTCATTCCTGTGCGTGTGTGTGTGTGTGTGTGTGTGTGTGTGTGTGTGTGTGTGTGTGTGTGTGCGTGCTATAGGTTTATTTGGTGAAAAAAAGAAGCGATCAGTGGCAACAACTGGCAGTGGCAATGCCAGTGGCAACAAACGTCCGAGGCAATGGGAATTACCAGGTAATATTTCATTTCACAGCACGAGGTCGGACTACCCAGTGCATATTTTCGTAAAAAGTTGAGCAGTATCAGGTTCAGATTTCGAAGTACATTTTCGTAAAAGACGTTTCGTAATATGAAATCATTATGTGTTCAGCACTCGTAGCATGTATGTTAAGATGCACCCAATCGTGCAAAAACTGGAGGCATAGGTTCAACAGCAGCAGCAGCAACAATATCACCGTAAGTAGTGTATACATATTTTCCAACGAATATGTAGTATGTTGATGTTGTTGTAGATAATGTCGAGGGACCAGACCAAGAATTTCTTATTTGTTGCAGTGTTTGTTAGGTATACATAGTTTCTTTCTAAAAAACATTCATCGTTTATGCAGTGTGCCGTTGTTGTAGATGATTTCGAGGATCAAAATAGATAAACGTTACTTCTTTTCATTGCACCAAGAATTTCGTGTTCTTTGAGTACATATATCCATTAATACTTTTTTCTACTCCATAGTACTGTGTATACATAATTAAATATCATCGTATATGTAATATGGTGTATTTTCTATGTTGTTATAGATTTTGTCTGGCTGAGGAAGAGGGGGGACATGCAGGGGTATGTGGTGGAGATATGCAGGAGGCATCGCAGATCTCATGTGAGTGTATATTCTAAAAAATAAAAATGTTTTCTAAAGATTTTGTTTGTATATGTCTTTATTTTCAGATCATTATTTTGTAGATGATGTAGGGAGTTGGACAGATGAATCTCTCCAGATTCAAGGCAGGGCGAAATGCCACCGTGGGTGGAGGAGATGGAGGAAAACCTTCGTCGTCGTAAGAAGATAGGGGAGATGCCAAGGAGCCAGAGCGAATTAGCTAATATATACTCACTGTGCTTACAAGTATTCAGTATTCTTTCTTTCCTTGCAACAGCAGCAGCGGGCAATATCTAGAGCGTTGTACTTAATTCTTTTTTTTTTTGTTTTTTTTAGTTATTCTACAGCGGCTGCGTCAGGGGAACAATTCATGCAATACGCCATAGTTCGGTACCGGGGGCGGCGAAGCCTATAATATCGAGACGGGTTACCGTGCGACATGCTTAGCCAGCAAGGGCGCAACTAGTAGCCAGGCGGGAAGCCGCTTCCACCGCCGTCGCCGCCGCCCCCGCCCCCTCCACCCCAGCACCGCTCTGCCATCCATGGACCAACACCTGCAAAATGAATTTCTTAAAAAATTAACAATATGTCCTCTGCTACGTAATTGAATTTCCTATCATGAGATCCTTTCTCACCAGCACAGCAATCTCTATGTCCATGTACGGGGGATGAGTGAGGGGCGGGAGGGAATTGTTTGGGAACTACCAAAGAGGCAGGACTTTATTAAGTGATGAGGTGTTAATTAATTGAGCAGTCTAATTATGTAGTCAAATTTGACAGCAACTGCAGTACGCCTCGCGCAGCCCACCACAGTTTTCGCACTTTGGTGTATCTTCTCCTTCGAGTGTGTATTGCTTGCCGGGATGCTTGCCAGCACACTGCACGCAAATGCCAGGCATCGAGCAGTGGTGTGCCACCTGCCCAGTGACCTGGCACCTGCAGCATTACGACGCCCCTCGCCGCGACTTCAGATTTTCGACCGTAACCGCCGTCTGCAGTACCTGCATGAGGCTGAACAGATACCAGTTGAAGGAGTCGTCCGTGGCCACAGCTAGTAGAAGCGGCAGTCTTTTCCATTGTTCGCGGACGTCATTTGCACTACGGTGCGAATCCTCAATTCAAGTTAATCCAGCGTCTTGGAAGACGAAGATGATCACCTTATCAAAGACATGGCGTAGGTGTGGAACGCCAAATCGATGTAACCCGCTGTACTCGATACACTTCCTCGTCTTCGAAGTAGCGCAGGTTTATGCGCCCGAGGTCCTTTCCTGCAGTTTTCCCAGTGAAATCGTGCTTTTTCCACTGTGACATTTGCTGCAGGAATTTTGTGTAATCGCACTTCACATGAGATGCTATCGGAGGTGGCCTCGCTGCAGGTTGCTTAGGAGAGGGGACGGGGACAGGACCGTCTTCATTAATGTTTGAGAGCTCGGTAGCATCGTCTGCCACATCTTCAAAGACAGCGAAGGTGCCTACAGAGCCGCTTAGCTGCGGCTCATGGCGACTCTCTGCCTCTGGAGGTCGAAAATGTGAAACTTGCTTATCTGGCTATGAGAGTAGAAAAGCCCCTTCTGTTTGCGCCCCTTGTTGGCTTAAGGGATGCTGGCTGCGGCTTCTTCTCCCTTTCGCGATCGTTAGGTACCGCAGTCGCTTGGCGCTTGCGGCGAGTCCGCTCGTTCTTTATGACGCTCCGTCTCCCACACGGGCTCAGTGGACGGCCTGTTGGTCTGCCGTTCGTTCTTTTCCTTCCCATTGACTTCCAACTCCGCCACGACAATTGTCAGGCTGTCTCGGTGCGCCCTCTGGCGCGGCGATGTTGACGGCAGCCGGGACGTGTGGGCGCAGATGCGCAAACTTCCAAATCTTCGATTGGTCCATTCATATCGCGGAAGTTGTCGGATGAGGCCGCCGTCTCAGCGTGCGCAGTCGCCTGTGCCAGCTCAGCCGTATGGCGATGAGCCGTATCCGCTCACTTTAATCATCTTAGATGCACCTAAATACTTCTAAGTGCTTATGTTAAAATTGTACATAATGGTATGCTATCTACTGTAATAAGAAGGGCTGCAATGTACAGAGATGGGAAAATTAACATGACCGTCTTCATGAAATTATCAGAAAAAGCAACGAAAATGACATCGCCATTGTCACATAGAGTGAAATCATGTTAAAATACACTATCGGCCATTAAAATTGCTACACCACGAAGACAACATGCTACAGACGTGAAATTTATCCGACAGGAAGAAGATGCTGTGATAGGCAAATGATTAGCTTTTCCGAGCATTCACACAAGGTTGGCGCCGGTGGCGACACCTACAACGTGCTGACATGGCGACAGTTTCCAACCGATTTCTCATACACAAGCAGCAGTTGACCGGCGTTGCCTGTGATGCCTCGTGTAAGGAGGAGAAATGCGTACCATCACGATTCCGACTTTGATAAAGGTCGGATTGCAGCCTATCGCGATTGCGTTTTCGTATCGTGTCATTGCTGCTCGCGTTGGTTGATATCCAATGACTGTTAGCAGATTATGGAATCGATGGGTTCACGAGGGTAATACGGAACGCTGAGCTCGATCCCAACGGCCTCATATCACTAGCAGTCGAGATGACAGGCATCTTGTCCGCATGGCTGTAACGGATCGTGCAGCCACGTCTCGATCCCTGAGTCAACAAGTGGGGGCGTTTGCATGACAATAACCATCTGCACGAACAGTTCGGCGACGTTTGCAGCAGCATGGACTATCAGCTCGGAGACCATGGCTGCGGTTACCCTTGACGCTGCATCACAGACAGGAGCGGTTGCGATGGTGTACTCAACGATGAACCTGGGTGTACGAATGGCAAAACGTCCTTTTTTCCGATGAATCCAGGTTCTGTCTACAGCATCATGACGGTTGCATCCGTGTTTGGCGACATCGCGGTGAACGCACGTTGGAAGCGTGTATTCGTCATCGCTATACTGGCGTATCACCCGGCATGATGGTATGGGGTGCCATTGGTTACACATGTCAGTCACTTCTTATTCGCACTGACAGCACTTTGAACAGTGGACGTTACACTTCAGATGTTTTACGACCCGTGGCTCTACTCTTCATTCGATCCCTGCGAAACCCTACATTTCAGCAGGATAATGCACGTCCGCATGTTGCAGGTCCTGTACGGGTCTTTCTGGATACAGAAAATGTTCCACTGCTGCCCTGACCAGCACATTCTCCAGATCTCTCACCAATTGAAAACGTGTTGTCAATGGTGGCCGAGCAACTGGCTCGTCACAATACGCCAGTCACTACTCTTGATGAACTGTGGTATCGTGTTGAAGCTGCATGGGCAGCTGTACCTGTACATGCCATGCAAGCTCTGTTTGACTCTATGCCCAGGCGTATCAAGGCAGTTATTACGGCCAGAAGTACTGATTTCTCAGGATCTATGCATCCAAATTGCGTGAAAATGTAATCACATGTCATGTTTGTCCAATGAATACCCGTTTATCATCTACATTTCTTCTTGGTGTGGCAATTTTAATGGACAGTCGAGTAGTAACCGCACATGTCGTGTAAAGTCGGGTCGTCGCTTGCGTACTGTGCAGCTGGTAACCGTAGATTATGTCTACATACAACTAATTTCAATATATTAAAGTGCAACTGAAAGGGAGCTAGAATTATAACACGAGTCAAAATGGAAATGTTAGGATTCTGAAAGGAAGCTGCAAATAAGTGTACATGCCGTATATATTACAATAAAGTTAATTGAGAGCAGATTGTCACACGAGAAAAAAGTCGAGAGCTAGGTAGGGATACCAAAAAAAAAAAGATTCGAGGAACCGCTGGCGGCACAGGTCCAGGAGGTAACGAAAGTGGACAGAATGAGAAATTAAATTAATAAAAGCCCCGAGGCTAAATAAAAGCGTGACAATTGTTCAGATCGTAAAAGGTAGCTCGCAGAAGTGGCCTGCAACACGTATGATACATAAATAAACCAAATGAAAGCAGCATATCAGATCACGGTAGAAAAGGCTGTGGGCACAACATACTCGCCGAAAACGAAGCAAGGAAAATTTTGTCGGCAGGGGAAGGAGCAGAGCTCTACCAGGATGTAAGACCTACAACAGACTGCCATATAGTGAACTAGGAAAAAGTCTCCTACTACATCTTACGGGCCGCGCGGAGGGGCCGCGTGGTTTTGGGCGCCATGTTACAGATTGCGCGGCCGCTCCCGGTGGAGGTTAGAGTCCTTCCTCGGTCATGGGTGTGTGCGTTGTCCGTAGCATAAGTTAGATTAATTTACTTTAAGAAGTCTCTAAGTCTAGGTACAGATGACCTCAGCAGTTTTGTCCCATAGCAAAATGTTCAAATGTGTGTGAATTCCTAAGGGACCAAACTGCTTATGTGATCGGTCCCTTGACTTACACACGACTGAAACTAACCTATGCTAAGAAAAACATACACACCCATGCCCGAGGGAGGACTCGAACCTCCGGCGGTAGGGGTCGCGCAGTCCTTGACATGACGCCTGAAACCGCGCGGCCACTCCACGCGGTGGTCCCTTAGCAATTCACACACATTTGAAAATATCTTAAGGGTGCTGCTTGGCTGTATTAGAATCACAGGGAGGGAAACAGCACAATAATCTCAGTTTCGGAGAAGGTAAAAGTGGACTAGGACCACTCCTGTTGCTGTCTCCCTACATAAATCATATCAAATTAATCGTCGTCGATTTTTCTGAGAACCTTCTCATTTGTAACCTTATCAGCCCACATAGTAAGACAGTGGGAATCCTGAAACTGGGTCGAGGGCTGATGTACTGTATTACTGACTTCCGCTACTCAACTGTATTTGAATAATCAATCTTCAAATTCTAATCGTATCAGGGGTAAATGTCTGTTCAGTATAGGATTTCATAACGTGGAGGGCATTGGTGGGATATCCATGCTCGTCGCGTCCGTGGCATCTCAGAGAACTCACCATCCACTGGCATTCTTCAAATGGTTCAAATGGCTCTGAGCACTATGGGACTTAACAGCTGTGGTCATCAGTCCCCTAGAACTTAGAACTACTTAAACCTAAATAATGTAAGAACATCACACACATCCATGCCCGAGGCAGGATTCGAACCTGCGACCGTAGCAGTCGCGCGGTTCCGGACTGCGCGCCTAGACTGGCATTGTGATTGTAAGACATGGGCTCTCTTCATCGACTACCGTGCGGCCCGAGGCTGTACCGCTGTGTATTACAGGTAGTGGGGATCTTGACTTAACCGCTCGGATCGCGTGGTGTTAGAAACTTCTATAAAGAAAACCTCAAATTCAACGTGTACTAAGTCCTGATGGGACTGATGTTTGACGAGGCGAAAAACCTCTGTGTGGCCTGCAGCACTTCAGTTGGTAAGGCTTACTCAGGCAAGCAGGGTTCTGTTTCCCTAACTGCATATGGGACGTCCAGAAAGTCCACACCGATTCAAACGCTCCCAACAGTTCCATTTGTCCTTTGGGCAGCATTTAATCTCTAATACCTAAAATACCTCTTGTGACTAGTTCAGTTGAGATGTCTGTGAATACTAGGGATCGCATTAACAGTAACAGACCACTTCGCTTGGTAAAGAGCGTTTTATCGTTTTATTTTGATTGAACGTGTGGGAGGTTCATTTAAAAAACTGCCACGTTTCTGCACAAATAAAGCTGTAAGCGACTTGCAGGGTAACTCAAATGTTTTAAGAAGCTGCGGACGGGACACACCTGGTCGAGACAACGGAATCTATGGAAGTATATAAGCTATTAAGAGTCAGTATGCCATCAAGAATGATCTGGACACTGCACCAAATTTCTGTAAGGGAGTTGTAACCTGTATGGCGGATGTAAATGCCAAAGAAACCCACAGGAATGGAAGTGCGAAGGTGTTACAGAGGTTATAAATTTTATAAAATGTATTTGTGGTGGATTTAGGAGGACACCATCTTTTATTCTGCTACTGTCTGATATTCAGTATACCGAAGTTGTCTGAGTGCATGTTGAATAAAAACACCGCTGCCACCGTGTGGTTATTTAACTTCAAAAGCACAATCGATTTCGTAACGTTAATTACAGCATCGGGTGCTCAGCGCGTCGGACCCACTAGAATATGGTTCCGGCTGTTGACCCCCTTCTACATTAGTTTATCGTGGGGAGCGACAAGATTTTTAGAATAAATTGTAATTGTAGGAGTCGGGGGAGAATTGCGGTATCAAAGATACTCCAGCATCATGTAACTGACTTTACTTGGTGATGTAACGCTACGAAACCTGTCGTGCTTTTGAAACAAAGTAACCATACAGCTCCAGCAGTGTTTCTATTCAATATGACATTTTTTAGCTGAGGATATTCGTTAAACAATCTTTGTGTTGTTGACTGAGTACATTGCAAGAGGCTTTATCCGCTTTCAAGTTAGGCTCTATGCATCTAACCTATTGCATTGCTTTAAATTCGAACATTTTGGTTATACCATTATGGTTGGCAAAGATCAGGCCACGCGCAGAAGACGCGGTTCAGCTGATCAAATAGAGGTACTCAGTGCAGTGCCCCACCCATTTGTGTCAACTACTTCCAAAACCATCCAGTTTGGAGCTGAAAATATCCTATATTCTGGAAAGAGAGGAACTTCCATGAGATAAAAGTTACACAAAGGTCATCGTACTTTAAGACGAAGAAGGAGTTGAGGGCTACACAGCCACATTCTTTCGTGAAATCATTTGCTTCAGCAATGAAGTGGCCTTTACAAAGGCAGGTATTGGCTCCCAGAGGTTGACAGCTGAACGAAGCACGCAGCCAGCAGCTGAAACCATACTCATCACTGGCGAAACAATCACGCTTTCCTACAACAGAGGATTACAGGGGATAAACTACAGCCTTATCTCACCCCTTTATTTGTTTGCGTCAGTTCTGCATACGTGTCTTCTCCATTTAAAATTACTGATGTTTCTATATGTACACTTTTGAAAATTAAGTGGTAAAGGATAACTGTTGTGCTCCGTTATTTTCCATAACTGTCCACTAACCACATTATCGAAAGCCTTCTCAGAATCTGTAAAATGAATACACTGAGGTGATAAAACTCATGGGATAGCTATATGCACATAACATGTTTTTTATTTTTTACCTTTAGCTAAACACAGTTTTGTTTTTTGACCCAGACATGTTTCACTGTGCAGTTGCTACATCATCAGTGGTTTTTTTATTATTATGACTGTTAAAAATAAGGAATGTTCTTTACTGTTTGAAGACATGTAAATATTAGTTTCTAAATCATAATTACAGGTTTTTGAAGAGCACATAAAATTGTGTACTCATACCTTCTTACCACATGGTGTGGTTTTCCTGCTATATTATGTTTTTACAGTGTCTGTTTTTCTTTACAGTTTGTCATCTGTAACTATATACAACTTAATGTAGGCAAAATATTTACGCAGAAGTTACGGTTTCTAAACTGTTATGGCTATGCATGAAATTAATAATTTATGTAAAAGGTTGTGTGTGTGTGTGTGTGTGTGTGTGTGTGTGTGTGTGTGTGTGTGCGTGTGTGTGTACCTATTTCCATTATGTTTTAGATTTTCTTTTTTCGTCATCTTCTTCATTGACAGGTTCTGTGTATTCAGAAGATGTCACTGGCGGCTGTTTTGAAGTGTGTGTTTGTGTGTGTGTATGTGTGTGTGTGTGTGTGTGTGTGAAAAAAGAGAGACAGAAAGGGGGAGAGAGAGAGAGAGAGAGTTTCAGGCTCTGTCTCAGGCTGATACTGATCTTCGGCCTGACATGGCTGCTTGTCCTGTTCCAGAGGTTGCCCCTCAGTCTGCAAGATCCGGGCAGTTGCAGAGGGTGGGCTTACTGGTAGTTGGGAGCTCCAACGTCAGGCGCGTAATGGGGCCCCTTAGGGAAATGGCAGCAAGAGAGGGGAAGAAAACCAATGTGCACTCCGTGTGCATACCGGGGGGAGTCATTCCAGATGTGGAAAGGGTCCTTCCGGATGCCATGAAGGGTACAGGGTGCACCCATGTGCAGGTGGTCGCTCATGTCGGCACCAATGATGTGTGTCGCTATGGATCGGAGGAAATCCTCTCTGGCTTCCGGCGGCTATCTGATTTGGTGAAGACTGCCAGTCTCGCTAGCGGGATGAAAGCAGAGCTCACCATCAGCAGCATCGTCGACAGGACTGACTGCGGACCTTTGGTACAGAGCCGAGTGGAGGATCTGAATCAGAGGCTGAGACGGTTCTGCGACCGTGTGGGCTGCAGATTCCTCGACTTGCGCCATGGGGTGGTGGGGTTTCGGGTTCCGCTGGATAGGTCAGGAGTCCACTACACGCAACATGCGGCTACACGGGTAGCAGGGGTTGTGTGGCGTGGGCTGGGCGGTTGTTTAGGTTAGATGGCCTTGGGCAAGTACAGAAAGGGCAACAGCCTCAACGGGTGCGGGGCAAAGTCAGGACATGCGGGGACCAAGCAGCAATCGGTATTGTAATTGTCAACTGTCGAAGCTGCGTTGGTAAAGTACCGGAACTTCAAGGGCTGATAGAAAGCACCGAAGCTGAAATCGTTATAGGTACAGAAAGCTGGCTTAAACCAGAGATAAATTCTGCCGAAATTTTTACAAAGGTACAGACGGTGTTTAGAAAGGATAGATTGCATGCAACCGGTGGTGGAGTGTTCGTCGCTGTTAGTAGTAGTTTATCCTGTAGTGAAGTAGAATTATTATGGGTGGAGGTTACACTAAACAACCGAACTAGGTTAATAATTGGCTCCTTTTACCGACCTCCCGACTCAGCAGCATTAGTGGCAGAACAACTGAGAGAAAATTTGGAATACATTTCACATAAATTTTCTCAGCATGTTATAGTCTTAGGTGGAGATTTCAATTTACCAGATATAGACTGGGACACTCAGATGTTTAGGACGGGTGGTAGGGACAGAGCATCGAGTGACATTATACTGAGTACACTATCCGAAAATTACCTCGAGCAATTAAACAGAGAACCGACTCGTGGAGATAACATCTTGGACCTACTGATAACAAACAGACCCGAACTTTTCGACTCTGTATGTACAGAACAGGGAATCAGTGATCATAAGGCCGTTGCAGCATCCCTGAATATGGAAGTTAATAGGAGTATAAAAAAAGGGAGGAAGGTTTATCTGTTTAGCAAGAGTAATAAAAGGCAGATTTCAGACTACCTAACAGATCAAAACGAAAATTTCTGTTCCGACACTGACAATGTTGAGTGTTTATGGAAAAAGTTCAAGGCAATCGTAAAATGCGTTTTAGACAGGTACGTGCCGAGTAAAACTGTGAGGGACGGGAAAAACCCACCGTGGTACAACAACAAAGTTAGGAAACTACTGCGAAAGCAAAGAGAGCTCCACTCCAAGTTTAAACGCAGCCAAAACCTCTCAGACAAACAGAAGCTAAACGATGTCGAAGTTAGCGTAAGGAGGGCTATGCGTGAAGCGTTCATTGAATTCGAAAGTGAAATTCTATGTACCGACTTGACAGAAAATCCTAGGAAGTTCTGGTCTTACGTTAAATCAGTAAGTGGCTCGAAACAGCATATCCAGACACTACGGGATGATGATGGCATTGAAACAGAGGATGACACGCGTAAAGCTGAAATACTAAACACCTTTTTCCAAAGCTGTTTCACAGAGGAATACCGCACTGCAGTTCCTTCTCTAAATCCTCGCACAAACGAAAAAATGGCTGACATCGAAATAAGTGTCCAAGGAATAGAGAAGCAACTGGAATCACTCAATAGAGGAAAGTCCACTGGACCTGACGGGATACCAATTCGATTCTACACAGAGTACACGAAAGAACTTACCCCCCTTCTAACAGCCGTGTACCGCAAGTCTCTAGAGGAACGGAGGGTTCCAAATGATTGGAAAAGAGCACAGATAGTCCCAGTCTTCAAGAAGGGTCGTCGAGCAGATGCGCAAAACTATAGACCTATATCTCTTACGTCGATCTCTTGTAGAATTTTAGAACATGTTTTTTGCTCGCGTATCATGTCATTTCTGGAAACCCAGAATCTACTATGTAGGAATCAACATGGATTCCGGAAACAGCGATCGTGTGAGACCCAACTCGCCTTATTTGTTCATGAGACCCAGAAAATATTAGATACAGGCTCCCAGGTAGATGCTATTTTTCTTGACTTCCGGAAGGCGTTCGATACAGTTCCGCACTGTCGGCTGATAAACAAAGTAAGAGCCTACGGAATATCAGACCAGCTGTGTGGCTGGATTGAAGAGTTTTTAGCAAACAGAACACAGCATGTTGTCATCAATGGAGAGACGTCTACAGACGTTAAAGTAACCTCTGGCGTGCCACAGGGGAGTGTTATGGGACAATTGCTTTTGACAATATATATAAATGACTTAGTAGATAGTGTTGGAAGTTCCATGCGGATTTTCGCGGATGATGCTGTAGTATACAGAGAAGTTGCAGCATTAGAAAATTGTAGCGAAATGCAGGAAGATCTGCAGCGGATAGGCACTTGGTGCAGGGAGTGGCAACTGACCCTTAACATAGACAAATGTAATGTGTTGCGAATACATAGAAAGAAGGATCCTTTATTGTATGATTATATGATAGCGGAACAAACACTGGTAGCAGTTACTTCTGTAAAATATCTGGGAGTATGCGTGCGGAACGATTTGAAGTGGAATGATCATATAAAATTAATTGTTGGTAAGGCGGGTACCAGGTTGAGATTCATTGGGAGAGTGCTTAGAAAATGTAGTCCATCAACAAAGGAGGTGGCTTACAAAACACTCGTTCGACCTATACTTGAGTATTGCTCATCAGTGTGGGATCCGTACCAGATCGGTCTGACGGAGGAGATAGAGAAGATCCAAAGAAGAGCGGCGCGTTTCGTCACAGGGTTATTTGGTAACCGTGATAGCGTTACGGAGATGTTTAATAAACTCAAGTGGCAGACTCTGCAAGAGAGGCGCTCTGCATCGCGGTGTAGCTTGCTCGCCAGGTTTCGAGAGGGTGCGTTTCTGGATGAGGTATCGAATATATTGCTTCCCCCTACTTATACCTCCCGAGGAGATCACGAATGTAAAATTAGAGAGATTAGAGCGCGCACGGAGGCTTTCAGACAGTCGTTCTTCCCGCGAACCATACGCGACTGGAACAGGAAAGGGAGGTAATGACAGTGGCACGTAAAGTGCCCTCCGCCACACACCGTTGGGTGGCTTGCGGAGTATCAATGTAGATGTAGATGTAGAGAGAGGGGGAGGGAGAGAGTAGGTTTGAGGATTTATATTTCTTTTTAGTTTTATGTGTGTGTATGTACGTGTTCGTCTGTGGGGGATTTTGGGGGGGGGGGGGGGGAGGGAAGATGTTTTATAGCTTGGTGTTATCTAATTATTGTTTGAGGACTGAGAACAGAGTTCCATTGCAGAGAGAGCTGTGTATTCATTTATTACTTGCTTTGAGCTATGGTTTTTTCTATTTGATAATTTTCTCCAATTATTAGTTTTTGCGTGTAGCTGTTGCTGCATTTGAGAATTTTCAAATTAAAGTTGATGTCTGTTGGGACATGTTTATGTCCGTAAGGTATTCAGCTAAATGTGGAACGACAGTTGCTACTTTTTAATGCTCTTCTGTGTTCTGTGTATCTGGTATTGAAGTTTCTGCTCGTCTGTCCTATATAAACTGAATTTCAGTGCTGCCACGTTAATTGGTAAATACCAGATTTGTTGTGTTTGTCTATGCTTGTGTTGGTTGTCCTTAGTTTCATCTGGGTTGATTTGTCTGTCCTGTAGGCTATTTGTAGACCTTTTTTTTGAGTTTGTTGCCTATTCTGTGGGATGTTTTGAAGTTGTACATGAGAGTGAACTACTTGTTTGTTGTTGTGAGTGTTTCTTGTTCATGTGTGCTCATTCGTGTGTTCTGTGTGTTTGTAAGTTGGCGAGAAGGCTTTTGTGTGTGGGTGTCTTTTTTAATATTGTTTCAGTTTTATGGTTCAGTTTATCTACAGTGTTTCTATCATATCCATTCTCTATTGCTATTTGTCTGATTGTAATTCATGGTTATAGTTGCTTTCAGCGAGTGGAGTTTTGTTCAGCCTGTGTAGCATATATTGGAAATCATCCGATTGCACACAAACTAGCCAGTTTCCAACACAGAGGAAACTAAGGACAACCAATACAAGCATAGACAAACACAACACATCTGGTATTTACCAACTAACATGTTAGCACTGCAAATCAGTTTATATAGGAGAGAAAATCAGAAACTTTAATACCAAATACACAGAACACAGAAGAGCAGTAAAAAGTAACAGCTGTCATTTTACATTTGCTGAGCACCTTAAGGACAATAAACATAATAAACATAGCCCAACAGACATCAAGAAAATACTCAAATGCAGCAACAGCCCCCCACAAAATCTAATAACTGAAGAAAATTATCAAATACAAAAAGCCATAGTTGAAGGAAAGCAAGTAATAAATGAATACACAGCTCTCTGCAATGGAACTCTGTTCTCTGTCCTCAAACAATAATTAGATAACACCAACATATAGAACTTCTGCCTCCCCCCCCCCCCAATCCTCCACACAATGACACATACATACATACACACACGTAGAGCTAAAAATAAATAAATCAATATATAAAATAAATCATTATATAATTATAATGATAAATCCTCAGACCTACTCTCTCTCTCTCTCTCTCTCTCTGTCTCTCTCTCTCTCTCTCCCTCCCTCTCTTTCTCTCTCTCTGTCTCTCACACACACACATACGCACACACACACACACACACACACACACACACACACACACACACACACACACACACCTCTGAGAGATTCTAAACAACTGCCAAAGACATTTTCAACTGTTACACTGTCCACTATCTTGTTTTCACACCTTCAACTGTTCCACTGTCCGCCATCTTGTTTTTACAGCTGGTAAACAGTGACAGTGACAACTCAATACACAGAATTTGACAATGAAGAAGATGACGAAAAAACGTAACCTAAGCGAAACATAACGTAAATACACTCCTGGAAATTGAAATAAGAACACCGTGATTTCATTGTCCCAGGAAGGGGAAACTTTATTGACACATTCCTGTGGTCAGATACATCACATGATCACACTGACAGAACCACAGGCACATAGACACAGGCAACAGAGCATGCACAATGTCGGCACTAGTACAGTGTTCAAAATGGTTCAAATGGCTCTGAGCACTATGGGACTCAACTGCTGTGGTCATAAGTCCCCTAGAACTTAGAACTACTTAAACCTAACTAACCTAAGGACAGCACACAACACCCAGCCATCACGAGGCAGAGAAAATCCCTGACCCCGCCGGGAATCGAACCCGGGAACCCGGGCGTGGGAAGCGAGAACGCTACCGCACGACCACGAGATGCGGGCTAGTACAGTGTATATCCACCTTTCGCAGCAATGCAGGCTGCTATTCTCCCATGGAGACGATCGTAGAGATGCTGGATGTAGTCCTGTGGAACGGCTTGCCATGCCATTTCCACCTGGCGCCTCAGTTGGACCAGCGTTCGTGCTGGACGTGCAGACCGCGTGAGACGACGCTTCATCCAGTCCCAAACATGCTCAATGGGGGACAGATCCGGAGATCTTGCTGACCAGGGTAGTTGACGTACACCTTCTAGAGCACGTTGGGTGGCACGGGATACATGCGGACGTGCATTGTCCTGTTGGAACAGCAAGTTCCCTTGCCGGTCTAGGAATGGTAGAACGATGGGTTCGATGACGGTTTGGATGTACCGTGCACTATTCAGTGTCCCCTCGACGATCACCAGTGGTGTACGGCCAGTGTAGGAGATCGCTCCCCACACCATGATGCCGGGTGTTGGCCCTGTGTGCCTCGGTCGTATGCAGTCCTGATTGTGGCGCTCACCTGCACGGCACCAAACACGCATACGACCATCATTGGCACCAAGGCAGAAGCGACTCTCATCGCTGAAGACGACACGTCTCCATTCGTCCCTCCATTCACGCCTGTCGCGACACCACTGGAGGCGGGCTGCATGATGTTGGGGCGTGAGCGGAAGACGGCCTAACGGTGTGCGGGACCGTAGCCCAGCTTCATGGAGACGGTTGCGAATGGTCCTCGCCGATACCCCGGGAGCAACAGTGTCCCTAATTTGCTGGGAAGTGGCGGTGCGGTCCCCTACGGCACTGCGTAGGATCCTACGGTCTTGGCGTGCATCCGTGCGTCGCTGCGGTCCGGTCCCAGGTCGACGGTCACGTGCACCTTCCGCCGACCACTGGCGACAACATCGATGTACTGTGGAGACCTCACGCCCCACGTGTTGAGCAATTCGGCGGTACGTCCACCCGGCCTCCCGCATGCCCACTATACGCCCTCGCTCAAAGTCCGTCAACTGCACATACGGTTCACGTCCACGCTGTCGCGGCATGCTACCAGTGTTAAAGACTGCGATGGAGCTCCGTATGCCACGGCAAACTGGCTGACACTGACGGCGGCGGTGCACAAATGCTGCGCAGCTAGCGCCATTCGACGGCCAACACCGCGGTTCCTGGTGTGTCCGCTGTGCCGTGCGTGTGATCATTGCTTGTACATCCCTCTCGCAGTGTCCGGAGCAAGTATGGTGGGTCTGACACACCGGTGTCAATGTGTTCTTTTTTCCATTTCCAGGAGTGTAGATACACACACACACACACACACACACACACACACACACACACACACAAAATACACACACACCCAAAACGATTCACATAAATTGCTAATTTCAGGCATAGCCATAACAGTTTAGAAATGGTAATTTTTGCAAATGTTTTGCCTACATTAAGTTGCATATAGTTTCAGATGACAAACTGTAAAGAAAAACAGAACCGGTAGAAACGTAGCAGGAAAACCACACCATGTGCTCTTCAAAAATCTGTAATTACGATTTAGAAACTAATATTTACCTGTATTTAAACAGTAAAGAAAATTCCTTATGTTCAACAGACATAATAATAATAAAAAACCACTGTTGATACTGCAACTGCAGTGAAAATTATGTTTTGCTAAAGACAGACCCCTCCCCCACCCCCCAAAAAAAGCATACGTTATTGCTAAAGCAACCATAGACAAAAGAGCTTCAACCTCAAGACGATTAATATGCACGTATGCAGATGGCGGCACTATCGGGTGCACAAGATTGTGCACTGGCATCGGCGGAGTGTCATTTGTAATCAGGTGATCCATATGAAAAGGTTTCAGTAGCGATTATGGCTGCACGACGGGGATTAACGATCTTTGAACGATTAATGACAGTTGGAGCTAGACGCGTGGGACATTCCACTTCGGAAGTCACTGGGGAATTCAATATTCAAAGATCCACAGTGTCATGAGTGTTCCGCGATTACCAAATTTCGGGCATTACCTCTCACCATAAAAAAGGAGTGGCCCAAGGCCTTCACTTAACGACCGAGAGCACTGGTGTTTATGTATAGAGTTGCCAGTGTCAACAGACAAGAGACACTGCGTGAAATAACCGCAGAGACGTGCGACGAACGTGTCTGTTAGGACAGTGCCGCGGAATACGGCGTTAATGGGCTACGGCAGCAGACGACCGACACGAGTGCTTTTTCTAACAGCACGACATCGCCTGCAGCGCCTCTCTCTGGGCTCGTACCGCTTGGACCCTAGACTACAGGTAAATCGTGGCCTGGTCACATTTCAGTTGGTAAGGACTGACTCAGCATAAATAAAGGTTAAAACAACCCTCGGTGAAATTACAAATAAGGG
This sequence comes from Schistocerca americana, assembly GCF_021461395.2. Taxonomy (NCBI): domain Eukaryota; kingdom Metazoa; phylum Arthropoda; class Insecta; order Orthoptera; family Acrididae; genus Schistocerca; species Schistocerca americana. The sequence continues at coordinate 519,401,019 of NC_060120.1, read as the reverse complement.
TGATAACATTAAGAGTGCAAAGGGAGAGAGCAGATGGGTAGAAAGAGTATATTGAAGGCCTCTTTGAGGGAGAAGACTTGTCTGATGACGAAACAGAAGAAGAAACAGGTGTCAGTACAGAAAAGGCAGGGGATACAGTAATAAAACCACAATTTAAAAGAGGTTTGAAAGGCTGAAGATCGAAGAAGGCAGAATGGATAGACAACGTTCCATTAGGAATACTAAAATCATTGAGAAAAGTGGCAACAAAACGACTATTCAGGTTGGTGCGTATATTGCATGAGCCTGGCGATATAACATTTGACATTCGGAAGTACATCATCCAGACAGTTCCAAAGATAGCAAGAGCTGACAATTGCGAGAATTGTCGCACAATTAGCTTAACAGCTCACGCATCCAAGTTGCTGACAAGAATAATGTTCACAAGAATGAAAAAGAAAATTGAGGTTATGTTAGATGACGATCAGTTTAGCTTTATGAAAGATAAAGGCACCAGAGAGGCAGTTCTGATGTTGCTGGTTGATAATGGAAATAAGACTAAAGAAAAATCAAGACATCGATCCGAAAACAGCGTTGGATAGTGTAAAATTATTCAAGATTTCCGAAATTCTAAGAGAAATAAGGGTACGTTATGGGGAAAGACGGGTAGTATTCAATATTTATAAGGTCCAAGAGGGAATAATAAGAGTTTAAGATCAAGAACGAAGTGCTCAGATCATAAAAGCCTGAAGAGAGGGATATAGTCTTTCGCCCCTACTGTTCAATCTATACATCGAAGAATCAATGACAGAAATAAAATAAAAGTTCAAGAGTGGAATTAAAATTCAAGCTGAAAGGATATCAATGGCAAGATTCGCTCATGACATAGTCGATCTCAGTGGAACTAAAAAGAATTGGAGGATCTACTGAATGGACTGGGCAGTGTAACAACTACAGAATTTGGATTGAGAGTAAATCGATGAAACGAAAGTAACGAGAAGTAGCAGACGTGAAAACAGCGAGAAACTGAGCAACAGGGTTGGTGATGATGAAGTAGATGAAGTTAAGAAATTCTACGTGGGCAGAAAAATAACCCTAGACGGACGGAGCAAGGAGGACATCCAAGGCAGGCCAAAATTCATCCTCAGGAGAAGTTACTAATATCAGACATAGGTCTTAATCTGAGGGAGAAAGAAATGTTTGAGAAAGTAAATCTGGAGCACAGAATTGCATGGTAGTGAGACATGGACTGTAGGGACACCGGAGGTGAAAAGAATCGAAGCATTTGAGACAAGGTGCTTGTGAGAACGTGTGAATATTAAAGTAAGGAACGAGGAGGTTCTCCAGAGAATCGCCAAGGAAAGGAATATCTGGTAAACACCGACATGAGGAAGGGCCTGGATGACAGGACATTTATTAACACACCTAGAAATAACTTCCATGGTCTAGAGGGAGCTGTAGAGGGTGAAAACTGTAGAGGAAAACAGAGATTGGAATACATCTACCAAATGACTGAGGACATAGGTTGCAAGTTCTACTGAAGATGAAGAGGTTGGGACAGGGAACGAATTCACGTCCGGCCGCATCAAACCTGTCAGAAGACTGATAATTTAACAAAAAAAAGGGAAAAACTAAAAAAAAAAAACGAAAGACCCCAGTTTTCAACAACTCACCTTGAAAGTTGCTGATGGCTCCATAATGCTGTGAGCAATGTTTGCATGGAATGCCCTGGGTTTCTGGTCCAAATGAACCGATCAATGACTGGAGGTGATTATGTTCGGCTGCTATTAGACCATTTGCAGCCATTCATGAGCTTCATGTTCCCAAACAACGATGGAATTTTTATGAATGACAACGCGCCAGGTCACCAGGCCACAATAGTTCGCGTTTGGTTTGAAGAACATTCTGGACAATTCTAGCGAATGATTTGGCCATGCAGATCGCCGTCATGAGTCCCATCAAACATTTATGGGACATAATCTGGAGGTCAGTTCGTGCCCAAAATCCTGCACCGTCAACACTTTGGCCGTTATGGACAACTGCAGATGTCGCATGGTTCAGTATTTTTGCAGGGAACTTCCAGCTTCTTCATAGTTTCTGAGAAAGTTGCTGAAAAAAATTCGAGGCCAATTTGGGAACTGGGAGTGTTCTGAAATGTCCCTTAGTGGGTAGTCAACCTGAGTACGAAGGAATGATGATGAGGCTGCCATCTTCAAGCTTACCAGCGAAAGATATATCAGTGGTGTGCCTTGACAAGCTAACTAGGTTCTGAGGGATGAATATCACCGGTATAACTGTAAGATCGAGTGCAGAGGAAATGCTGCACCACTACTTATATAAGGAGAGCAGAAACTGCTGTGAAAAATAATACTACACACTCAAGGCGAACAGTAAAAGAGAGCCCAAAGATGTTTCTGTTAAGACACCTCAATCACCGTTCCCAATATCCAAGCTAAAGTTGAGAAAGAACCGGCGGAAACGATCTTGTTCAGTAACACTAGACGATACTACTTTCATCCTGCCTCTTGCGTAAGACGATGACTTTACGATCTATCGTATGAACGTCGATGTCTGCCTAAGGGAACCGGCAGTGTCCCCAAGTAACTCCCCCTCCGCTGAAAACTCCCAACCACGTAGAACCAAAAGGGGAAAGTTAAAAAAGAAAACCGCATCTCATCCAACAGATGGACATCGATGGTTCAGTACACATGCGGAGGAGCTACCAGTATTAGCTCACGGAAGACCAATGTGTTTATGTCTACAGGAGGCATGCTATAAGTGATCTGGCGTCCCTTATCTATGTACCTACAACTTCTACAAAAAGGAGAACCTTTCATGACTCAGTGTAACAATCTATTCACTATTCATTCGTCATCATTCTGACTTGGTATCGGTTAATTCTGTCACTTTTTGGGATGTGGTGTATCAGGTAAATCCTTCATTTTTAAATTTGGAGACGGCATATATTACATATTTTATACATAAATGTGGTTCTGTCAAATCCTAGTTGGTTTTCTAATAATACTGTTTTGTATTCAAGATATTTTTTCTATATTAAAAAATCACGTGAATAATGAATACTTAATTCTAACGTTTACAGTTGGTGTATTGAAGGATAAAATGTATTTTTTAACTCAGTAATGTTGGAAAAGTTATGAAGTGGATGTATAATCATTGTTTTCACGGCATCTTTCGCAGACGATTGTAGGAGTCTTGGAACTTCTAGCTGAAGAAAGTAAGAAACATCAGCGTATTTACACCCCGTTGACGACGTGGCCGTCAGAGGCAAAGCACAAGCCCGGATTGGGAAGGATAGGCAAGGAAATCGGCCTTACGCTTCCAAGGCAGATATTGTAAATCCGGATGACTGGACGTGTATTTGAAACACAATTTCCCCGAATGAGAGCCTGGTGTCATACTACTGCGGCACCTCAAAATGTGTGCGGATTCCTAAGGGACGAAACTGCTGAGTTCATCGGTCCGTAGACCTACAAACTACTTAAACCAACTTGTGATAAGAACAACACACACACACACACACACACACACACACACACACACCCATGCCCGAGAGAGGATTCGAACCTCCACCGGGAGGGGCGCGCAATGCGTTACGTGGCGCCCCAGAACGCGCGGCCACTCCGCGCGGTTCCGGCACCTCACTAAGCTATATGGGAAGGGCGTAGTAGCGAGTCAGCGGAAAAAGTTTATGAAGAGGCTGGCTTTCGAACGCAAAAAAATACTGAGAAGAGTGTGAATCATACATATGTTTGGAGCACAACAAATAAATGTTGAAATCCGATAAATAGTCAAAGAGGGGCCACTATTTGGTTGGTGCAGAATACCGCGGTCCTCCATTGTGGTGATCAGACGTGGTCGGCTGGTATCTTCAGGACGAGTACATTTGCCCTCGCGTTCCCATGCAGTCCAACATCGGGCCACTGTCATGTCCGAATACCCCACAGTTTGAACAGCTGGCCAGATAGTCCCACAATGAGGCCATTTCAAACTCTGTCAAGTTCTGATTACGCTATCTCACACGACTATGCGGAATCTCTGTTGCATTTACAAGGATAACTCAACAATTGATGCTGTCCATGTCCCTTATACAGGTTGTCGGAGGGAGAATGGTCAGTATTTAGGGATATGACAGGAACGAACATGCCAAGCAAAAAATTCTAGTAAACATGGACTCAAAAATGCATATCGTAAGAGCTAGGAGCAATTATTCATATTTGATGCTGTGAAGCAGACCTCTTCTACTGGAAGCCCTTTGAAGTCTGTATTTTGAGAAGAGATAGTATGGACAAAAACAAGAAAAAATTGTTAAGTAAAAATGTGCTTACAAATGCATACCATGAGAGCTATGAGTGCTGGTCTTATTGAGTAGAAGAGACGTGTTTCACAAGAGCGAAGTTAACATGTGCTTATAGCTCTTAAGGTAAGTATTTTAGAGCCCACTTTTACTGGACTTTTTCTTGTATTACTCCGTACTGCCTCCTCCAAGAATATGGAAAGCAAAAACGTTCCAGTAGAAGAGATTTGTTTCACAGTATCGAAAATGAAGAAGTGCATTTTAGTATAAGTTACAAAACAAAAGACGAAGTAATCAATTTGTATTGACAGGGAAACAGTGTCAAAAATGTAATTTTCGTTAGCAGACGTAAACTTTCTTCGATGGTAATAGATGTACATACATTCAAACAAAAAGTCCTCCTTCAGTATGATAAAATAACGCAGATGAAGATTTAAACAAATGAAAGTATTACAAAAAAAGGAGATAAATTCAAGTAAAATGAGGAATAGAAATAAACAACGCGGTAGCATGGACGAAAGTAAAGGATGATAAAACGGAGTAGATTAAAACGATGTTAATACATACAGTTAATTCAAATCACATGCAGAAGAACTCCAAGTGGAAAAGGGATTACAGGAAGAAAAAATAAGAAGAGATGAAAAAGTTAATATGGTGTTTAAAATGATGCGACAAAGGAATGAAACAAAAAAAAAAACATTTCAACCAATTAATTGAATAAAAATAATGACCAAATTCATTTCGGTAAAAAAAAAAACTGAATGCACCTGTTTAGATTCGAAACCACAACCTCCTGCATAAGGTCAGTTCTATAGTCATTACGTTACTCAACCAACTTGTATTACATTACTTTTTTGAAAATATGGAATATCATGCAAAATTCGCAAAATTTTTCCGTCGATTACTCGCAAACAAGAGGCCACCACGGTGAAAGGTTGCAGTGTGTGGTACCTGAAACCTAACGCATGTCACGGTGCAGATGGTTTCAAAATGTTGAACCACCGCTGCGGACCTCTCCATGTTAGGTGCGTGTTAAAGGTGGGATAGGACGGACGTAGGTCCCATGTATGGGGCAGGTGTAGCAGTTGCTGCGTTGCGGCTTTCAAGCCTGCTGGGGACAGAGCGAACGGACTAGTGCCGGCGGTCTGCGACCTCGCGCCGACAGGTAGGAAGAGTGCCGTGGCGATGAGGCGTGCAGATGCGGGGGCGGACCGGGCGTGGCCGTGGCGGCGGCGGTGGCGGCAGCAGGGCACCGTTATACCGCACTGCGCTTCCTAGGCTGCCCCTAGCTGCCGTCCGATAGCAGCAGCTGCTACTGCTGTGTCGCTGACCATTCGTCCCGCGCCAAACATGGCAAATTCAAGAAACTCCGACCTAATAGGGGATTCACGACTTGTTTACGGCGATATTTCTGCTAACAATCAGGAACTGATGCTCGCCAGTGTGCTTAGTACCATCATAAGTATTGATGCTTTTAGAAGAGCAAGCGTAGAATTAAGGACACAAGGTCTCTTGTAGATTTTTGTGGATGGAAAGGTCATGAACAGTGAATAACTACTATGGTTGTTGGGAAAATGCTTTACGGCTCAAAGTGGAAAGTCACAGACAACTTTATGAACTAGTAGAAATATGTACATAGTGTCACATAATTAGAATGTTTTAGGAATTGTGTATTTTCCAGAACATCGCTATGCAGTGACGTTTAAGTGCTCCTCGTCATTTCATCACTCTGATCATCACCGTCAGCGTCTATGAGGAGCAATCAAATGAAACCTAACACTGCCACAATGAGACCATGGAATGGTTCAGTTCAAAAGTTATCACCTCACGCGTTAAGAGATGTGTTCCACTGGAAGACGAGACGATCGATTCCTGTTTCACAGAACGCGGCCGACTTCTGACAGATCCACAACCAGACCCATTGTGGCACTTTCTCGTCCGACTGAAAACGGCGTCCACGCATGTGTCTCTTCATGTCGCCAGCGATGTGAAAATCGCATAGTGAAAGATCCTGGCTGTATTGAGGATGTTGCTGTGACACAGCAAGGAATATCCTATGAACCAAATGTATTTGATCAGAAATTTTAGTACATATTTGCCAGAATCACGGTTTTATTGTGTAATGTATAACGTTACAATGGAGCGTCTTCTTCAGTGAGATTTTCCCATGTATGTTCATGACTAAGTGACCGTTCACGACATAGCGTGTCAAAATGATCTATCTATGTAGATGATATGAAGATGGCAATTTAACTTGCTGAAACTAGTTGTCTTCACGTATATATACTTATTTAGATCTTACCTAGTAAGAAGAATGCATTATTCAGATTCAGACATTGCTCTCCTGCTGACAATGTCAGGTAACCACATTTCCTAAAGTGTTGGAACACAGTATATCTTACAAACATACTCCAAAGCGATGTCAATGGTATGAATATATAATTGAGCGAGTTACTTCTAGTCCCTTTCTCGTATGTTGGTGTGAGTTTCCAGGCTTTGGGTATGGTTCTTACATCGAGTGTACCGGTTGTATATGATTGCTAAAAACTAGAGCTGTTTCAGCAGCACACTTTGAAAGGAAATTCACTGGTACACGCTGCTGCTATGGTCGCAGGTTTGAATCCTACCTCGGGCATGGATGTGTTTGTTGTTCATAGGTTAGTTAGGTTTAAGTAGTTTTAAGTCTAGGGGACTGATGACCTCACATGTTAAGTGCCATAGTGCTTAGAGCCATTTGAACCATCACTGGTACACAATCTAGACCGGAAGACTTTCCTTTATTATAAATGGTTTTTGAAAGCCTGCGACTGTAGAAACAATAGATTTGTTTATAAACAAATAAAACTTCCGCTACCAGTCACGATTTTTCTTTATTTTACCTTTCGCACGACGCGTTTCGAGAAATAATTCCCATTTTCAAGTGCGTTTTTTGTGTGTATTAAGCCTATTCTTTTGATGTCAACGAAATGAAGCAGACTCAAAAGAAATGGCTTAATAAACACGAAAACGGACTTGAAAATGGGAATTATTTCTTGAAACGCGTCGTGCGAAAAGTAAAATAAAGAAAAATCGTGACAGGTAGAGGAAGATTTATTCATTTATTTATAAACAAACCTGTTTCCCTTATTAAGTTAATTGCAAATTTCTATTGTAGGAAGCTGCTGTGATTCGAATTCTGGAATATTTGCTGCATCTTCATTGGCAAAGAAATTTCGGAAAATTGTGTTCACTAACTCCTCTCTAGTGGCACTGTCGTACGTAACACTACCATCGCAATTACACAGTGAAGATATTGATGATGTTTTGCGGTTTTACCGATACTTTACATTCGACCAGAACAATTTTCGATTTTCTGTCAGATTTCGAGACAAAGCTTCGTTCTGGGAAGTTACAAAAGCATATTGCACTGAAGACGGCGCTACGTTTCCAGCATCTGTACCAGTGGTCAATTTTGTATTCTTTTAAATCTGGTTTTCGTTTTTTAGTTGCTTCTGCTACAGTGTCCCTTTCTGTTCTGTGTATACCATAAGGGCATAATACTACCTCCTGACAAAGAACCAACACTTAAACATAATTTCTTAGTGAGAAACCCGATGCGTAATCTTTCCTTACATGCGAATTGTAGACATCCCTTATTTACTTTTATGCTATTTCGCTGAAATTCTAATCGTCTGCATTTAGAAGCCTGTAGTACAGTTTACAATAATTTGTCGTTTTTTCTTTTTTTTGCGTGCCTACGTAATGGCGTAATTTTAATGGCCTCCACTGGCACTCTATTCCAATAGAAATAAGTTTTGAATCTGTCTTTAATTTTTTCATATGTATACAGACTGAAGTGACGAATGAAAATTTGTACCAAGGCAGGGACTGGGAGGCTAGGAAATTGGAAAATTGTGGTGAGGTTTTATGGGACCAAACTGTTGAGGTCATCGGTCCCTAAGGTTACACACTACTTACTCTAACTTAAACTAACTTACGCTAAGGACGACACGTACACACCCATGCCCGAGGGAGGACTCGAACGCCGACGAGGGAAGCAGCGCGGACCGTGACAAGACGCCTCAGGCTGCTCGGCTACAACGCGCGGCTGGGAGGCTAGTTCATAGGTAGATGCTCTAGCCACTACGCCACCCTGGCACAGTGGTTTTGCACAACTGCACGGACTTCCCTAGCATCAACTCTCGTCAGTCCCTGTTTCCGTTATCACCTCAGCCCACCTGGCACTCCCTCAGCTCAGGCAGCATTTCGGAGGTTTCCCAACTGTATAGGAATAGCACCCCAGCATCGTATGAAGCAGGGGATCGTGCCTGGAACAGAGGCAAGGGAGTCTTCATCAAATGAAAGTAGGCGCCTCACGATGACGTAGTGCTTAGTGCATGTGCCTAGTAGGCAGGACCGAGCGAGGTGGCGCAGTGGTTAGACACTGGACTCGCATTCGGGAGGACGACGGTTCAATCCCGCGTCCGGCTATCCTGATTTAGGTTTTCCGTCATTTCCCTAAATCACTCCAGGCAAATGCCGGGATGGTTCCTCTGAAAGGGCACGGCCGACTTCCTTCCCCATCCTTCCCTAATCCGATGAGACCGATGACCTCGCTGTCTGGTCTCCTTCCCCAAAGAACCCAACCCAAACTAGTAAGCAGGAGACCCGGGTTCGAATCCCGGTACTAGTACGAATTGTCATTCGCCAGTTCAGTCTGCATGTGTACATTACAGACGTTTGAGACTAGAAAAGGTGTGTGGAACGATATAGTTTCATTTAATTAATTACGTCATTTTCGGTATAATTATAGTAACTTGTAGCAGGCAAGGGAGAGAGAGAGAGAGAGAGAGAAAGAGAGAGTGAGGGAGAGAAAGGGAGACTGCAACCCCAGTGAGGACAGTTGGGACGAGCACAGTCTATGTAACCAGCAGGCAGCGCCTCGGGTCGGCCGGTGGCCGAGCCGAGCTGAGCTGTGGCGAGGCGAGGCGCTGCATGCCAGGGCGATGGTATCGGGTCGGCTGCCTCCGCGGCCTCGCCCTTTGCCGGTGCGCCAGGTGGCATCGGGCGGCCCTAGCGACAACGCCCACAGCTCAGCACCTCCTGGCGCCGGTCGCAGACACTCTGCTCTACAAAAGCCACGGCGATCTCCTGCGAACAAAAGCTAAGCGAGCTTACACAATCCCACCGAGCGAGGTGGCACAGTAGGAAGTCGTACCGTGTGGCTGGCTGGCAGACCCAGAGGGGCAGGTTCATCAACCTAATTGGATAGGTTTTTCCTCTCCCTTGCGCTGACTGATACCTTTCCTTTGGGAAGCGTGACAGTTGTGTGTTGGAGCGTATCTAATACTTGTACGAGGCACGTACAGAAACTAAGTGTACTAGATTTTTATATTTTTTTAGAAGAAGTGTGTTTGAAAAAAAAAGACTATTACAGGATATAGTTGATACACTTGATGACTATTTTTCCACATAATATACATCCAGTTCAATGCATATTGGGAGCCGGGCAACAAGTTTCTTTATGCCCTCCTCGAAGAACTCTCCCACCATTTCTTTCCTCCACTACAGGACGTTAAATTCTTCATCTGTGTGGCCATGTTGTTCGTAGTTGCTTCATAATTTTTGAGGGTATTTTTGTTCTGTCGTTGCAGCTACAAAAATGTGTTTCTTTTTCAGCAGATACGTTTCGCTTTATTGAGGTAAGGCTGTAATTCAGTTATTTACATTTTAATTTTCTTTAAAATCGAAACAGTTTTTCGATCTTAAAGCAAATAAAAAATGGAAATAATTTAATTACAGATCACTGACAATGCCTTACGTCAATAAAGCGAAACGCATCTGGTGAAAAAAACACACATTTTTGTAGTTGCAACGACAGAACAAAAATAGCCTGAAAGACTGCAGAACGTCTTTCTGCACTTGATCGTCGGTTGAAAATTTATTTTCAATCATATGTGGCTTCAGGGAGGCGAGAAGCTGATACTCTGAAATTAGGGGAATACAGGGGGTGATTCGAAACATACCAACCAAGTGAGTCCATGAGCAGCTTGATGGCTAAGGCTGTTTGAGAACGGGCATTGTCGGGCAACAAGCACACTCCTCTGATCGCCAGTCCCTTCCTTTTGAATGCTCATTATGAGTTTTTTAGGGTCTCACAATATCATTGTGCATTGGTGATCTCCGCCTCCCCCCCCCCCCCCCTCCACCATTTACCATTCCGGTACCAAAATATCATGAATATTGAGCCCGAATTTGTGGTTTTGAATTGTTCGACAGATGCGGCATTGAAGTGACATCACTCTGACGACTCTCAGACATGTAATGAGCCACCCATGTTTCATATCATCGTAACATTCTAATTAAAAACACTCAAGCAACTCGCAGGCTGTACAGGCCCTTTCTTTCTTGTGCTGTTTTGTCAGCTGTTTTGAGACCAATCTTCTGCACAGTTTCCAGTATCCCAGTGTTTCTGCGAGTGTATTGTATAAGAGGGTTCTGGAAACGTCGCACAAATTTCATCCACTGTCAATTGGCGTTATTAACGAACGATTCCCTCGATTTTTTGCACCAGCTCATCAGTCAAAATGGAAGGTCTTCCACTCCTCGATTCGTCAGGAATACACTCCTGGAAGTGGAAAAAAGAACACATTGACACCGGTGTGTCAGACCCACCATACTTGCTCCGGACACTGCGAGAGGGCTGTACAAGCAATGATCACACGCACGGCACAGCGGACACACCAGGAACCGCGGTGTTGGCCGTCGAATGGCGCTAGCTGCGCAGCATTTGTGCACCGCCGCCGTCAGTGTCAGCCAGTTTGCCGTGGCATACGGAGCTCCATCGCAGTCTTTAACACTGGTAGCATGCCGCGACAGCGTGGACGTGAACCGTATGTGCAGTTGACGGACTTTGAGCGAGGGCGTATAGTGGGCATGCGGGAGGCCGGGTGGACGTACCGCCGAATTGCTCAACACGTGGGGCGTGAGGTCTCCACAGTACATCGATGTTGTCGCCAGTGGTCGGCGGAAGGTGCACGTGCCCGTCGACCTGGGACCGGACCGCAGCGACGCACGGATGCACGCCAAGACCATAGGATCCTACGCAGTGCCGTAGGGGACCGCACCGCCACTTCCCAGCAAATTAAGGACACTGTTGCTCCCGGGGTATCGGCGAGGACCATTCGCAACCGTCTCCATGAAGCTGGGCTACGGTCCCGCACACCGTTAGGCCGTCTTCCGCTCACGCCCCAACATCGTGCAGCCCGCCTCCAGTGGTGTCGCGACAGGCGTGAATGGAGGGACGAATGGAGACGTGTCGTCTTCAGCGATGAGAGTCGCTTCTGCCTTGGTGCCAATGATGGTCGTATGCGTGTTTGGCGCCGTGCAGGTGAGCGCCACAATCAGGACTGCATACGACCGAGGCACACAGGGCCAACACCCGGCATCATGGTGTGGGGAGCGATCTCCTACACTGGCCGTACACCACTGGTGATCGTCGAGGGGACACTGAATAGTGCACGGTACATCCAAACCGTCATCGAACCCATCGTTCTACCATTCCTAGCGCGGCAAGGGAACTTGCTGTTCCAACAGGACAATGCGCGTCCGCATGTATCCCGTGCCACCCAACGTGCTCTAGAAGGTGTAAGTCAACTACCCTGGCCAGCAAGATCTCCGGATCTGTCCCCCATTGAGCATGTTTGGGACTGGATGAAGCGTCGTCTCACGCGGTCTGCACGTCCAGCACGAACGCTGGTCCAACTGAGGCGCCAGGTGGAAATGGCATGGCAAGCCGTTCCACAGGACTACATCCAGCATCTCTACGATCGTCTCCATGGGAGAATAGCAGCCTGCATTGCTGCGAAAGGTGGATAAACACTGTACTAGTGCCGACATTGTGCATGCTCTGTTGCCTGTGTCTATGTGCCTATGGTTCTGTCAGTGTGATCATGTGATGTATCTGACCCCAGGAATGTGTCAATAAAGTTTCCCCTTCCTGGGACAATGAATTCACGGTGTTCTTATTTCAATTTCCAGGAGTGCATTTGTTCTCCCTGCACTAAACTTCTTACACTACTTAAACACACCAATTATATTCGTAACGCCTTCACGGTAAACCGTTTTGATTCGAAAAAGAACCTTCGGTATGTGTTATCCTTGCCACAAATAGGAAGTGTATCACACCACGAGGCTCAAACTTACATGGATTTCTTACCAACATCTTTTACGGAAATTGGCACTGCAACGTGAGTATACGAACTGCCGTGTTCCTGCCGTGCTCGCTGCAGTCAGGAGAGCCCCGCCTCAACCACTTAGTCGTATCAATCCTGAAGAAACAAGAAACCACAGCCCGTCATGGTCACAATATACTTACTTTCTGAACATCCCTAGTAAATCACTCTAATGTAGTGGTACTGAATCTTCATGAGAGCTTTAGTGGTGAATCCAATCAGATATTATCTTCTGGACCCCTCCCCCCCTCCCCCCCCCCCCCCCCGCAAAAAAAAACACATTTCCACACTTGAATCTTCATAAACCTCTAACTCAGACAAAAGGCTGTGGAAACAAATTTCCCGATCCTTCAGACGCAGGTGGGCATAGCCCAGTTAGATTGAATTTCACCCACCATAATCAACATTAGCGCCTATCTAAACCTTAAAATGAAAAAGAATTTTCTTTGAACCCGTTCATTTTTAAAATAACTAAAGATAATTTATATTTAGTTTTTCAGCTATTTTATTTACCCTCTAACTAATGAGCCAATGAAACAATTATTACTTCTTATTTATAAGAACCCTTTTTTTTATAGAGAATAATGAAGCAACTCTCAGTGTATCACGTGTGCTGCCTACAACTCCTTCTCAAAAAAACCTAACGTCCGTATTGAGGGGGTAGCCATTTGTTACAAAACAAGCTTTCTCTGTACCACTCCTCTCCCGAGTGACACTTGGTTCACCCACAGCCTGCACGCTCATTTAATAGCAACCAACTTAAAATGTGTACCTAGGCCAACTCTTTGTAAATCACTTGACTGCTACACTCACCACTTCTGAAGTGACAGTAATTGAAAGACTTAAGCTGCCAATCCTTTGTGTCTAACCACTAACAGTATGACAACAACACTAATAATAACACGTAGCCTCTACAACAGTGTGGCAGCCATTACATAGTTACTGTTGTGTTGTGCTGTCAATTACCTCTTTTGCTGTAGCGAGGTGAATAATGAAGCGATGTCTGGCCTATTGTGGGAGCCACCTGCAACTGGGAGTAGGCATTTTTATGAGATATTTTAGCGTATCTGAAGTTTATATCTCAATATTATAGTGGCAGGTGCATGCCAACGTTCGTTTCACAAGCTCAAAGTGGTTCATATGGCTCTGAGCAGTATGGGACTTAATACCGGAGGTCATCAGCCCCCTAGAACTTAGAACTACTTAAACCTAACTAACCTAAGGACACCACACACACACACATATGCCCGAGGCAGGATTCGAAACTGCGACCGTAGCGGTCGCGCGATACCAGACTGAAGCCCCTAGAACCACTCGGCCACACGGGTCGGACTTTCGCAACCATTTCGTTTCACAAGCTCTTTCGTTTCACGAGCAGTAACCACATTGCGTCACGAGTTAATGCTAGTATTTGAAAAAATATAATTATTTACGTAATCAGTATTACATTCTTACGAAATAGTGTAATAGTAATAACCTTTTAAAGGTCATTCAATTTTATAACCCAAGCACGATTCAATCCTTTTGTCTTTACCACCTCAGAAAATTACGTTTTACCACTAAGAGGGTAATTTTCCTTAGGCTGCAAAACACTGCTGTAATGTGTGTGTGTGTGTGTGTGTGTGTGTGTGTGTGTGTGTGTGTGTGTGTGTAGTGTCGTGTCATATATGCGTTGCATAATGGTGAAAGAAACTAAATGAAAACCAATGACGGCATGTAGCCGATGTGTGTGTGTGTGTGTGTGTGTGTGTGTGTGTGTGTGTGTGTAGTGTCGTATCATATATGCGTTGCATAATGGTGAAAGAAACTAAATGAAAACCAATGACGGCATGTAGCCGAATCCTCTCGAACAGCAGCAAGAGGGCCGCAGAGCTCAACGTCTCCAACCGACGAACTGATAACCGCCAACACTGTCACATGCTCTCACTTCATGAGAAGCTGCGGAGAGGTTTGGAATTCAAGCGAACACACTGGGAGCGAAATTTGCTCATCAGCAACTTAATGCCAACACCTCTCCTTCCCTACCCCGGAAAGGCATCCCAAGTACTTGTGAAGCGAGCATGACGACTGTTTAACACTGAATGGCCTGATAGTACCATGTACCGAAATTAGTAACCAGTAATAAATTGTAATAAATTGCAACCTCAGAGTAAGCCATATTTTATTTCGATTTTCCCCGTGCAATAAAAGTTCTATAGCCATTTATATCTAATTAGTGAGTTGTATTTCGTGATAGAGACCGTTTGCTACACTACTGGCCATTAAAATTGCTACACCCAGAAGAAATGCAGATGATAAACAGGTATTCATTGGACAAATATATTATACTAGAACTGACATGTGATTATATTTTACGCAATTTGGGTGCATAGATCCTGAGAATTCAGTACCCAGAACAACCACCTCTGGCCGTAGTAACGGCCTTGATACGCCTGTGCATTGAGTCAAACAGAGCTTGGATGGGGTGTACAGGTACAGCTGCCCATATAGCTTCAACACGATACCACAGTTCATCAAGAGTAGTGACTGGGGTATTGTGACGAGCCAGTTGCTCGGCCACCATTGACCAGACGTTTTCAATTGGTGCGAAATCTGGAGAATGTGCTGGTCAGGGCAGCAGTGGAACATTTTCTGTATGCAGAAAGGCCCGTACAGGACCCGCAACATGCAGTCGTGCATTATCCTGCTGAAATGAAGGGTTTCGCAGGGATCGAATGAAGGGTAGAGCCACGGGTCGTAAATCATCTGAAACGTAAAGTCCATTGTTCAAAGTGCCATCAATGCGAACAAGAGGAGACCGTGACGTGTAACCAATGGCACCCCATACCATCACGCCGGGTGATACGCCAGTATGGCGATGACGAATACACGCTTCCAATGTGCGTTCACCGCGATGTCGCCAAACACAGATGCGAGCATCATGATGCTGTAATCAGAACCTGGAATCATCCGAAAAAATGACATTTTGCCAATCGTGCACCCAGGTTCATCGTTGAGTACACCACCGCAGGCGCTCCTGTCTGTGATGCAGCGTCAAGGGTAACCGCAGCCATGGTCTCCGAGCTGATTGTCCATGCTGCTGCAAACGTCGTCGAACTGTTCGTGCAAATGGTTGTTGTCTTGCAAATATCCCCATATGTTGATTCAGGGATCGAAAGGTGGCTGCACGATCCGTTACAGCCATGTAATGTCGCGATACAATAAACCGCAATCGCGATAGGCTACAATCCGACCTTTATCAAAGTCGGAAACTTGATGGTACGCATTTCTCCTCCTTACACGAGGCATCACAACAACGTTTCACCAGGCCACGCAGGTCAACTGCTGTTTGTGCATGAGAAATAGATTAGAAGCTTTCCCCATTTCAGCACATTGTAGGTGTCGCCATCGGCGCCAACCTTGTGTGAATGCTCTGAAAAGCTAATCATTTGCATATCACAGCACCTTCTTGTTGTCGGTTAAATTTTGCGTCTGTAGCACGTCATCTTCGTGGTGTAGTAATTTTAATGGCCTGTAGTGTACATGCGGGAAATGCGTATGTAACGTGTGGACGTGGAAAAAGTGCTCAATGTTTGCGAGAAACAAAATACAATGTCCTGAAAAATCGCAAGTGCAGAGACTTCAAGTATTCGTATGCCTAAGTCTTTCAACTGCAAGCTCTTTAGTGGATAATACCTACTACAGGGATATTTGTGATCAAAACCAAAAGCCAACAAGAAAACTAGTACACTATTTGTACACTGTTTGGATTTTAGCCAAAGTCCTACAAAAAATGAAGTGAGAGCTTGTTAAAATTCAACAAATGTAGAATAACTTCTGTTAGAGCTTTATTACGTCATAAACATCAATCTACATATATAAATACCAAGTTAAGTAATAATTTAATCTATGGATGCCCATCTTAAGGCCATGGACGAGCGACTTCAGCTGATTATCTGTATGAGAAGAAGTACCACCACAGTTGTATCTTGAGAATGTCTTCATTGTATCACACGATTAGTTTCGGCAGTGATGTACCATTGTCAAAAGAATATTTAATTTCCTTGGCGCATTTACTGTGGGGCCCTTGTTACTAGAACATGTGGGTTACCTTTCATCTGGAGTCTGTACTCGAAACCGTACAGTGTATCTGATGTGTCTGCAAACAGAACTTTGCTATCGAAGTTCTCTTTGTGGACACATCAGGTACATGAGACTACATGAAAGACTACACGGTGTAAAACCACGTGTCCTAGTAACAAGGGTGCCACAGTAAATGCGCCAAGCAAATCAAATTCTCTTTTGGCACAGGTGGAATCTGAGGATGGTGGTAATGTGCCGCCGAAACCAGTCGTGTGATAGAATAAAGATATTCTCAAGATAGAGCTGTGGTGATAGTGTTGTTCTTATAATAATTTAATCATATTGTTCCGGGAATACTGAAAAACATATTTCTACACTTCTGGTAAATGAGAGAATGGGCAACTGACGGAGAAAATCTAACAGTAACTAATGCGTCCATAAGAAAGGCTATATGTCAATTCTGATGCCGGCCGCGGTGGTCTAGCGGTTCTAGGCGCGCAGTCCGGAACCGCGCGACTGCTACGGTCGCAGGTTCGAATCCTGCCTCGGGCATGGATGTGTGTGATGTCCTTAGGTTAGTTAGGTTTAAGTAGTTCTAAGTTCTAGGGGACTGATGACCACAGATCTTAAGTCCCATAGTGCTCAGAGCCATTTGAACCATTTCAATTCTGATGACAGCGAGAGATCTCTCATAAAACCGTTCGATGCTTTGGTCACATGGAAAATCTCCTGTGGATCAGAAGTGTTGAAACTGAAGATAACATACGGAAATAAGACCTATGAAGCTCAACTCTCAAAAATGTATTAATGCATGAGGATGTTATCACACCAAAAAAGGTTGACCACCGCAAAAATGAGAGCTAATGAAGTGACCAACCATAGGTTGAACGAAGTACAAGACCACGACGAATCCAATTAGTTACCTTATTGAATACGATAAACAATTTGCCTTTTCTAGCTTACATTTGTCAAAAAAAGCAAAGAGCGCAGTTCACACCTATTTACAACAAAGGTTAAAAGAACGGACGATTGGAATTATCATCGGCATCGCTAATGTCCGCTCATTGAAGGATCCTAAAGATATTTTATGCTCGAACAATGTGACATTCCTGGATAAGAAACACACTTTCTCAACTAAGCCAAACGGTGTAAGAAAATTACTTTTTCCTATCATTTACGAGTATCTCATAGAACTAGGTTCACTGTTTTAGTGAAGTGGCAATTCTGATTTGTTTGACTTTGTAGCATGATGCCGTTCCTGTGGCCACAGACGTCAGTTAACCTCATGGAGGGGAGTCGTGAGTGCCATCTGTATATGAAACTTTTAAACTTAGTTTTGTTGGTTATCCTACTTTAACAGTTATGGAATTGTATTTCTGAGTTGGAGGTTGGGGAACAGCACAGTACGTGCATAACTGCCTAAAACCACACTCAGTCAGTCTGGAACCGCGCGATTGCTACGGTCGCAGGTTCGAATCCTGGCTCGGCCATGGATGTGTGTGATATCCTTAGGTTAGTTAGGTTTAAGTAGTTCTAAGTTCTAGGGGACTGATGACCTCAGATGGTAAGTCCCATAGTGCTCAGAGCCATTTGAACCATTTTTGAACCACACTCAGGCTGACCAACGGTCGTTGACCTGCCATTCTCGCAACTCAATCTTCAGCACATTCACCTATGTGATTAGGTAAGACTTACACAGGGTGCCTCTCCTAAGAGTCATTCAGATACATCTTCTCTTACGTTTCGGTAGATATTTGCAGTGTATAACTGGAGTCAGCCCAAAGAGCACTGCTCATCACGTCTTTTATGCGACGCCTATTGATGACGGAAAGTCTCTGTTTGTCTCCGGTTACAAATAAAATGATTTTTAATGCCGAATTTTAAGAGCTTATTCGAAAGTGCAGTACCAGATTATTGTAGTGTGGTCTTCGATTTTTTGACAGGGACAATGAAACACGGGACCGCGCTGTCTGCTACCGCAAAGAAGCAGTGCTGCTCAGTCGCTGATGGAGTACTGATTATTCTTCCCGAGTTGCTTTCCCAGCTAACAGATATCGATAAAACAAATATCGCACAAGGGTAACCTGGGGCCGCTCTTTTAAAAAGGCATGTAAAATCCCTCCCTAAAAATCAATTTGTTTGTAACCGGAAATAGAACCGATGCTTTCCGTTGAGACTGGGTCTCGCATTAAGGAGAGAGGGAAGGCAAGGGGGCTTCAAAAATTCTATTTTTACATTTTAGGATATTTGAAATGCTTGTTTTGTGTAAATACGACAAATTTTTCTCGAGAATGAATGAAATTAAAGCCGTATATAGATACCTTTGTAAAGATACCTTGTTGAAGAAATGTCTTCATGGGGAAACACAAAACTTAAGTGAATGTTTGAATTCTGTCATTTGGAACCAGTTATCGAAAACTGTATTTGTTCAGCTTACAATCCTCAAAATTTGGTAATTATGATGCTATTTTATGCTTCAGTGATGATGTAATTAGAAAACTGGACGTTTTGGAATTATTGGGCATAAAATCTAGTGGAAATAATGCAAAATCCTTGGTGCAAATAGATAAAGAGAGAATCCGGAAAGCAGATATTTCTAATTTAAAATGCACAAAAGAAGCCAGACAGAAAATAAGAGGGACCAAGAGTAGAAAAGGAGATCAGTATGATTCAGATGATGCTCAGTATGGTGCAGGAAAATATTAGTGGTAAGTAATTCTCATCAATAACTATACTAGAATTGGAATATTAACTTTTAATGGATTTTACTCAAAACTACTTTTTTTTATTTTCAGGTACCATTATTTGATAAACTAATGTGGTTAGAAACATGAAATTTGGTCAATTTGCACTGCAGATGGTAATAAGTTGTTACAAGTGAATTGAGAACCACCAAACAATCAAAAACTGTTTTATAATAATTAATGTATAAAAAATTAAATTTTACTCGTGAAAGAATAACAATTTTTTTCTTGAAAACCATAAGAATTATTATGTTCATTTTACTTGTGAATTGAGACATATATGTTGTGTATATGCAGCAAAAATTTCATTATTTTATCACTAATAGTTCTTATGAAAAGTGTACCAATTCAAAGGGTAAAATAGCATTGGAAGAATACGGACAAAAATTGCCTTCCGTCTCCCCTTAAAGACGGTATGAACAGCATTTGGTTGGGATGACTTCAGCTACATGCTGCCGAAACCACGAGCGAGAATGTGACTGACGGCTCTTAGGAGAGACACGAGGTACGTGTAGCCCCATGTACATGTGTATCTACCGTCGAGTCACATTAATGTGACCACAAGTCAGAAGGCTGGATAATCACCTTTTGCAGGGCGGACCTCTTCGAGACATGCAGAAAAAGAGACAATGAGATTCTGGAAGCTACCGGCAGCGATGTGGAGCCATTCCAATTCGAGTGCCGTGGCATCTGTACTAGGTTTCTCGGTTAACGATCCGTGGTGCGAACGGCACAGTCGAGGTGGTCCTATTGATTCTCAACTGGGTTTAATTCCTAGGACTTTAGTAAAAAGGTGAGTACGGTAAACCAATAACCCTGCACGTACCCTGCGAGCCGTGTGACACGTTGCGTTGTCCTGCTGGTAGATGCCACCTTCTCGCATGTCGAGCTGGACACTGCCCCCAAGCATAGAGGCATAGTTGTGTTTTTCCATTGTGCCATGCAGAATAACGAGATCAACCATGGAATGCCACGAAAACATACCCCAGACCATAACTCTCCCTCCTCCGGCCTGGACCCTTCCGACGATTGTTGCAGGGTGTTCGCTTTCAAACGTTTCACGCTGTACGCGGCATCATATAATCTGTGCGATGGAGCATAAAACGTGATTCATCTGATCAGGCCACATATCGCCACTCAGTGAACGTCAAGTTGCGGTATTGGCGTGCATATACCAGATTTTGTCGCCGATGAACGGCAGTCATCCTGGGTGCATGGAGCACGTGCCTGGTGGAAGGCCCATACGCAGCAACGTTCGATGAACGGTCGTTGAGGAGGCACTATTGATGGCTCCTTGTTTCATATGGGCGGTCCGTTACTCGACAGTTTGACATCTATTCGCCCGTACACATCTTTAAACCGTCATTCGTCCCCGTCGTCTATGAGCCGTGATGCACCACAGCTCCCTCAGTGCCGGTTTTGGACACTGCCACTTTACCATGCACGGTATGCTACACCCATGGCGGCTCGCGAACAGTGTACAGATTCATCTGTCTCAGAAATGCTTCCACCCTTGGCCCGAGAACCAGTGTCAGTGCCTTTTTGAACGTCATAAAAATCGCTGCGTTCCGCATTGTGACAATGAATGGTCTGTTTCACGCGTAGCCTCCCTTTTCCCTCTAACAATTTGCTTTATATTCCTCTCCCCCACCGATAGTTCTGACACCTGCCGTTTGTGAGTCGTTATTGAGCGTTGACATCGAACGTAGGCAGGCGATGCTCATATTTATCCTGCTGAATCGTTTAGTCTGGGCAAAGGTGGAAAAATGGGCCCCTGCTGGTATTATGGGCCCCCTACATATTTGGAAGTACAGGCCACGAATTCTAGCGGAGAGCACATGAACTACTAAAACTAGTTGCCAAACTTCACTGTAGAGTGCGCAGACGTAGTAGCTGTCATGGTTTGTGAGTAGTTGTGCTGTGAATTTTTTCGCTGTTATCAAAAGTTTGAAAGGTTAGTGTTTACTTGAATAAAACTCAAATTTCTAACATGTCATTAGTAGAACTAAGGTAAGGTACGTATTTGGCTTGCTGTTGGGATACCGTATTACGTTAATTAACGTCGGTTGCGACCCAAACTAACCGTAGGCAAGATCGTTTTTCCCAAGATGGCGAGGGGGATATATGGGCCCCTTTTGCTGCTGGTATTATGGGTCCCGTAAAATCAATCAGATATTGCTACTCTTTATGTATCAGATGCCTCGAACACATCTTGTACCACCAAAAAAATCGAAACGGCAATCGTGGGACAAAGCAAATATGGCAAATGCTATTGTAGCTAATAAAGCGAAAAAATGGGGTTGAAAAAAGCGGTTAAAGTGTACTCTGTCCCTCGTTCTACGCTCCAAAGGCTTTCCACCGGTTTTACCACAGGGACTTGAGGACGAACTGGTTAAATATCTTCTCATTATGGAATCCAAATTCTACGGCCTTACCAGAAATGACGTCAGGCGCATGGCCTACCAGCTTTGCACAAGAAATAAAAAGTTGGTGTTTCTGTCCCTGATGTTTATGACGCTGTATGTCTATTTTGTGAAGGGATTGTTTCAAAGAACACAAAAGGTGAACTTTGGGTCCAGTGTATAGCCTGTGAGATGTGGGCTCAAAACGAATGCGCTGGATGCGAGAAAAATGCTTATGTGTGTGACTATTGTAAATAGGCTTGGCGTAGGCTGTGAAAATCATCCCACTAGTAGACTAATTAAAAATGTTCAGGGTGAATCTTTCTTTCATTATACAGAAAAATTAAATAAAATTATATTTTTGAAATTTTTGTTTCTTTTTATTTCAAACTACCTTGGGGCCCATATTACCAGCACAAATTCTTGAAGCAACAAAATGCAGAGTATCAGGAAAAAAATAAAATTTTGTTTTAAATATTAAAAAGTTGGACCAAAACATGTCGCAACTATTGCAGGACATACTAGAGAAATGTTTTATGTTAATTTCACGGGATTATACTAATAATAAAAAGTGTTATATAAAAGAAACAGAGTGGGGGCCCATTTATCCACCTTTACCTCTACCCCATCGAAACTCACACAC
This sequence comes from Schistocerca americana, assembly GCF_021461395.2. Taxonomy (NCBI): domain Eukaryota; kingdom Metazoa; phylum Arthropoda; class Insecta; order Orthoptera; family Acrididae; genus Schistocerca; species Schistocerca americana. Next base: position 519,378,661 of record NC_060120.1, on the reverse strand, counting down.
AATATCTTGAAAGAGATAGACAAAGATGAACAAAGTGATTCCTTCTTTCTAGATCTCCACCAATATGTCGAATATGAACCAAGACACAGAATATTTTCACAGATAAACGAACTGATCGAAGTAATTGTGCTTAATAAAATCCCGGAAGTTATGCGGAGGGATGAACGTTCAAGTAACGTCGGGTGCGCCTCGAAAGATCTTAATTTACAAAGAGATTTATCAGGACTGATCACCAAAAGTATAAGACTGTTCGCTGACGAAGCTATGTCCACAGGAATGTATTATCGGCGGATAATCGCACTAGCAAATTGGACAAAACAGGGACAATAATCAGTAGGGCTATTTCAATTAGGTTAGTATACGAACGAAAAATGTATCCCATTACAAGGCTGTTGGTAATATTCTGAAGCCGATCAAATAGTTGAAATTCTTACGGATGATTTTAGTAAGCGATACCAATTCTAACACACAGATTTTGTAGTGTGGAAGTTGAATAGAGAATTGAGAGTCGTTGAAACGTTTCTGTGGAAGTGAACTGCATCTGCAAAAGAAATCGTATAAGAAAATCAAGTGCGATCGATTCTAGAGTACTATTCCGGTATTTGGAGTCCTGCGTCGAAGGACTTCAGAGACCCGCTGGTGAGATCATGACATGTTTGTATAGCCTGTGCGAAAGTCAGCTTAAAAACGACATTTTGGAAGGAAAACGATTTTCTCCTCGTGAAAACATGTTGGGTAAATATAGAGAACCGGGGTCTGAGACAGATCGTGGGACACCGCCCACCGTATATCTCACGTACGATTACGAGCAAATATTCTGGAGGCTAGGGGACGTGCACGGAAGTTCCTTCCCTCATTAAGTGAGTGGAATAACTCATGAAACTGATAGTATTGGAACGAAGTACCCTCGCCACGCACTGAACAGTGGCTTGGGCAATACAAGGTCCAGTCACGTTCACATGAGCACCATCTGTTTTCGACTTCAACGTGCAATAGCATCTCATGGAAAGCGGTTGGCAGTACTACTAGTGCCAAAGCATAATGGGGTGAGGGGGAGGAGGGTTAGGTAACGGGAACACAGAGAAAAGTGCAGTCCCTGTGATAATGCAGAAAGGAGCAGTTTAATACGTGTACAATTGGGTATAATCATTGGTTTTCCGGAAGCATCTCCAAAAGGGCTAAGCTTGTAAACCGATCGTGTGCCGCCATGGTTAAAGGTACAGGTGAATAGACGTACAACTGTTGAGCAGCTGACCTCCCAGATGAACCAAGGAGCAACCAACAGAGTCTCCTCACACACTATACAGCGAACGTTTCTGCATATGCGCATCTAAAGCAGGTAAGCCGTGCACGGCTCGTGTTCATGCCATTTATTGTTCGTCATCTTCTATTACGGTACTGCCGCCTCGTTTTCTTATTACATTTAATGGCGTTACTAACTTCTGTCCTTATTTGCCCATGAGTGGCAGCAGCAGCGCGTATCGATAGTTCCCTGTCGTACCATCTGTTGAGCGACCGATAGTATTTCCGGGCCATCGTGTGTCTCGAAGTCAGTTGGAGTCGGACCAGCAGTGCAGTCGAGGACGGAGCAGCAGGTGGGACGGACCAGTGGTTGTGTCGGTATACAGCAGCAGTGAAGTTGGAGGACGGAGCGCGGCTGAGGCGCGGACAGCCAGTGCTCGCCGACCGCTGGCGATAAACATGAGCTGTGGGACGGAAGGAGATTGGAGCGGGTCGTCTCATCGGCCGATGTGTATTTGGTCCTTTGACCGTTTCTGGGCATAGGCAGCCAGTTGGTTGAGGCAGAGCAACGAGGAAGTCTCCGTGGCGCGTAGTCAGGCAGGAGCCACTGGCAGTGTGCACTCGCAGTTGAAGTTGTGAGGTGCTTCTTGCGAGTGTTACGAAGTTCGTCGCCCACCGATTAGGGACACTAAAATTGAATGCTCACTTAACCTATTATCAAGCCTCAACTGCTATCACATCTCTTCGTTTGATCCTGGTTGTCGCTTTCTGGGAGATTCCCGTGAGCAACAACGTGTTGCATTGAAGTCGGCTAGAACTGCAGCCGTCTTCCTGCGTCATGCTTAGCTTAATTTAATTCTTTCCATCATTAGTGAGGTGTGCCCGCATCTCGTGGTCGTGCGGTAGCGTTCTCGCTTCCCACGCCCGGGTTCCCGGGTTCGATTCCCGGCGGCGTCAGGGATTTTCTCTGCCTCGTGATGGCTGGGTGTTGTGTGATGTCCGTAGGTTAGTGAGGTTTAAGTAGTTCTAAGTTCTAGGGGACTGATGACCTAAGATGTTAAGTCCCATAGTGCTCAGAGCCATTTTTTTGAACCATTAGTGAGGTGTACCAGCGGTGTCTTCGGCCTTGTGGCCGTTGACGTTCTGGTGACCTGCCCTGGTTGTTGACGTAGTTTTCGGCAGTGTATTTTCCTTGTCGTGTCGATGCTGTCCAGCACAGTATGTAGTTCGAGAGCCGAGGTGCTGTTGGTAGTTTTGGGTATTTATTCGGACTTGGCTGGATTGGGCTATTGACATCTTGTTGTCGTTTTGCTGGTCGGGTGTAGCAGAACTGATCTTGTTGGTTGGTTCGTCGGCTAGCTTCCGGTTGGGTTACCTTCCGATTAAGAGGTTGTAGGTCTGGCTGCCTGTCTATCCTAAACGTGCGTTAGTGTAAAATTCCCAGGCCGACCCTTGGAACCTTCTGAGTGCCACTCCTTGTGTTTTACATAGTTATTTCCTTTTCAGTCTTAAGTACTCTGTGTGGCCTAAAGTCGAGTTTTAGCTTATTAAAATTCCAAGGCTTTTCTTCTTAGGCCGTAAGCTGTAAAAACAAATTGTTTCTAGTTTGATTTGTGGCCTTCAGCCAAGTTTTCAGCCTTTTCAAATCAAAAGTTGAAAAATTTTGTCTAGGCCTTTAGCCGTAAGAAATATTTTCTAGTTTGTATGTGGCTTTCAGCGCCGGCCGGGGTGGTCGAGCGGTTCTAGGCGCCTCAGTCTGGAACCGCACGACCGCTATGGTCGCAGGTTCGAATCCTGTTTCGGCCATGGATGTGGGTGACGTCCTTAGGTTAGTTATGTTTAAGTAGTTCTATGTTCTAGGGAACTGACGACCTCAGCTGTTAAGTCCCATAGCACTCAGAGCCATTTGAACCATCTGAACTTTGGCTTTCAGCCGAGTTTTAATCTCTTTTAAATTAAAAATTCAAAATCCTTGTCTTGACCTTAGTCATAAGATTGTTAGTCTTTAGTAAGAGGCTTCCAGCCGAGTTTTACACGAAATATTTTAAGATAAGACCTTCAGCCTTTTCATATTCAAAGCTGTTCTTCCTAGGCCTGAAGCCGTTAAATTGTTTTGTTGATATGCGTCCTTCAGCCGAACTTTCAGCCTATTTACATTAAACATTGAAAATCTTTGTCTGGGCCTTAAACCGTAACACTGTTCATGATTAATGTGAGGCGTTCGGCCAAGTTCTATGTTAGAAATTTAAGCTAAGGCTTTCAGCCGGTTTATATTGAAGATATTTTTTTCTAAAGAAGCGAAACCTCCAGAAGAACTCCTGTACCTCAATTCAATGCTTAGGCCTTGTGCCTTGGATTTTCGATGTGGCCTTCAGCCGATCTAAACTAAATCAAAGGAGGTCTTTCGTTAGAATCTTGAGAGTTTTTGATTCTTGCTTGTCTGATTGTCTGTTTTAAGAAATAAAGTTTATATGTTGAGTCCAGCTGACAGTAACTTATTTCGGACCCTTTCCACAAATATAACCTCATCCGCTCTGTCCTGCTAGCCCAGGGATTTCAGTAGGATCCTAGTTCATGCAAGCATGATGACCATTTTTCATCGGATACGAAGACTGGACGTTCACTGAGTGGCGACAGGCAGCCTTTTCAGTTGAATCAGGTTTTGTGCTTCATCGAACCGAACGCCGTTGCCGTGAAGGACGTGAAAGCTCTGAAAGAAGACCCCTTGAAATAGTCATCTGAAGGCTCCTGGCCAGAGGACGTTTCCTGGATGACATCATCATTCCGGAAGACACAATAGATCGACACAAATATGCACCTGTCCGTGGCCATCATGTCCATTCTTACATGCAGTTTGTTTCTCCTCAGCACGATGGTGTATACCAGCAGGACAGCGCAACATATCACACAGCTTGCGGAGTACGTGCGTGATTCGAAGAGCCCCAGGTGAGTAAACCGTATTACTCTGGACTCCGAACACCCCAGACTTAAAACCAATCGAGAAACTGTGGGACCGCCTCGTTCAGTCTGTTAGCGCTGTGTCTCCTCAATCGAGAAACCTCGCGCAGCTGGCCACGGTGCTCGAGTCGGCGTGGCTCTACTCCCCCTTGGTACATTCGAGCTTCCCTTCCTGCAAGACTCGCGCTGCAAAAGGTTGTTCTTCAGGTCTCTGTGTATAATGCTGATTTTGATGTCCAACAATCGACTCTGTACTTCTTCTTTTTTCTTTTCCTTATCCCTTGGCACGTTCATTTTTCGTTTTGGCTATGTTGGCGTTAGGGGATGGCTGGATGCCACTCCTTTCGCCGCTATCCCCAACCAGGACGGAACTTATCCTAGCTGTCTGCGAATAATGTTAAACCTTGTGGAAGTGTCCGATGGTATTCCAGATTTTTGCGCTTGATGTAAGGGAGGCGGGACGTGACTACGAGGCAGGTATTCACCTAGTCTAATGTGGGAAACCACCTAAAAACCACATCCAGGATGGCCGGCACGCAGCATCACATCGTTAATCCGCCTGTGCTATTGGATCTGTGACCGGGACGCTTCCCCGAATTTCAGAAGAGGGATGCTTAACGTGAGCGGGTGCCTGGGTTTGTTGACTCAGTACTTACAGCTGAGTGTTTTAAAAGTAAGACTACGAAACAGATTATTATCACGTAATTATATTAAACTAAGAAAGCCAGTAAAATTTCCTCAACCCTTTGAACCAGTCTGAAGCAGTAGATTCAGCGACACACATCAACAAAGCAACCAGATTTTGTTCAAAGAAAGGAATTCGTGAACAGATTTTCAACTTACGATAAATAATTTAGAAATCGCGAGAATTGTGTGTTTCTTTTCCACCTGCTTCCTTAATTACAGGAAAGTCTCTATGTTTTCCGTGAAAAGTTGTGGCGGGTTCTTGCAGGCTTCCGTGTCCCACCACACTTGATAACACTGACCAGAAGTCTCTACAATAATCATCTTGCATTTATGTATGTATGCAAGTGGGGATATTCTGCCGCCAAATTATTGTTAAAATTCGTCGTGAAACCTTCAGCTGTCATTTGTTTTGCACAATTCGCTACTCGTTTTGGTCAATGACCATTAAAAGAGCTTATTACTTTTGTTCAAATTATGGTATAGCTTTCCTGCCGTTTATGCCAGCTAAGCTTGATAATGGTCACTGACCGGAACTAGTAGCGAATTGTGCAAAATAAATGACAGTTGATGGTTTCACCGTGAATTTTGACAATCACCTCGCAGCTGTGAAGACAAATGTTGGTAGTCTGATTTCTTCAGTGTATCAAAAGATATCAGACAACGAACTGGTGGATGGATCAAGACGAGATATCCGACCTACCTCTTTGGCAGACTCTAAGAGAAGCTGGTAACCGCACAGGATGGAGACGCTTAGTTCATGGGGAACACGGTACTCTGCAATGAGCGTAACAACATTTGATAATGACGATATGAAATGTATTTTCAGTTAAACATTAATTTCTGATATTTCCCAGCAGATGAAAACTGTGCACCAGACTGTAACATGTACTCTAGGTCTCGTTTTCACGTCTCGGTTTTAATATATCAGGAAGTCCACTGGAGAGTGAAAATTCGTTCTGGAATATAGTTTGTCCTTTAACTGTTCACATTTACTTTTAGGTGTATGTCGGTGTGCATTTTGTTTCTTGTCTACGAAAAATTGCATTTCGTCCATGGACGTGAATTAACATGTTGAACAGAGAATCGGCAACTTTATGCGAAATGTTACATTTGATTTAAATTTATCCAGAAATATGGGCTGGGCATTATTTGTCCTCACCTAATTCCTTTAGTTCCTTTGAAAGTGCCTAATGATGCTTGCACTACTCCTGTGTGCTTCTTGAATCATCGCTCTTGATTTTCCATAAGCAAGGCATAGAAACGTGCCGTAAAATTTCCGGTTCACCAGACTTTCCATTAATATCCTGACATTAACGGCAAACTTAACTCCAGTGTCTCATGGAGGGAATCTACAATAGATACTTGCTACTGAAACTTTTTCTAAGGGTGTAATTCATTTAGTTACTTTGAAAGTACCGAATGATGTTTGCACTCCTTCTGTGCGCTGCTTCAATCGTCGCTCTTCATTTTCCACAACAAGGCATAGAAACGTGCCGTAAAATTCCTGATCACTAGACTTTCCATTAATATTGTGGGTACATAACGTTCAACGTAATGGTACAGCCAGACAACAGGTGAATATTTGGGACATCGGCATCCACTGCTCGGATCTCATAAAAACCGGTGAACAACCTTGTGTTCATTTCTTATGCGATAGCAAATTAATCAAAGCTCCTTTTGCAGTGTACCGCCAGATATTCCAACAAGTGACCATCATTCACAGACAGATCTCTGGCGATCAATAGCGATAAACTGCAAGGTGGGCTTCGTTGTCCCATGAATTAAAGCTTGTAACGGTTGACGTCTTCTGTGAGGCAGGGGCGTAGGAAGAGAAATCGTAGGCAATGAGTCAGCCGAGACAGGCGGTAAACAGTGATTGGACTGTTGCTTCTTATCCGTCGACCCTTCGCTTTCACAAGGTCAGTGTTTACTGTTACGGAAGCCTCCCGTTCAACAAACGCTGAGAGATGTGGCTGACCGAAGCCGACAGCCGCTGCGTATCGCAATCACTTTGCGCAACGCCACACATCCAGCCATTCATCACATGCTTTCAGCTTCTTCTACCGGTTGCTTGCCACCTGGGATCAACAGTTTGTGTTCATCCGCATTGAAGCCTGTTTTTTATTACGATTGTTGACTTAGTTTTAAACCTAAGTAATGTAACTAAGCAACAGAACGGAACGGTTGTGACATTGGGGTTGTGTGTGGAAGTGCTGGGGTTCAAATGCCTGTCCACACACACACACACACACACACACAAACACACACACACACACATACCTTTGACTCACTCCTGACAAACGCTGAGATTCTCCCATAAACGGAGGATTGAATTTCATCTATTTTCTAGTTCAGTTTGGGCTTGTGTTACATATCCAATGACTTGACTACAAACTCGACATTTAAGCATTTTCATCCTCATTTATAACTAAGGGAAATGACTTGTACAGAATGATTCCCTGAAGTCCTGCATTTGGAGACTTAACTTCCATATCTTCGGCATATGATCCATCGTGAGAACGGGTTGCCTTTGGGACACGCCATAACGTTTTACCTGTATTTACAACGTGTTGGACTACAGATTATTTCACTCTTCTGTATTATTTCTAAGAGGCTACTGCCAAAACGATTTCCAGTCTGAGTGAGTGACGTCATGCCGTATCATTACTGATGATCAGTTGAGCGTCACACTGAAACGAAGATAAATAGCAAGGTTACAAGTGTTCTTGTTTATCACACCACAGCTGTTTCCGAAACAGTATTTCTAAACTTAACAGATAGAGAAATTATTGAAGAAAGGGTATCACCAGTGACCAAATTCAACTTCTGTACTCTGAAAATTTACAGCTAACTGCAGCTCCCAACCCAAAGATAGAGATCACGATCCCTACATCATTATAATATTAGACTCCCTTTCCTCTACAAGCAAGTACATGTACTATTTTAGTTGATAGGTTCCACGGATACCAAGAGTTCAAACATAGACTTCAACTACATATCTTCTTGCCAAATGTTAGACGTCGCTTTCATGTTTCAAATTACACTCATTTGGTATTAAAAGCACAAACATATGACGGACGATTCGTCTGTTTACCACTGAATCAAAAAAATGGTTCAAATGGCTCTGAGCACTATGGGACTTAACTGCTGAGGTCATCAGTCCCCTAGAACTTAGAACAAATTAAACCTAACTAACCTAAGGACATCACACACATCCATGCCCGAGGCAGGATTCGAACCTGCGACCGTAGCGCCTAGAACCGCTCGGCCACTCCGGCCGGCACCACTGAGTCATATTGGTGTTTTTACATACAGTGACGACGCGCCGTCCTTATCACGCCGGTTACATTGGGAGAACCAGAAAATTATAGTGCAGACAGAGAATAAAATACGCAAAACATTGCAAAGATCATCGTGCGTAGTATCTTTGAAGGAGCTTTGCATTTATTTGGGAGAGATGGAAGCCATAGCAAACTGTCGAAGTACTCGTGATTGCTACGTATAAAAACTAGTGGAACATCTGAACCAGACACATAAAGATGGTAAATAAATTGCGAAAACGGTAATTAGGAAGGACTGTACTTTGAAACCAAATAAATCTTTTCCAAATAATTAGAAAATCAATAGATGGTGTACTTCAACAGGAGTATTAACATCTGAATTCATACTGAAAATATCCTTTGTTTAAATTAAATCGCATTTATCATCTATTATTGTTCAAATCAAATACCGTTTTTACTTTTACTTCTGTGTAGCTGGATTGTTTTATTCATGACAGAATATTCCTTACACATACATACACAAGGAATCGTAATGTGCATTGTTTTGAAACGTGTTTCCTGAATGAGACTCTGCGCTGGACTGGAACTCAAATCAGTAACGTTGTCTCTCGCGGACACTGCTGTACCATACTGGACTATGCGTGCACGACTCACGACCCGCTCTCACAGCTTCGTTTCTGCCAGTACCTTACAAACTTCACAGAAGTACGCTCGCAGAGGCAGGGTTATAGATTTGAGTCTCGGGAAGCTTTAATGTGCTAGGAAGTTTCGTAAATCATATTTTTAGGACGAGAAGAGCTTTCGGTGTGATTTATGTTGCTGAGAGCCTTATGGACCCAGTAAGGCCTTCAAGTAAGGATCCACTTTCTTCGTCCTTCTGAAACTCAGGAATGATGGTACGTGTCCTCGTAATTATCGTAATCACAGCCGCGTGGGAAAGAAATCGGAGCTGATAATTTTGAGTGGTATTCAGCGTAGATTCAACGGACAGCACTTCGCGATTAATAATCTGACAATTCTGGGGGCGGTCTTCCTGTGCAGACACAATCCGCCGTGTATTTCCTTCGTCAGATGGACGTATTACGGTCGGAGTCCCATTACAGCCAATCGGGGGAAATTGACTCTGTGTTGTCGCCAGATTTCACTATTTTCCTCTCTTCCATTCCCATGATCATGTTTAGTCCATAAAAAGACAATTTACTTCTCCTTGAAAACAGCCGCCACAGGAACAGAATATTTTAAATGCTGTAGTCATGGTTACTGGATAACACACTGAACTCTCAGGTCGAATTTTAAAAAAGCTTCACGCCATCCCGGCCCGACTGTGAACACATAGGATGACAATTTAAAGGTTATACGCTGTCCAGTGACATTAATGTGACCGCCTGTCAAAAGCCTGAATAGTCACCTTTTGCAGAGCGAACGTGCACGAAGAGAGTCAGTGAGGTTCTGGAAGGTACCAAAGGGAATGTGGCCAACTCGCCAGGTTTCTCGAGTGAGGGTTCATAGCAATGATTACGTCGTGTAGTAGTGTTCGGTCGGAGGCACGATGCTTAACGGGTGTCATGTGACGACCGGTCCCGACCAAATGCAGCTCAAACGGTAGCGTCTTAGATCCCAACTTCGAACCCTCCAATCCGATAGAACTTGGAATAAAAATCATCAGCCAAGGCGGATGAAGACTTTCGTCATAAGAAGTCACCCTTATTCAGTTGACGGCCTTGTTAAAGAGGGCAGCGAGGAGAGGATTGAGGTTCCGGCCACTCTCTTGCCATTGGTGTGGGAAACGGCACAAATAGGTGGAAGTATCAGCAGTGATGAAAGACGTGAGGGTGCAGAAGGCAATGGAATGACTGCATCAAAGACGCAATGTGCATACACAGGACAAGTGGCCTGTAATTGAAGAAGTGCCACGATGATCTCTCCAATCGCAAAAGATTCTCGTTCACGAATAGACCCCATTCGAATCTCCTGGAGGGGGCTGCCAAGGGTAAGGTGACCATGAGAAAAAGATTGAATAACTAATGAAACAATCATGTTCTACGCGTCGACGCATGGAATGTCAGATGCTTGAACGTGTTAAGTAAGTTAGAAAATCTGAAAAGGGAAATACTGAAGCTCAAACGAGATATAGTGGGTGTCAGCGAAGTGAAATGGAATGAAGATAAGGATTTATGGTCAGACGCGCTTAGGATAACATCAACAGCTGCATAAAATGGTATAATGGGAGCAGCATTCGTTCTGAGTAGGAATGTAGGGCAGAGAGTGAGTCATTGTGAACGGTTCACTGATAGGGCTGTTCTCACCAGGATCGACAGCAGACCAACGCCAAAAACAATAGTTCAAGAATACACGTGGCGTCACAAGCGGAGGATCGAAAGATAGAAAAAGTATATGAGGATATTGAACGAGTAATTCAATACATAAAGGGAGATGAAAATCTAATAGTCATGGAGGATAGGAATGCAGTTGTAAGGGAGGGAGTAGAAGAAAGGATTACGGGAGAATATAGAATTTGTAGCAGGAAAGAGGGGGGAGAAAGACTAATTTAGTTCTGCAATAAATGTCAAGTTAGTAGCAGCGAATACTCTGTTTAATTATCACAAGAGGATTAGGTATACTTGGGACTGCACGGCAGATATAAGAAGATTTCAGTTAGACTATCTCATGGTCAAGCAAAGAGTTCGATATAGGATACTGGATTGTAAGGCGTACTCAGAAACTGATATAGACTCAGATCTCAATATAGTGATGAAGAGTAGGCTGGAGTTTAAGAGATTAGTCAGGAAGGATCAATGTACAAAGAAGTGGGATACGGGTAAAAATGGTTCAAATGGCTCTGAGCACTATGGGACTTAACATCGGAGGACATCAGTCCCTTAGAACTTAGAACTACTTAAACCTAACTAAACTAAGGACATCACACACATCCATGCCCGAGGCGGGATTTGAACCTGCGACCGTAGCGGTCGCGCGGTTCCAGACTGAAGCGCCTAGAGCCGCTCGGCCACACCGGCCGGCGTGGGTTACGGAAGTACTAACGAACGACGAGATACATTCGAAGTTCTCTCAGGCTACAGACACAGCAATTAAGAATAGCTCAGTAGGCAGAAAAACCATAGGTACAAAGTAGGTAACTGGGAAAAAACCAAGATCGACGAAAGAAGTTCAAGGATATTCAGGAATGCAGAAAAACGAGTAATTTAAGAACTAAAGAAATAAAAAGTGTACGGTAGCAAAGGCAAAATGGCTGCATGAAAAACGTGAAGGAGTGGTTCAGCATATAGAAAAGTCAAAACAAAGTTTGGTGAAGTTAAAAGTAAGGATGGTAACATTAAGAGCTGAATTGGAATTCCACTTTGAAATGCAGACGAGAGGGAGGATAGGTGGAAACTGTACATTAAGGCCTCTACGAGGGCTAGACTTGTCTGATGATGTGATAGAAGAAGAAACAAAAGCCGACAGGGAAGAGACCCAGGATTAGAATCTGAATTTAAAAGAGCTCTGAAAGACTCAAGATCAAGTAAGTCAGAAGAGATAGGTAACAATGCGTCGGAATTTCTAAATTCATTGGGGGGGGGGGGGGGAGGAGTGGCAACAAACCAATTATTCAAATTGGTGTTCAGTATGTATGAGGCTGGCGATATACCATCAGACATTCGGAAAAGCATCAGCCATACAATTCCGAAGATAGCATCTGCCGACAAGTGCGAGAATCATCACAAAATCAGCTTAGCAGCTGATGCTTTCAAGTTGCTGACAAGAATAGTATACAAAAAAAATGGAAATAAAAATTGAGGATCTGTTAGAAGACGATCAGTTTGGTTTTATGAAAGGTAAAGACTGTTCTGACATTGCGGTTGGTAGTGGAAGCAAGTCTGAATAAAAATAGAGGTACGTTCCTGGGATTTGTCGATCGGGAAAAAGCCTTGGACAATGTCAAATGGTGCAGGATGTTCGAATTTCTGAGAAAAATAGCGATAAGCTTTTATAATAGGCGAGTAGCATGCAGTATGTCCAAAAAACAAAAGAGAACAATAAGACTAAGAAGAAAGTGGTCGGATTAAAAAGCGTGTAAGACAAGAATGTAGCCTTTCGCGTCTACTATTCGTTCTGTACACCGAAGGAGCAACGATGGAAATAAAGGAAAGGTTGACGAGCGGGATTAAATTCATGTTGAAAGGTTATCAATAATAAGATTCACTGACGACTTTTCTGCGCTCAGTGAAAGGGAAGGTGAGTTATTTTTAACGGAATGAATAGTCTGACGAGTACCGAATATGGATTGAGAGTAAATCAAAGAAAGAAGAAAGTAATGGGGCGCAGTAGGAATGAGAACAGCTAAACTTAACATTCAATTAGGGCTCAGGAAGTCGACGAAATTAAGGTATTCTGATACGTAGGCAGCAAAATAAGCTGTGATGGACGGAGCAAGGAGGACACAAAAAGAAGGCTAGCACTGGCAAAAGCGGCATTCCTGGCCAAGGGAAGTGTGATAGTATCAAACATACATCTTAGGAAGAAATTTCTGAGAATGTGCGTTTGGAACGCAGCATTGTAGGTAACGAGGAAACCAGAGCAGAAGAGAATCGAAGCTTTTGAGATGTGGTGTTATGTGGACGCGTAAAATAAGGAATGCCGGCCGGAGTGGCCGTGCGGTTCTAGACGCTACAGTTTGGAACCGAGCGACCGCTACGGTCGCAGGTTGGAATCCTGCCTCGGGCATGGCTGTGTGTGATGTCCTTAGGTTAGTTAGGTTTAATCAGTTCTAAGTTCTAGGCGACTGGTGACCTCAGAAGTTAAGTCGCATAGTGCTCACAACCATTTGAACCAAAGTAAGGAATGACGACGTTCTCCGCAGAATCGCCGAGGAATGGAAGAAGGGACAGCGCATTCGAAATGGTTTCACAGATTCTCGATTAGGCCTTAATCCAAAGATATATGAGCGTATGGTATTGATGGCCGGGAGACCCCTCGCGGGGCGGTTCGGCTGCCGCTCCACAAGTTCTTTAACGCCACTACGGTGACTTGCAAGCGAATGAGGATGAAATGATGATGAAAGACACACAACACCCAGTCATTGCGCGGGAAGCGAGAACGCTACCGCAAGATCACGAGCCGCGGACAATCCGGGGAGTTTGGTTGCCGAGAGAAAACAAACTGCAAATAGGGGTAGATGCGCACTTGTAATGATCCATTGCACCTTCCAGAATAAGAAGACTACTCAGGGGATGCGACGGAAATATTTCCCAGACTATAGCAGTCTTTCTTCCTGTCTTGAAATTTCTGGCGAGAGTTGCAAGGTCGTACGGGCAAACAGCCACCTGCCCGATGGAACATAATACGGGGTTTGTCTGAAGTAGGCCACCTGTCGCCACTCACTGGACCTCCAGTTGCATTATAGGCGTGCAGATTCCAGCCTTCGTCGCCGATGAACAGCAGTCAGCATAAATGTATGAACCAGGCGGATGCTACGGAGGTTCATACGCAGCTATTTTCTCTGAACGATAGTTGAGGAGACATTGTTGGTAGATCCTTGGTTCATCTAGGCGATCAGTTTCTCACCAGTTGCACGTCAATTCGCCCGTACACTTCTCTGCAGCCGTCGTTCATCCCTGGCACCTCTGGTCATTCGTCCACCACAGTTGCCTCGGCACCGGTTTTGGACAGCCTCATTTTACCATGCACCGTATACTTTAACCACGACGGTACGTGAATACTTTAAACGTATCCGTTTCGGAAATGCTTCCACCCTTGGTGCTAACGCCAATATCATACCCTTTGGACGTCAGATAAATCGCTCCGTTTCTGCTTTATGACAACGACTGGACTGTTCTCCTCGTCCCCCGACACGTTTTATATAGCCTCAAATGCTGGTGCTGCCACCTGTCGTCTGTGGACGGTTATTGCACGCTAACGTCCAACATAGTCACTGTTTGTGTTAATGTGACTGGGCCGTGTACGCGGTGCACCATGAGGGCATTAGACTGGTGACTGAAGGTTTTAGGATGAGATCATTTCAGAGAATTCGTGCTGGGGCTAGTGAGTTTGCAGCTTAAGAATAGAATGCAGATCCTCACGATACCGTAAATGCTCATGATTATCTAACATGTGTACAACAAACGCTTAAAAGCTACATATAGACCGAATTCCTGCTTCAAAGTTGTTAACTCTAAGCCTATTATAGCCGTGGCTTTGATCAGCCGTGGCTTTCATCAGCTTCAACATTGGCGCAGTACGTTGATCTGAACCACCCTCACATCTAAAACGCCTCTCTTCATGAGCACCCCTAAAGACATCGTTTTACACAGACGATTAATGAAAGAACGTTCCTTCGGTGGGCGAGCAATTACAACACAAGCAAATCTCTGCATAACGGATAGTACCATAAAATACTATACACAACATTCTTTCATTAATCGTCTGTGAAAAAAGATGTGTTTAGGGATGCTCGTAAACAGATGCGTTTTATATGAGTGTGGGTCATATCAACATATTGCGACAATGCTGAAGCCACGGCTGTAATTGACTTAGACTTAAAAGCTTTGAAGGAGGAGTACAGTCTGTATGTAACTTTTAAGCGTTTGCAGAACACTTGGTAAATAACCAACACCAACTTACTGTAGCTTTCTTAAGATATTACAAACAATATAAATCACCGAACTGCTCAACATTTCATCAGAATCCTTAAAACTACCCTACATTGAGATGAGTATCGCATGAAGATCTGATAGCACTAGAACAGATGACAAACGTACTTTCATCTGCTCTGAGGCCGTTAGGGTCTTAAATGTAAAGCAGAAAATCTAACCTGCATAAACAATATTATGAAATATACAAGATTACCACACAACAACAACGAAAATGAATTTCATTATATTGACATAATGTCACCTAAGGAAACGAGCAAACAGCCTAGGAGGCTTAACATCTGAGATCATCAGACCCTTGACTTAGAACTACTTAAACCTAACTAACCTAAGGATATGACACACATCCATACCCGAGGCAGGATCCGAACCTGCGACCGTACCAGCATCACGGTTCCGGAATGAAGCGCCCAGCCAAGGGGGCCTGCGGAAATATACAACATATTATTCGATTCTTCAAATTTCACCAGCGTAAAGTGTATTAGCTGAAGTTTCGGGATTGTAGCTGGAGAAAATCGACTTCCTGCCACGATATTTCGGCTGACAACCATTCAGCCATCTTAAGGTTGCTATGTCATGTTGCTACCTTTATACTAAAAATAGGCGCAAAGAGGCATGCGCAAAGGTAGCCGCTACATTAAAGACGTCTGTTGAATTACGCGCCCTATTCGAATACTGCTCCATCTATAGCGCGCAGGTGTGTGCGTAATGTGATACTACATGCCCGCTCTGTTTCGGAATGCTCACTCTCGGAGTCAAAATTCACATGTCAAAGTTAATGAAATAAAATGTCACTAGAAGCGTCGTTGGTTTAAATGGTTCAAATGGCTCTGAGCACTATGGGACCTAACTTCTGAGGTCATCAGTCCCCTAGACTGAGAACTACTTAAACCTAACTGACCTAAGGACATCACACACATCCATGCCCGACGCAGGATTCGAACCTGCGACCGCAGTGGTCGCGCGATTCCAGACTGTAGCGCCTAGAACCGATCGGGCGTTGTTGGTAATAAAGTGTTATCTTTCTGAAGAAATTAAGAAATCGCCGGGTTCCAAGCCTTATCCAGTTGAAAGCCGCCATAACGATAAATAAGATCCTGCACTAAACGTATTTCCATCGATTCTTTAATAATTGAGTCCCATCTCATCGAGGCCAAGATCTCCGCGCCAGACAGACTAACTAAGCATAGTACGATGTAATTCAATCCCTGATGTCTTAACTGATGTCCTATCATCTTGTCCCTTCTCTTTGTCAGTGTTTTCCACATATTCCTTTCCTCTCCGATTACGCGCAGAACCTCTTCATTCCTTACCTTATCAGGCCACATGATTTTCAACGTTCATCGGGAGCACCACATCTCAAATGCTACGATTCTCTTGTGTTCCGGTTTTCCCACAATTCATGTTTCATTACCATACAACACTTTGCTCCAATCGTGTATTCTCAGAAATTTCTTGCTCATATTAAGCCCTTTGTTTGATTCAAGCAGACTTCTCTTGGCCAGAAATGACCTTTCTGGCAGTGCTAGTCTGCTTTTGATGTCCTCCTTCCTCCGTCCATCATTGAATATTTTGCTTCTTCTACTTCATGACAATCAGTCCTCGCTTTTCTCATTTCTGCTACTTCTCATTACTTTCGGCTTTCTTCGATTTACTCTCAGTCCGTATTCTGTGCTCATTAGACAGTTCATTCCACTCAGTAAATGCTATAGTTCGTCTTCACTTTCACTCAGGATATCATTACTATCAGCGAATCGTTGGTTGGTTGGTTGGTTTTGGGGAAGGAGACCAGACAGCGTGGTCATCGGTCTCATCGGATTAGGGAAGGATGGAGAAGGAAGTCGGCCGTGCCCTTTCATAGGAACCATCCCGGCATTTGCCTGGAGTGATTTAGGAAAATCACGGAAAACCTAAATCAGGACGGCCGGACGCGGGATTGAACCGTCGTCCTCCCGAATGCGAGTCCAGTGTCCAGCGAATCGTATCACTGATGTCCTTTCATCTTGAATTTTAATCACACTACTGAACCTTCCTTTTATTTCCATCATTGCTTCTTCGATATACATATTAATCAGTAGGGATGAAAGACTACATTCCTGTCTCACACATTTCTTAATCCCGGCAGTTCGTTTTTAGTCGACCGCTCTTATTATTTCCTCTTGGTTCTTGTAAATATTCTATATTATCCGTCTCTCCCTACAACTTATTCCTTTTTTTCAGAATTTCGAACATCTTGCGCCATTTTACATTGTTAACTCTGTCTCCAGGCCGACGAATCCTATGAAGGTGTCTTGATTTTTCTGTAGTCTGGCCTCCTTTATTAACCGGAACGTTAGAACTGCCTCTCTGGTGCCTTTACCTTTCCTAAAGCCAAACTGATCGTCATCTTACACATCCTCTATTTTCTTTTTCATTCTTTTGTATATCATTCTTGTCAGCAACTTGGATGCATCAGCTGGTAAGCTGATTGTGCGATAATTATCGCACTTGTCAGCTCTTGCTGTCTTAGAAATTGTAAGGACGATATTCTTTTCCGAAAGTCAGATGGTATGTCACCAGATTCATAGATTCTACTCACCAATGTGAATAGTCATTTTGTTGCCACTTCCCCCAATGATTTTTGGAATTCGGATGGAATGTTATCTATCCCTCCTGCCATATTTGTTCTTTAGTCCTCCAAACCTTATTTAAATTCTGATTCTAATACTGCATATCTGTCTCTTCTAAATCCAGTCCTGTTTCTACTTGTATCACGTCAGGCAAGTTTTCCACCTCATAGAGACCTTCGCCGTACTCTTTCTACCTATCCGCTCTCTCCTCTGCATTTAACAATGGAATTCCCGTTGCACTCTTACTGTTACTACCCTTATTTTTAATTTCACCGAAGGTTGCTTTGACTTTGTATATCATATATACCAGTTCCTAAAGTCTTTTGATGTCATTTTCCTAGTGTCGACTAGATGTCTTTTAATGTTTTGTCATGTAAACTTTAATGCTCGCTATATCGAAGAAAGGTAAAACAATGATGCTGAAAATAATTATATGTACAGCTTGAGCTTCATCTGAAGTAATCCATTTTAGTAGCAAACGGTTTTTTATTTATTTTTCCCCTTTATAATATTCCAGCCTACTGCTCCCTACAGAACTACACACTGGATTAAAGACTTACACATTCTCTTCTTCGGTGTATACCTTTTTTCAATAAAACAGAGTTTATTGTTGTTGTTACAGTTCGTCCTTTATTAATCCTGCTAGTGATTTCATTAGTACTATTTATGATTATCAGATAATTCTCCAAAGTATATTGCCTTTTCTACACAATTACGTCTCCATCTACCTCCAAATCATTTGCTTTGTCCGTTACAACAGCCATGTACTCAGAATTTTTCACGTTCCTCTTCAGGCCAGCCTTATTGCATTCCTCTTTAAGCTTTCTTATTATATAGCTCAGATCATCATCTTCTGCTGATATAATCTGGTCATCTGAAAAATGAAGGCTAAATATGTTGCTGTCCTTCATTATCGGTCCAATAACTGAGCATTTTCTACGCCAAATGTGAAGGATTGCTCCTAGGTGCAGCTTAAAGAGGGTCGGTGGCAGCGAACACCCCTGCCGCAGACCTCCATTCACCACGAATTCTTCGGTCCAAACATTCACGATCCATACTCTCGCTTTGTTATTTTCGTATAATCTAATGACAAACGTCAACAATCTTTGAACCAGCTTTGTATCCTTCACCATGAGCCACACTTTGTTGGTGGCTACATAATCATATTCTTTTTCTAGGTAAATGCAACATGCGTATCGAGTCCATTCTTTTTTGGTTTCTTACATTTAGTTTCATTGTGAAGATGCTGCCCGTCACCGACTATCCTTCTCGGAATCCTGTTTACCCTTCTTGCTGCCTGTGACTTGTTATTTTCTCCACTAAATCTTCGAGCACAGTCTTCCAACGAAAGGGATCACTGCCAATCCGCTGTAATTATCTCGATAATTACGAGAACCTTTCTTATGTACCGGTGTCAAGTAAAATGTTGTCTGTTCCGATTGAAAATCTTCTCCATTTAGTAGTCTCTCAGACAGCTTCTTTAGCATCTCCAAACTTCATCAGCTCTGGATATATTGATTCGTAGTCTGATGCCTTCTTCATCTTAGAGCTTCACACAGCCTGCTGAAGAACTTCGTTATCTAAAGGCCATGGCTCCCCCTGTTGCATCATCAGTTCACAACTATGTTAAAATTCAGGTTGATTTTCCTGGAGTAAATCCTTAAAATGCTACGTCGACTGGCTATAATAACATTTTTATAACGTAACTAGTCACTATTAACACTCTCATTGAGTTGGCTGTTCACCGAGCATCATCATTCTGAGACCCACTAATCACCCTCTCTACATATTAATATCTTTGCTCTCACGTCATATTTTTCCTTTTTAACACTTCTCATTTCACTTCCGTATTTAGGATCGTATGCCTGTTTCTATTTTGATTGTCATTCACATTCAGGAACGTCAAGTAACGTCTTTTACCTTTCAGTCATCTCTGCAATTTCTATATACCAACAAATTTTTCTGTCCAAGCAGGGTTTTCGAAGTTCTAAGAAAAACAAGATATAGATAAGGATGAGTAGTATATAGTATGTACAAGATCCAAGAGGGAACAATAAGACTGGAAGACCTAAAACGAATTGCTCATACTACAAAGAGTTTAACATGGATGAAGTATTTCACCCCTGCTGTTGAATCTAAACACCTAAGAAGAAATGATGGAAACAGAAACAGAGATTAGGATTAAAATTCATCCTGAAAGAATATCATTGATAAGATTTGCTGGTGACGTTGCTAACGTCAGTGAAAGTGAAGAAGAATTACAGTATCTGTTGAGTCTAATGAACAGTCTAATGAGTACAGAATATGGACTGAGACTCAACCGGAAAAAGGAAAAAGTAAAGAGAAGTACCAGTTGAGAACAGCGAGAAAATATCTGAATTGGTGATCCCGAAGTAGATGAAGTTAAGGAATTGTGCTAACTTGGAAGCCAAATAACCCGTGACAGACGAAGCTGGGAGGACAGGAAAAGCTGACTAGCACAATGAAAGATGGCTTTCCTGGCCAAGAGAATTTCTCATTTGGGGCATAGCACTGTGTAGTAGTGAATCACGGACAGTCAAGTTACCGAAACAGAGGAGAATTGAAGCGTTTGAGGTGTGGTGTTGAAAATTAGGTGGTCTAATAACGAGACGCGTGCAGAGACAGTCCACGCAATTGCGATAAACACTGTGTCCGGATGTAAACAGGCAGCATATGGCACTGCAGTCAGCAATGCCTATATACACTATGTGATCAAAAGTATCCTGCCACCCTCAAAAACATACGATTTTCGTATCAGATTCACTGTGCTGCCACCTACTGCCAGGTACTCCCTATCAGCGACCTCAATAGCCATTAAAAATCTTAGGAGAGCCGAATGGGGCGCTCCGCGGAACCTACGGACTTGGAACGTGGTCAGGTGATTGGGGACCACTTGTGCCATACGTCTGTGCACGAGATTTCCACACTCCTAAACATCCCTAGGTCCACTATTTCCAATGTGATAGTGACGTGGATACGTGAAGGGACACGTACAGCACAAACGCGTACAGTCCGACCTCGTCCGTTGACTGACAGAGACCGCCGACAGATTAAGAGAGTCGTAATGTGTAATAGGCAGACATCTATACTGACCATCACACAGGAATTCCAAAATGCATCAGAATCCACTGCAAGTACTATGACAGTTAGGGGAGAGGTGAGAAAACTTGGATTTCATGGTCTAGTGACTGCTCATAAGCCACACATCACGCCAGTAAATGCCAAACGACGTCTCGCTAGCTGTAAGGAGCGTAAACATTGGACGATTGAACAGCGGATAATCGTTGTGTCGAGTGGGAATCACGGTACACAATGTGGCGATGAGGTGGAAGGGTGTGGGTGTGGCGAATGCCCGGTGAACGTCATCTGCTAGCGTGTGTACTGCGAACAATAAAATTCGGAGGCGGTAGTGTTGTGGTGTGGTCGCGTTTTTCATGGAGGGGGCTTGCCCCCCATGTTTTTTTTTGCATGGAACTATCACAGCACAGGCCTACACTGATGTTTTAAGCATCTTCTTGCTTCTCACTGTTGAAGAGAAATTCGGGGAGGGCGATTGTATCTTTCAACACAATCTAACACCTGTTCATAATGCACGGCCTGTGGTGGAGTGGCTACACGACAATAGCATCCCTGTAATGGACTGGCCTGCACAGAGTCCTGACCTGAATCCCATATAACACCTTTGGGATGTTTTGGAACGCCATGCCAGGCCTCAGTGATCGACATACATACCTCTTCTCAGTGCAGCACTCCGTGAAGAATGGGCTGCCATTCCCCAAGAAACCTTCAAGCACCTGATTGAACGTATGCCATATTGAATTCCAGGATTACCGATGGAGGGCGCCACGAACTTGTAGGTCATTTTCAGCCAGGTGTCTGTCTACATTTGATCACATAGTGTAAGACGACAAATGTCTCGCTCACTTGTTGGATCGCTTACTGCTGCTACAATGGCATGTTATCAAGATTTCAGTGAGTTTGAATATAGTGTTATAGTCGGCGCACGAGCGATGGGACATAGCATTTTCTAGGTAGTGATGGAGTGGGGATTTTCCCGTACGACCATTTGACGAGTGTTCCGTGAATTTTAGGAATCGGGTAAAACATCAAATCTCCGACATCGCTGCGGCCGGAGATAAAACCTGCAAGAATGGGACCAATGGCGACTGAAGAGAATCATTCGACATGACTTAAGTGCTGCTTTTTCACAACTTGCTGGAGATTTCAGTGCTGGGCCATCAACAAGCGTCAGCGTGCCAACCATTCAACGAAACATCATCGATATGGGCTTTCGGAGCCAATGGCCGACTCGTGTACCCTTTATGACTGCATGAGACAAAACTTTACGCCTCGCCTGGGTCCGTAAACACCGACATTGGAGTATTGATGACAGGAAACATGTTCCCTGGTCGGACGAGTGTCGTTTCAAATTGTATCTTCTCCTCATGAATCCATGGCTCCTGCATTTCAGCAGCGGTCGGTTCAAACTGGTGGATGCTCTGTAATAGGAGTCGGTCGTGTGCAGTTGTAATGATACAGGACCCCTGATACGTTAGACGCGACTCTGACAGGTAGCACATACGTAAGCATCTTGTCTAATCAGTTTCATCCAATAACTGGCAACCAATACTGCACAATAGCAATAAAGTCATGATACGTTCAATAGAATTTATTGCGATTGTACAGGATTGTGTGCCAATTATTAACATACAAATGATCGCAGGCATTGCTAGAGTCGCTCCAGGAACGCACTTCTCGAGTTGAAACGCTTCCGCTGGCCACCAAACTCTTCAGGCAAGAACATTATTGAGCACAATTGGTATGCCCTGCAATGTGCTGTTCAGAAGAGATCTCAGCCCCTTCGTGCTCTTGCGGATTTATGGAAAGCTCTGCAGGATTCATGGTGTTTGTTCCCTTCAGCACTACTTCAGATATTAGTCGAGTGCACGCCGCGTCGTGTTGCGGCACTTCCGCGTGCTCGCGGGGGCCCTAATCAATATTATGCAAGTGTACCAGTCTCTCTGTCCGTGCAGTGTATTTTGTAGTTTATACTGAGTAAATTATTTCAATAAGCAACGTGCAAGATGCGGAAACTCATCTCGGTCGGTTCACTTACCACGCTTTTCAGTAACTTCAGCTTTCTGCTTCAGAGTTTTTGACACAGGACAACAGGCTCCTGAAATCATTCGGTACATCCTACCCTGTGCTTTTCTCTTTCACTTCACATTCCACGGGCTCAGTTACCCGTCTGCTTTCTGTGAAAGTCGAACACTTGTGCTTCTGTAAGTTGATTTTTCCGACTGATTTATATACTGTAATAAGTTATGCATTTTTGAAAAAACAAAGGAGTGTAGGAAAGAGCTGAACGACGTAAGAAGAATTTTAACAAATTTGTAAACAATTCGAATTCTCGAGTGTTAAGTAACCACTGGCCTCGAATTGAAGCGTTCGATGAGGTCTTTCATGACAGTCGCTTCGTAGAGTGTACCAAAACACACAGGATATCATATACAGTTGATCGACAAGAAGTTTGATTTCTCAAGAAATGCGAATTAGAGGTGTTTGGTTTAGCAAGAGTTAACTGTACGTCATTTTCTGTTACCTTTTTAAATCAACAGAGAAAAATGTGATTGGTATCTGAAGACAGTTCATTAAAAAGGTGGATTACTTACTTCCTTTTTTCTTACTCCCTACTGTGGGTAAAGTGTTTTTGTTTTGCTTTATGTTACACCTGTTTCCAAATTGGTTGCGTCCTGTGGTTTCTAAAGCTGTACCCTTTGTCTCTAGAAAAGGCCATTCACTCCAGAAGAGCGCTCGGCAAACGTCAAAGAGAGAAAGGCCGGGGAAAGACCTGTCATTGCTGTTCCGAGCGGAGACATCAGGGATGACCCGTGGCAACCTGGATAGCACGGACAGCATTTAGTCATGGCGAGCAGTCACCTTCTCGGAGATTTCTCCGCGGCCTGCGGACGGGCCACGAAATCGCCGTAATTGGCGGCGGCTGCGTCCGGCTGTCGAGTCGCTCGCGCCGTGTCTTCCCGCCCGCCGGCGCAGGCCTGTCAAGGGGACCGCGCAGCGCCGCGTCGCGCCGACACGGGCATCGCAGTCCGGGGTCGCGCGCCGACCCGCCGGGTCAGAGGGCGTCCGGACCAGCTGGCGGGCCGCGTGGTTTCGCCTGGGGCGTCCAGTGATTCTTCCTGTTCGTACAGCAACCATGTTCGGAATGAACGTAACTCCATCTTGGAGTTTTGGGCCGTGGAATTGCGGCTGCTCGATGAATTGTCAATACAAAATCCATAAGCCCATATTTTTATACCGTTTTATTTAGGCTGTACGTTTCGATTCCTGAACAGATTACCATCAGGCATTCTGCCAAGAACATAAAAAATTATCAGTTTTTCAACTAGATTTATTTATTGGTTGCTGTTGCTGCCACGGGAAAAACCTATCTGCTACTGACTTTGTTACAAAATCATTCGCGACATATTCTATCTGAAACTGCGTTGAATAGATTAGCCTAAAGATGACTCCACTCGTTCGGAAGAGGTCATCAGTCTGCGATCGTGAGTCTACTGATGACAGTACCACTACAGCAAAGTTATTAAACTCTATATTCCGAAACTACTTCACCAAAGAAGACGAAGTAAATAGTCCTGAATTCCAATCAAGAACACCTGCCAAGATGAGAAACATAGAATTACAGGGTGTTTCAAAAATGACCGGTATATTTGAAACGGCAATAAAAACTAAACGAGCAGCGATAGAAATACACCGTTTGTTGCAATATGCTTGGGACAACAGTACATTTTCAGGCAGACAAACTTTCGAAATTTCAGTAGTTACAATTTTCAACAACAGATGGCGCTGCGGTCTGGGAAACTCTATAGTACGATATTTTCCACATATCCACCATGCGTAGCAATAATATGGCGTAGTCTCTGAATGAAATTACCCGAAACCTTTGACAACGTGTCTGGCGGAATGGCTTCACATGCAGATGAGATGTACTGCTTCAGCTGTTCAATTGTTTCTGGATTCTGGCGGTACACCTGGTCTTTCAAGTGTCCCCACAGAAAGAAGTCACATGGGTTCATGTCTGGCGAATAGGGAGGCCAATCCACGCCGCCTCCTGTATGTTTCGGATAGCCCAAAGCAATCACACGATCATCGAAATATTCATTCAGGAAATTAAAGACGTCGGCCGTGCGATGTGGCCGGGCACCATCTTGCATAAACCACGAGGTGTTCGCAGTGTCGTCTAAGGCAGTTTGTACCGCCACAAATTCACAAAGAATGTCCAGATAGGGTGATGCAGTAATCGTTTCGGATCTGAAAAATGGACCAATGATTCCTTTGGAAGAAATGGCGGCCCAGACCAGTACTTTTTGAGGATGCAGGGACGATGGGACTGCAACATGGGGCTTTTCGGTTCCCCATATGCGCCAGTTCTGTTTATTGACGAAGCCGTCCAGGTAAAAACAAGCTTCGTCAGTAAACCAAATGCTGCCCACATGCATATCGCCGTCATCAATCCTGTGCACTATATCGTTAGCGAATGTCTCTCGTGCAGCAATGGTAGCGGCGCTGAGGGGTTGCCGCGTTTGAATTTTGTATGGATAGAGGTGTAAACTCTGGCGCATGAGTCGATACGTGGACGTTGGCGTCATTTGGACCGCAGCTGCAACACGGCGAACGGAAACCCGAGGCCGCTGTTGGATCACCTGCTGCACTAGCTGCGCGTTGCCCTCTGTGGTTGCCGTACGCGGTCGCCCTACCTTTCCAGCACGTTCATCCGTCACGTTCCCAGTCCGTTGAAATTTTTCAAACAGATCCTTTATTGTATCGCTTTTCGGTCCTTTGGTTACATTAAACCTCCGTTGAAAACTTCGTCTTGTTGCAACAACACTGTGTTCTAGGCGGTGGAATTCCAACACCAGAAAAATCCTCTGTTCTAAGGAATAAACCATGTTGTCTACAGCACACTTGCACGTTGTGAACAGCACACGCTTACAGCAGAAAGACGACGTACAGAATAGCGCACCCACAGACTGCGTTGTCTTCTATTTCTTTCACATCACTTGCAGCGCCATCTGTTGTTGAAAATTGTAACTACTGTAATTTCGAAAGTTTGTCCGCCTGAAAATGTACTGTTGTCCCAAGCATATTGCAACAAACGGTGTATTTCTATCGCTGCTCGTTTAGGTTTTATTGCCGTTTCAAATATACCGGTCATTTTTGAAACACCCTGTAGATACCCTCAGTGTAACAAAGCAGCTAAAATCACTTAATAAAGGCAAGGCCTCCGGTACAGATTGTATACCATTTAGGTTCCTTTCAGAGTATGCTGATACGATAGCTCCATATTTTGCAATTATATGCAACCGCTCGCTCACTGAAACATCCGTACCTAAAGACTGGAAAATTGCTCAAGTGTCACATCTACATCCATACTCGGCAAGCCACCTGACGGTGTGTGGCGGAGGGCAACCAGTACCCAAAAAGGGAAGTAGGAGTAATCCGCTGAATTACAGACCCACATCACTAACGTCGATTTGCGGTAGGGTTTTGGAACATATATTGTGTTCCAACATTATGAAGTACCTCGAATAAAACGATTTATTGTCACATAGTCAGCACAGATTCAGAAAATATCGTTCTTCTGAAACACAACTAGCTATTTATACTCACGAAGTGATGAAATGAAATGAGCGTATGGCATCGTTGGCTGGGAGGCCCCGTCCTGGGAAGTTCGGCAGCCAAGTGCAAGTCTTATTTCAGTCGACACCACATTGGGCGACTTGCGCACCAGTGTTGTGGATGAAATGATGATGAGGACAACACAACACGCAGTCCCCCAGCAGAGAAAATCTCCAATCCGGCCGGGAATTGACCCCGGGCCTGCTTGCATGGGAGGCGAGCATGTTAACACCCAGCTAAGCAGGAGGACTCGTGAAGTAATGAGTCCTGTAGACAGGGCATGTAAGGCTGATGCCGTATTTCTAGATTTCCAGAAGGCTTTCGACACCGTTCCTCACAAGCGTCTTCTAAACAAACTGCGTGCCTATGCAATATCGCCTCGGTTGTGCTACTAAATTTGTGATTTCCTATCAGAAAGGTCACAGTTCGTAGTAACAGACGGAAAGTCATCCAGTAAAACAGAAGCAACAACCGGCGTTCCCCAGGGACAATTCTGTTGGCCCTCGCCTATACATGGAGAAATGATCATCGCGATAAAATAAGAGAAATCAGGGCTCGCACAGAAAAATTTAAGTGCTCGTTTTCCCCGCGTGCCGTTCGAGAGTGTAACGATGGAGAGACAGCTTGAATAGATAAATGTAGCTCCTACACGGTTTTCAAGGGAATTTATACCTTCCTTCAGGGAAAAATAGTGGCATGTTCAGGTAACGGTGATGTAGAGGACAGCGATGACACGTTCTTCTTTCCAAAGTAGACCACAAAGGCCTAATATTGTGATATGGAGAATCTGGCGGCAATAGGGGATGCGACAATTCATTGACGTGTTCACAGAACCAGTAGCGTACAATGCGAGCTGTTTGAACAGGGTCCCTGTCGTCTTCGAACAGGCGCCACCATTGAGGAAAAATATTGTACCATGAGAGAGAATTAATCACATAATCCTTGGCAGTAATACAACATTGCGGACTAACCAAGAGGTCCTTGAGATACCATGATATGCGTGCCCAAATCATCGCCGAACCCCCACCATGTTTCACTCTTCGCACTTAAATTCGGGGAGAAGTTGGAAAGAGAATGCAACAACACTCATCCGACACCGTGTCATTCTTCCATTACTCCATAGTGCAGGTATTACGGTTTCGCCCCAAAGTTTCCCTGTCATCAAGCGTGGATTTTGAATTCCAGTTCGTCCGGCAATCCTAGATTCTGGAACTTCCGTGCTGCTGTTTTGGTGCTGACTTGGTCTGAGTGCGATATTCAGTCCTGCAATGACTTTTTCAGCTGCAGTCCTCTTTTTTTCGCCACAGTCCTCCTCAGTGACTTTACCTCACGATGACTCAACACACACTTTCGTCCGTGTTGTGACTTAGCGAATGATGTTTTTCCGCTTTCCCTGTATGCGTTATAAACCCTCTGTACGGTGGCTTTTGAAATGCCAAACACTTCAACTACTTTCGTTACGGAAGCAACCAAGATACGAGTGCCAATAATTTCCCCACGTTATGTCACTTGACTCCGAAATAACGCTCTCAGAACAACACAAAATACTGTTCTCACCGTGACTGCCATTTTAAACCCACTGAGGACATTGCACAGATGCCGTTTGTACTCACATACAACACGACAATCTGTAGGCTTGGCTAGAAACTGCTGTTTTATTCAAGCATGAATTTCTCGAAGTGTTTCCATACTTTTGTCCAACCACTGAAAATGCGTACCCATTTACAAATGAAACTAAGAATCAAGGAACATCATGACACCTTCGTATCATTTGTGGACCTAAAGAAAGCCTTTAATAGTATGAGTGAATTATCTCATTTTGAGGAGACAGAAGGAGCAGTCTGTTTTACTTATCTAAAAACATTATAAAGCCAAGGTCACATAAATATTTATTTATTTAAAGCAACCGGTTACGACAGATTTTGCTTTGATCTTCAGCTCGTAAAATATGTTTTTGTTACGAAACGTACTCAATTTAAGTTGTACCTCACGCCAAGTTCTCATGTGGATAAAGAACAGCAAATACGTTAGCTTTTGCAAACATATGTGCTACACATGTGACATTTGCACGTATTTCTTTACGTTTTTGAATTTTTTAAATCTTTTGGATATGAAATATCTTTCACAGTGTGCTGTTTTTAACCACATGACAACTTGACGAGAGGTCCAACTTAAAATAAACACGTTTCAGCGAAAAGATTGTTGAAGAGCTGACGATGACAGCAAAGTTTGTCGAAACCGATTGTTTTAAGTATATAAATATTTATGCGAAGTTGGCTTTAGTATGTTTTTTACCTTCAACAGTATTTTATGTTTAGAATCTGCAAACTGTAAGTATGAGTAATGAAAGTGGAAAGTCAGGAAAGAACGATAAATTGCCAGTTTGCAGTTTATCACCATTGCTATTGGACGTATTTCTAAGAAGCAACGAAACAACCGAAATTAAATTTCTTATGAGGAATAAAGCTGAAAAGTGAACGTATTCCCATGTCTAAGTTCACATACGACAATAGCTTTTATGATCAAAAATAACGCATACAGACCTGTAATATCGAGAGGACAGCGCATTTAGCTCAGAATTTAGATTAAATATGACAAAGATAACACGTACATGATGAAGTGTAGCACAAAGGAGAAAAGTGACTTGCTCAACGTTAAATGTGGTAGCAGAAGTAAGAGCCCTAAATAAGAAGAAAGATTGTATTGTATGGCAGACTGGTGCGAAAAGAATACTTCGCTCAAGAATAGACATCTTCTGGTATACTGTACCTGTTTGCGCAGAAATATGTATGTCAACGATGCATGGACCATAACACATCTGGAGAAGTTAAAGTAAGCACTGGAAATGTGGTATTATCATAAATCGTTAAAAGTGTGGTGAAAATACGAAATGAAGAGATATTAGAAAATAGGAAAAGTAAGTGCTATATAGAAAACTCTTAAAACAGAGCAGGTTATTGAAATACTTGCAACAGCATGAAGTAATAGATGCCTTGATGTCTGAAGGAAGAGCAGAAAATATGCAGGAACGGAAAAAATTCTGGATATATAATGGTTATCGAGGTTGTTCGAAGGATGTCAAGTTGAAAGAATTAACGGAGTTTAAAGAATATTACCAGCTCTGCTGTTCGTCTGTTGTGTCACCCTGTGCTTTATGCCTCATTTGGACGTGGCAGGACGGAGGACTGTGACAGCACCTCACTCTACGACCCGTTATCAGCCTCCCAGACCTTGTAGTCGCCTCTTCTCGCTGAAGACCAATACCTGACCACAAGTATACGGGCACCTATTTATACATTAATACGAGGTGAGCCCACCTACGGCTTGAAATCTACTGCGGACTCTTTTAAAGAGGTGTTTGAATGTCTATGGAGGAATGGGAGCCCATTTTTCCTGAAGATGGGAAACCATAGAAGTTGATCATTATGGACACTGGGATCTGGAGCAAAGTCGACGTTGTATCTCCTTTCAAATGTATTCTATGGAGCTCACCTCGGGACTCTGGGAAGGTCATTCCATTTTATGGTTGTTATTGTCCACAAACCATTCCCTCACAAATGCTGCTTTACGACAAGGTGCATTTCGTATCGATGCAACCATCGTCTCCGAACTGTTGCTCTGTTGTCCGCAGTACATAATGCTGTAAAATAAGTTCATATCCTTCCGCAATTAGCGTTTTCGTATACGCGTAAAGAAACCATAACTTTCTTAAGTGCATGAGGAAACCATAACCCAACCATAAAAAACACACTCGTACTGAAACACCGTCACCGCCGTCCTTCACTGTTGGCCCCAAACATGATGACAGGTAACGTTTCACAAGCATCACCAAACACAGACCCTTCCATGGGATTGTCGCAGGTTACAGCGTTATTCGTCTTTCCAGATTGACCGTTTCCAACCACTGTCAGCCGCTGATTAAAGGAAGCTGTCACTTATGAAGAGCTCCTTACCATTTATTTATTTGTAACTTCCTTCGCACGGTCATTGTGTTTGCTGGACTGCTGGCAGCACTATGGAACTCAGGAGTGATTCCTTCTGCTGATATCAGGCGACCATTTACAACCATCCTATGCAATGTTCAACGGTTCTTGTCCATCACTACGAGAGGCCCGCCTTGCCTTTGTTTAGCTGAGGTAGTTCCTTCGGTTTCCACTTCGCACTCACATCACCAACAGTCGACTTGGGCAACTTTAGAAGGGATGGATTTATTACTCGGGTGACATCCAATGACTAGTCAACGTTCAAAATCACTGAGCGCTCCTGACCTACCCATTTTGCTATAACTTCTTCTCTACTGACAACACAGTACCCTCCGCCTCATTTCATACTGACAGGTCGTTCTCTCGCAACAGCCAGTGGTCAGTTTCGATCTGACAGTGAAACTCCTCAGTCGTTACCACGAAGATGAGTGAATTTCGTTTCAATACTGCTACCAAGGAAAAATCCTTGATAGTACCGGCAGTGGAACCCGGGTCCTGCGGATGGCTATCAGATGCGCATCTCAGCTATGGAGACGAATTATGTAAAGGATTTGGAAGACGGCAAATAAGGAGTTGAAAGACTGACAATCGAAAAGACAAGAATTGGCTAATAGTTCTCGTTGAAATTACTTAGCGGTTATACGTAATTTTCGGATTCCTAAACATGCAACTATATAAGTGATTTTAAGAAGTAGGAGTACTGCAAGAAATCCAACAACACTGCCAGAAAAGTGAGCGGCGGAAATAAATTATTTATTTTAATGAGATCAGTAAACTCTAAGGTTGGTAGAGCGTTCTGAACGATAGTGTAAACTTTTCTCCTCAATATGTCGGGTTGGGTGCAGTCACTTAAATATCTTGCTCATGATCAGAAATGTTGCATAGGGAGTTGAGAGAATCATTGATGGCTTGGACACAATATTGTGTCCTCTCAAGGAATGTAAGTACACTATGTGATCAAAAGTATCCGGACACCTGGCTGAAAATTACGTACAAGTTCGTGGCACCCTCTATTGGTAATGCTGGAATTCAACATGGTGTTGGACCACGCTTAGTCTCGATGACAGCTTCCACTCTCGCAGGCATACGTTCAGTCAGGTGCTGGAAGGTTTATTGGGGAATGGAAGCCTAGTCTTCACGGAGTGCTGGACTGAGAAGAAGTATCGATGTCAGTCAGTGAGGCCTGGCACGAAGTCGGCGTTCCAAAATATCCCAAAGGTGTTCTGTACTATTCAGGTCAGGACCCTATGCAGGCCAGTCCGTTACAGGGATGTCTACATCAGCATATCTACATATATGCTTCGCTAGCCACCAATCGGCGTGTGGCGGAGGGCACTATTTGCGCCAAAGTCATATTTCACCCCCTCTATTTCAGTGGCGGATCGCGCGAGGGAAAAACGACTGTCTGAACGCCTCTGTACGAGCTCTAATTTCCCTTATCTTTGAATGGTGATCTTTGCGCGATATGGAAGTTGGTGATAATAATATATGCTCTACATCCCCAGCGAAGATAGGATTTTGGAATTTAGTGAGAAGCCCCTTCCGTTTAGCGCGTCGTCTATCTGCAAATGTGTGCCACTTCAACGTTTCAATGAAATTTGTAACGCTCTCGCGATGACTAAACGTACCAGTCACGAATATTGCCGCTCTTCTTTGCACCTTCTCAATCTCTTGAATTAGATCCAACTGGTAAGGGTCCCATACAGACGAACAATACTCTAAGACGGGACGATCTGAAGTATTGTAAGCAATTTCCTTTGTTGAAGGACTGCATCGCTTCAGGTTTCTGCCAATAAACCGCAATCTAGAGTTCGCCTTACCCGTTACTTCTGTACTCTGCTCATTCCATTTGAGATCATTTCGAATACTCACACCCAGATACTTGACGGATGTTACCGCTTCCAAAGACTGGGCATTTATTTTCTACTCTTACATTAATGGGGATTTTCACTTTCTTGTTCGTAGTAGGTTACACTTACCAATATTGAGAGATAACTGCCAGTCATTACACCGCGTATTTATTTTCTGCAAATCCTCACTGATTTATTCACGGCTTTAGTGTGATACTACTTTTCTGTAGACTTCAGCATCATCGGCAAATAGTCTAATGTCGCTGTCAATACCATCGAGCAGATCGTTTATGTAAATCGTGAAAAACAGCGGACCCTTTACGCTGTCCTGGGACACACCCGATGTTATGTTTGTATCTGTTGAAGTCTCCCCATTCAGGACGACATACTGCTCTCTGTCTGTTAGAAAACTTTTTATCCCACCCCATATGTCATCGGATAGACCGTAAGCGCGCACTTTTTGGAGCAAGCGACAATGCGGAACTGAGTCGAATGCCTTTCGAAAGTTGAGGAATATGGCATCAACCTGGGTGCCGGTATCTAGAGCCTGTTGTATATCATGCACAAAGAGGGTCAGCTGTGTCTTGCATGACCGCTGTGGCCTAAAACCGTGCTGGTTTCCGCAGATGAGCTTCCCAGAGTCTAGAAAGAGCTTTATGTCTAAACACTAAATATGTTACATGATTTTACAACAAATCGATGTGAGTGAAATTGGCCGGTAATTATGTGCATCCGATTTTCAACCCTTTTTATAGATTGCTATGACCTGGGCCTTCTTCCAATCCCGTGGAACTTTTCGCTGTTCCAACGATCTCTGATAGATGAAAGGTGAGAATGATGCTATATTTGTAGCATAGTCAACATAAAATCTTACTGGGATACCGTCTGGGCCAGATGCCTTCCTGGCATCTAAGGAACTTAACCGTTTTACGATCCCTGATACACTAAACACTACGTGAGCCCTCCTTTCGATAACTGAAAGGGGGAATGGTGCTACAGTCCTCTAACGTAAACGAGTTTTTGAAAGCTATGTTAAGAATTTCGGCCTTCTGTTTACCATCATCCATTACATTTCTCGCACTGTCAGCAAGAGACGTTACTGAATTATCTGTAGCGTTCATAGAGTTTATGTACGACCAAAATTTCTTGTCGTTATTTTTAGAATCTGCAGATAAAATATTGCTTTCAAATAAAGGAATCTCTCATTGACCTTTTCACAGTTGCTTTCATTTCGCATAATTTGTGTTTTCCAGCGGGGCAGTGATTACGTTTAAAACGACTGTGCAAAATTCTCTGCTTTCTCTTCAACTTCCTAATATGTTTGTTGAACCAAGGCGGATACCTTCCCCTCCCCTATATTTTTGCTAGGCACATATTTCTCTAGCACGTTGTGGACAATACCTTTAAATCCCGACCAAAGATGCTCAATATGTTTGTGTCCCGCGGTGAATGCTTGGAGCTGACTATGTCGATATTCATTAATGACACTTTTATTTGCTTTTCATTGTCGTGGAACCACCCCGCCACAGGCCGTGCATTATGAACAAGTGCTAGATCGTGCTGAAAGATGCAATCGCCCTCCCCGAATTGCTCTTTAACAGTGGGAAGCAAGAAGGTGCTTAAAGCATCAATGTAGGCCTCTGCTGTGATAGTGCCGCGCAAAACAGCATTGGGTGCAAGCTCTCTCCATGAAAAACGCGACCACAACATAACACCACCGCCTCCAATTCTTACTGTTGGCGCTACACACGCTGGCAGATGACGTTCACCTGGAATTAGCTATTCCCACACCCTGCGATCGGATCGCCACATTGTGTACCTTGATTTGTCACTCCACACAACGTTTTTCCACTGTTAAATCGTTCTATGTTTACGCTCCTTACACCAAGCCAGGCGTTGTTTGGCAAATATCGGCGTGATGTGTGACTTATGAGCAGCCGCTCGACCATGAAATCCAAGTTTTCTCACCTCCCGCCTAACTGTCATAGTGCTTGCAGTGGATCCTGATGCAGTTTGGAATTCCTGTGTGATGATCTGGATAGATGTCTGCCTATTACACATTACGACCCTCTTCAACAGTCGGCGGTCTCTGTCAGTCAATAGACGATGCCGGCCTGTACGCGTTTGTGCTGTACGTGTCCCTTCACGTTTCCACTTCACTATCACATCAGAAACAGGGTACCTAGAGAGGTTTATGAGTGTGGAAATCTCTCGTAAAGACGTATGACACAAGTGACACACAATCACCTGACCACGTTCGGAGTCCGTGAGTTCCGTGGAGCGCCTCATTCTGCTCTCTCACGATGTCTAAAGAGTTTTCAAGTCCCTGTATGGAGTATCTGGCAGTAGGTGACAGCACAATGCACCTAATGTGAGAAACGTATGTTTTGGGAGTGTCCGGATACTTTTGATCACATAGTGTACGTAAATATCGTTAAGTGAGTGTAGCTGAAGTCCAGCCACAATGCTCATAGCAGTCTCTTCTTACATCCACACAGTTAAACGCTGGCAAATAAATAATACATTCTGCGCAAATTTAGGCTTCCGCAGAGTATGAAAAAATTCTTTTCTGACTGTTGCTAAATTAAACTGCAAAATTATATCGCTATCACATACTGAGCCAAAAATATCTCAGTGGAACTGCTCTATGTCAAGGAGCAAGACGTCCGTGAGATTCCAACTGTTACAAGCATAGTATTTCAATCGACAAGAAGAGTTTGTGTTATGTTATGCATAAACTAAACAGCCCACGGCCAACAATCCACGTCACATGATGATAACGTTATGGGTTTCCACGTTGGAGTGGGGTTGGGGCTGTGGCTTGTACAGACGTGTTAATCATAAATGACAACAAAACTGAAGTTAGTTGACAGTCTATCACGATTGTGAAGACAGGGCTTCAAAAGACACAGTGTAAACGAAATTCAAATCGACTTCGCCTCAGCAGACAGAATCAGGTCAAGAGTAGTTTAGAGTGTCTGTCCCCTGATGACAGGCAGAAAAGTGACAGTAAAATTGTTACCGTTGACACATAAAGATAACAAACTAGAAGGTCGCTCTCTGATTTACTGAAGGCTACTTAAATTAGTGCGCAACCAAATACAGAACCACCACTAAATATAGAACCACCATTACTCCAACCACCAACTAGTCACTAAAACAAAGCTATTGTCCGCCGTCTACAGGACTACATACGCAAATTTCTCAATATAATTTTCCGTACCTTGTGACATACAAAGGAGATCAACCCAACACTGTACAGGTAAGGTAATTTGGCATTAACTAAGTCCGTCACGCTCAGAAAATAACAAGAACTAGCTTCTTTACAATGATACACACATAATCAATCGCACTCAAGGTGTATAAATAACAAAATAAACATTATTTTCGTTCCTAGAGAAAACTTCCACAGAACAGCCGTACTGTACCCAGGGACCTTCCGTGTGTAATATTACTGATCATACCGATACACTAACTGGATGGCCTGTACACTATACCGTACAGTATGTTGCGTCACTCGAACGACCGAAATACTGATGTCGGCTGGTGTTCAATTTGTAACTTGGAAGCTCCCGCCTTCGTCTTCTCTGGTACCGCCGTCCTATCGCCCGGGAGAAGTAACGGCAGGAACATTTGTTCACCAAACGCCGCCCACGGTATCTGAAAATGGTTACTGTTGGCCGAAACCGTTTCTTAATGTGTCAGAAAACGTGGGTGTCTCAAAAACAAACAAAACTTGATAGTAATGAATGTGTTAGGGAAAAAACAGATACATAGGGATGAGCAATGAAAAGTATACCAAGATTTCGCGAAACAGCTGTAGAGGACCTCTCTTACTAAGCGTAGTTAGAGCCATAGCTTACGCAGATTTCTGATTGTGGGCCAGCTGAAACCTTTACTACAGGACAAAAGGAGGACACACGGCAGTAGTATTCACAAGATCTTTCCAAATAAGGGTTTAAAAAATAGAAGTTTTACCATCAGTCATAAAACTAAGAAAATATTGTGAAGCGCAGTCAAGGAAGACAATAAAACCAAATTACAGAACGTACTATAGAAGCTGAGATATACAGGAATCGAAAGAACGCATAAGAAAAAAGCTATAAAATAAATCAGCGGTTCATAATTATCGTAAAACACTATACAACTCTTCTATCAGTGGGTGAAATTTTTCCCGAGTAATTTATTATGTAAGGCATTAGACAGTAACCCTATAAGCGCTCTCTCACTTTCCTAACGTTTATCTCGTTGTACGAGCGCACTGTTTTAATGACATGACTAATTTTTTTTGTTTTAACTTGATCCCTGGATGCCACACCTGTCGTCACAGACGTCAGGTAACCAAGGGAGAGGATTGGTGTACGCCATGTGGTTTAGAATCATATAAACCTTTTTCCGTGTCTTAACTAGTTTTAACATTTTATGTTTTGTATTTTCTGAGGAGGAGATATCCCAGATTTTCCCTGAACTGATATGGAAAAACCTCTTAAAATTGCTTCTGGGCTGGCCAGTGAAGCAGACCAACGTTAGTTAACTCACCGTATAGATTCGATCCGGGCCTGATCATCATCTCTCTGTCAAGCAAGCTAGGGCGCGTGGGAGTTACGTTATGCGAACAGGTAGTGGGATGCTAAGAAGTAAGTATTTAACGATTCATGCAGTGCGTCTGATTTCACACAGTCCTCTGTGTCACATTTGCTGAACTGTTAGCAACTGCAACCATTTCCCTTGTTCTTGTAAAAGGAAACGTTTATTCTTATTTGTCGCTGTTTTGCTGACCATTTTCTACCATTTTGTCGACGGCATGTCATCTGAGACGTGATATCAATGCAAATCTGAAAGCTGATATGAATTATCCCTTTTATAAAAGCATTCTCGTTTGCCTTATAAATCGCATATAGCTTACTGTTTTAGAGCCCCTACATTCTATGCAGCCACACGCACACTACTGCTACCAAAGCTGTATCTCTTGAGGTTTTCAGGCGATTTCAGTCAGACGAGGTGTAGGCGCTGATATAAAACAGATGATTACATACATTAAAGCACATCTTCATTAATCACACTTTTAGAAATGCATTATTTCAGCGTTGTTGGTTTTAACATATGACCTACAGTAACTCTATGTACAATAAATCTCACAACTGTAACAGAAAAATTAGCGTCTTCAATTTTACAGACAGAAACGAGTTTCAACGTCGCTGCCCATTACCAAGACGATATACTACTACGCCGCCTTCAATCCATTAAGACAACATGAGAAGACAGTGCCACCAGCTCTCTGCTAGAAGAGAACTTCACCGTGTCTTTATGAGAAGTGAGAGATAATCCTGGCGAATGGTACTTCCTGCTATGTCAGAACTTCTTCAGAAGCACCAGCGAAGTACAGTATGATCGTCTTCCCAATTTGCCTACTTTAGCCATTGATTTTAAGCAGTGGCTTACATTTAACCCGTAAACCCCGATTCAGTAAGGAAACGAACTCCATGTATAAAATACCTTCAAACGTCAGATTAATTTACAAATGAGTTAATGTGTTAAATATTTTAGCTTAAGCGTGTAAAGGAGAAAAAGTACAGGAAACGTAACAAATAATGCAAAAAGTTTATAATGCTGAATGTTTTTCGGAAGTCACTATTGCTTTCATCATGTAGCACTGGATGAATATAATCTGGTCAATTTGCGCTTTATTTTAACCAAGAGCAAGTTTTTCACGTATCCAATGTTTACTCAATCACGCCTTCTGAATCTGGTGTCATACAACGATATAATTTTGCAGGTACAGTCAGTGGTATATGTCGATACTGTCTGGAAACAGAGTTGGTAATAAAGAAAGTAATAAATCAAAACGTTACGCCTGATGCTGAAATTCGACTGCATCAACAGCGAAAATGTAAGCACTACATTTCCATACTTACATCATTTTGTGAGGGTTTTCAGTGAGTAAAAGTTTTGCAAAGGTTTGGAATTATACGCAAAGTTTGTTGCAAGTTGCTAAGTACTCTAATCTCGGTTACCGAAAGAACACAGTTCGAATATTTTCGCACTCCCTCAAGACGAACACTCATTTCCTAACTGTAATTCCTGCCCTACGTCGTACAGAATCTAACAAAAGAACGTACCTCTTAAAGGGTATATTATGACAGCATTTTAGCTTTAAAAATTCGGTCAATAATTACGCGAAATATTGGAAATTAAAATTTTGTTGTCTCTGTAAGACGTTAGATAGATAACCTGCAGCTAGTTCTGGATTTCGGGATAGTAATGCAAGAATATACATGGTGTTCCAGGAGGAGTGTAAGTATTCAGGGATGGGCATTCGAAGCAAAAACGCCTAGTAAAGATGAGCTGCAAAACGCATACCTTAAGAGCTAATATTGATGTACTTATTCATCTCCGCTACTGTGAAACACATCGCTTATGATGAACGAGTGTTTTTCTAATTTGATCGATAAAAACACCTCCCAAAATATGGAAAGAAGGGCTGGCAGCAGGAGAGATACGTCTAAAAGTGTTCATTGCTTTTAAGCTATGTATTTTGAAACCCATGTTTACCAGACATTTTGCTTCCAATGATCGTTCCCTTCGTTTCCCAGAATATTGCCCATTCCTCCAGTGACATCCTGTAGGTTATGATGTTCTTGTCCCAATCAGACATGGCTCTATTGCAAACTATTAATTTTCTCTTCCTAACATAACGCCCTAATTCTGTGATTTGCTGAGGCAGTATTTATCTTGAAACATTTGCTAGGCTCCCCCGGGAGGACCATTACCCGCCACTTGTGCTCGTGGAAGGGTGGTCATTTCCCAGAGTCTGTGGCCTCCTTGATCTCCCTAGCCGCTCGCGGCACCCACCGTGCCCACCACAATAAATAAAACTCACACAATCCAGGCACCTTGCTTCTTCATTGTATGTTAATAGGTGCACTTGAGGATTGTATCGTTACAACAAGACAAAACATTTGATTCCATCTAAGAAACAATGAAAGACGTCACAGTGAAGTGTCCTATGTATTCTAGCCTTATAAAAGTTTCTCGGGTTGAACGTCTTACGTTTCAACGATAATTTCGTTCTTGTGGGGTGTCAGTGGTTCAAACAGTTCCTGATGATCCCCAACAATTGCGGTCCACTACCACGACACCTTCGACACATACACTTGAGTTCATGACAGACAGTGAGAGATTCTGATTTTCCCGAGAAGTTGCAGAACAAAATCTTCGGCTCATTTGCGGCCACTGATTTGCCGATTATAGCCAGCTTAATGAAATATATCAATTATGGCTACGTAGTGAACTTGTGTTGAGTGTCATTAACGCTCACTGGTAATACAATTGAATACACGGATTTAGTAGCGCTTAGATCTCTCTTTTGCTCTAATGACGAGTGCTAAACCTCGTAGCGCTGATTTCACAACACACCCAAGGCCTTGAGAAACCATTTGATCCACATACATTCAGCCACATTCACTCAGCTTGTTCTGAAATGAGGTCGAGACGTGTGTATGTATCTCCTTCGTGCCATAGATGTGCTCAATAAGGCTGAGATCAGGTGACCTCGCAGGCCTCAAATTACGTATGTTCATAAGCGTGGAGCTTTCCTCAAACCATTCTCAGTACAAGAGTGACAGCCTGGTACATTATCTATATGAAGTTATACATTATCTTTGGGATACTCTTGACCAATTGTAGCTCTTTCTTCTACATGAATGTGCTGAAAATACTCCCGTCTTCCAAGATGATAAAAGCCCCGTCCGCGAGGCTGCACGGATACGTTCATGATTTAAGGAACAATCAGGTACTGTATTGCATCTCTACCGGCCCGCTTAATCACCTGACCTTAGTTCCATAAAAATGTTTGAAATATTTCGTCACTGGATGAAACGTTCTGTTTGCACCCGGTATGCTTATTTAATTGTAATGATGTCGTATCTGATCTATGGAAGAAACGAGCGAATCGTTGTGCGACTCTTTGATTAAGTAATCGGTAAAGGTGATGTTAGTGTTAGGAGCGACTGTGATATCAAATAGTAGGGGGTTTTACTTTGATTATTTTATTTCTCTTTATTTTCTTTCAATTATGTCATCTATGTTATACAATATACGTAAATTCCTTTGAGGAAAGCATTTTACATGCATAATTTCTGTAGTCTGAGTACTATACCCAGAAGATTTAATATCGATGTAAAATCAGAGGAACCAAGAGATGAAGACAGTTGAAACTGGGAAAGAAATAACGATGTTTGCTGGATTGGTCAGTGATTCGATGCACAAGAGGCACAAAAAGTTACAGTAGAAGATACTAAGAATTAATTATCGGAGTGAAACGTGGAGAGATATCGGAAGTCGACTGGTAATGTTTAAAAGAACAGCTAGTGGGCACGGTACAGTACGCTACATTAATAAAAAGAACTTTGAGGTTTGGGATGTGCTATGTGTAAATATTGCTGTAGAAGAAGTGCGTATGTACAAGTAGTTAGGTTGTGAGGACTTCATACATCTAATTTCCGTTAGTTAATAATCGATCAACGATTGCCTATTAACTAAAATATGAAGTATTTGATCTTATGAGCACAAACTGGGACTGTGTATTTAACATCCACCTTTTCTGGTCTGGTCTTCCAGATACTGCTAAATTACACAGGTCCAGCACATTTAGCACCATCAATAATTTTAAGGAGGAATTACTTGGTATTTATGAAGGAACATACGCCATATTGGGTGTACCTTTAACGAAAGTAGAAATTGCAGTATCAGCCTCAGTCCCATTGCGCCCTATGTAAGGACAGCTTCCTGGCATACATCTTTCGTCATCGAAAAATATTGACAGCAGAATGAGTATCTGTGACGTCTTAATGAAGACAGTCCAGTTTAAAGGCTTCTTTTTTGTTTTATCTTGTGAAGTAAGCGTTTTGTTGAGAAATATTCTCGAAGGCGAAATTACACAAACACTTGTGTTTACTTGGTTATGCTGGTACACACGCATTTTTTTTTTCAGGATGCCATGTAACATCATGATGGCATTTCGAAATGAGTGATGATACAATGTGCGTTAAGTTAGGCTGAAATACCCAACAACTTAAAGGAAGATATTCCATACTGTGAGGGGAGACAGTATGGGTCAGAACAAGACTATTATGTGCAGTAAACAAGGGGCTTCGAAATACATTGGAAAGTTTTGAAATCTTGTTCATCTTCGCTAATGTGAACAAATTCCTCCTAACGTAAGATCCTGGCCTTTATGACCGACCTACAGAATGAGGACTCATTATCTGTCATTATCCATGTATACATAATGCGGTAACATCCATTAGTGTTGTTACTGTAAACCATATTCACAGTTCTGGGTAACTGCACCGCATACTTATTTCTAATGGAACCAGTTTGTTTTTTGATAAGTTTGTAATGTTTTTACATTATAGTTTTATCTAAGCACTTACCAGCATAATGCAAGCCTCTTATTCCACACGTTAAATGGCGAATAATTTGCAGTTGAAGAGGCGTGTTTCACAGTAGCGAAGGTGAACAGGTCCCCATAGCTCCTAAAATAT
Organism: Schistocerca americana; assembly: GCF_021461395.2. NCBI lineage: Eukaryota > Metazoa > Arthropoda > Insecta > Orthoptera > Acrididae > Schistocerca > Schistocerca americana. Next base: position 519,337,138 of record NC_060120.1, on the reverse strand, counting down.
GTAGTCTAGAGCCCATGTGTACTGAATATTTTTTTCTAGTCTTGGTCCATTTTACCACCTCTCAAAATATGGAATAAATTTTTAACACCCTGCATAACTAAAATAATATCTGCAAGGCAATTAATGTGTTTCTCTAAAGCTGCAAACACATCAAGCGACACAGTCACCGAACACAAGCCGTGAGTCAAGTTTCAGGGCTTTTCCGTGACATTTTTCACGTGTTCCGCGACTGTCATGATACAAAAGTTGCAACTCTCAGGTCCCCCATGGAAACAGGGAATGTGCAGCAACGTTACGCGATTTGTAGTCCACACGTTTTCCGAGTCAGCTTCTGCCTGCCTGCCAAGGAGACAACATCGAAAACAACTGAAGATTTTTCAGGCTCTCCCATGTCTTTGGGATGTGACATAACAAGACTGCAAAATCAAATTCAAACGGAAATGTGCCATGGAACATTTGCCTAAAAATGCGAAATGTCACATTGCGACCTGCTGAAAAGGAAATACAACTTAAAATCAAAATTCATGAGAGAACATAAGAATCAGTGCGCGTGACAAAGGAATTGATTTTTTCCGAAAGTGTCAAACTAGATACCACCACTACAACTTCTACTACAAGGTATGGAAGCCAGAGGAATACGGTAAAGAGACTGAAATAAAGGCGATGAAGATAGACAGTGTATCAGTGAAGTAAGTAAGTTTCATTTTAATTCACAACATATACAGCATGGTACACTGACTTTTACCTGTACTTTAATGAGAAATATTAACTATGCACGTATAAATACGTAAGTATCGTTTCTAATTCTGACTAAAAATTGTGTGTGCACATATTCAGAAAACTGAGATTCTCGCATCAATATGTTAGTACCACATATTACAGTAGATAAATTTGTACTATGAGTGTTACATTTCTGATGTTTTTGCTGCTTGATCCTACTTATAGCATGTTGCTTTTAACATTTGCCAATTTATGAAGTGCGTCTGACTCAGAATGTATAAGCGCTTGACTTTGTATGGGTACAGCCGTGATGCAATGTATCGGACCTGTCTATATACACCGTCACACAACTTGGTCGCTAGGTGTGTTTGGGGCGGTATGTTTAGTCTAAATAACTTTTTAATTAAACAGGTCAACTATGGAAAAAGGTTTTGCTGAAAATATCTTATTCTTATGTTTTTTAGGGTGAGAAATCCAAATAAGATACTTAAAAAACTGGATCGCCCACCATTTCTTCACATTTTACAGTTAAATGTATTAAATTAAGCTATTTTAAAGAATTTAACAGCTTTTATATAGTTAAAATAATTTAAAAAGGAGATGTAATGAATATAGATGACTTTGGTAGCACTGCTGAAAAACATTTGCTGTCAAAAAAAGGTCTATTCCATTTTTGTGTTAACAGATGGTGTTTTGTTTACTGTCAGCCTAACCTCGCTTTCCCATTTCCTGTACATGTGCTCAGTAAAATGTCTAATCGTGGTTGTAAAAAATCTGCTGACAGTTTTTGTTATATTTGTGGTGAATTTATGATTTAAAAACAACAAAGAAACATAACGGACATTACGAAAAAGGTTTATCTATTATATTTTGGAGCTAAACTCGGTGATAAAGATAAATATTGGGCGCCGCATGAGGTATGTTATGTGTATGTTGAAGATCTGAGAAAATGGTTCAACAAGGAGAAAAACGCCTTCAGATTTGCTGGTCCTATGGTATGGAGGGAGACAAGAAATCATTCCGATGATTGCTACTTTTGCAGTGTTGATATTACTAGTCATAATTCGAAAAACAAAAAGGTAATAATCTACCCTAAACTTTTGTCCGCCATCCGAACAGTAGGGGATAGTGTAGATTTGCCGGTTCCTGAACCACCAGATGATTTAAATTCCGTTCCAACAGAATTATTTTCTTATGTACAATTTGATTTAGACGAACCAAATGATGATGAACTCCACTGTCATACAGAAAGTCTAGAGCCCAAATTGTTTACTCAGACCGAGCTTAACAATTTGGTTAGGGATCTGGGCTTAACGAAAGAAAAAACTGAATTGCTTGGTTCCAGATTAAAAAAAAAGGACTTGTTGGTAGTTGGAACCAGCATATACATGTATAGAAAGAGAGATCAGCAATTTTCCACGTTTTTTCACCAAGAAGGTGATTTAGTGTACTGCTCAGACATTCTCGGTCTGAGTAATGAGTTTGGTGTTGAATACAAAAAGGAAGACTGAAGGCTGTTTATTGCTTAATCCAAAACTAGTGATGGAAAAACACTACCAAGACCGCTGGAACACCGACATGATGGGGGACTACTGTTGGTCACTTCACCGAGAAGTTCAGCAACCGACTCATCGTAGAAAAAGCTTAACAAGAAACTTCAAAGAAAAAAGAGAAAGAAAGTACAAACCAATTCCAGCTGAGAAGTGAAACCTCTATTAACACATATCATTGTTGCTTACTGTAAATACAAGCCATGCTTATGTTGTAACAAAGCGTTTCATTAATTTCGTCATTTCCCGCATAGCATAGGTTTTTAAAACTATGTAATAAAAAGCATATTGTTCGAAAACTATGGGTGATACAAAAAAACCAAGGGTAGATTTGGATTCAGCTCATAAAAATCTATAAAGATCAGCTATCAAAGTAAAAAAGTTTTTCAAAAAAATTTTTCGTTGGCCTGTGTTATCGACGCATGGCATTAAAACCTTTACTCGCAGAAACTATATCTAAATATTCACTCTGTAAACTTCGTTACCATGCAACCAAATAATAGACATCAACATACAACATAAATATTCCGATAATCCGACAACAGAACTGACGCAGGTTTTGATCCATATTAGGTAAATTTTACATGTTTGAGTGTATGTCTGTTGTGAGTTCAGTTCTGGCATCGAAAAGATCAGTAGCGAAAGGCGATAAGTAAAAGAAGAAGAGTACAAATATAGCTTCCTAGTCTCTCACTGTCGTTTGTTTCTAGCAATCTATATGTTTTTGTAGCGTTATCAGTGAACGATGATTTGCTAGGTAGAAACGTTAACTGGTCTTTGGCTGTCCCGCGAAGGGGAATATTTTGTGAAACTTCGTTGTTGATGGCCATAAACTGCTTATTTTTATGCTCAATGCTTCCAGTTCGGATCAGTAGACCGTTACCAAGCCGAAGCCTAACGGATAGGCAAAACCTTTACAGTGCACAGGTCACAATATGCTGACAAAATAAAAAGGATTATGATAAATAACGTTGAAATTACTCACAAATCGTAACCAGCTAGTCACTACAGCATTTGAAGCGAACAACATCGGTGTAGGTAGAAAAACATAGTTTACAATAACTAAATGACACAGATATGTACGAGACCTTTAAGGTTATGTGAATATGCGGAAAGTAATGGTTTTTAATCATATAAATCAAACGAGCATTTAAAAAGTGGGGTCTCAGTCAGTGCACAACATAACAAAGCTACGACTGTACACACAAAGAATCGATTTTGTATCATATTGATCTTTTAGTAGTGTAAATAGTCGGGTAGCTATAGGAAAACGTATGAAACTAGTCGAAATAGGAAACTTATAAAGAGGTGTCTTCTATAAACAACTGTAAAAAAATGTAATGAAACATGGTATAATAACCTACAAAGTCGTGTTTCATAGATAAAACGGTGAATATGCGAAGGCTAGAAATTATATGTACAGGCCACAATATAAATTGGACATTTACAAACAGAAAAAGTAGACACAGTTTGAAACGCAGGTATGGGTGGGGGGAGAGGAGAAGGGCTGTGATTGAAATATATAACGGTTAGAAATATGTGTTATGGAAACCAATACAAGCTTGTCAAGGTATATGAAATATTAAAACATAAGAGGATATGGGCTGGATGTGATTCGGGGGGGGGGGGGGGGGGGGGGGAGGAGACAGGAGAGGAACAAGTGTATGGGGTTGGGGGAAAGAAGACATACTAAGTTACATACAGGAGGCCCCTATTTAAGTTGCTGTAATATAAGATCATTAATTGCTCAGTAACAGCCTACAGTCAGGGCAGTGGTCGAACGAAACAATGATATGTAACAAAGAAGAACAGGCCGCACACATATGGCAGCATTAAGCCAAAAATGGTTTTTCACGAGTTGTAGCAACCATGACAGACATAAGGAAGGAATAAACTTTAACATTGGACATTCTGACTCATCTAACTGGTTAAGAGAAAGGGGGATGCATGATAGTGTATCATAATATGCTGTGCTTGTAACAACATTTTTTAACACCCAGTACTAAATTCAAAATATTATAAAAGTGTGTCACGACAGATGCAACAAATATATATTTAAAGAAAAAATTATTTTACAAAATCCAGTTTTAGAAAAGGAGAGAAGCAAAGGTCACATACATAAAGTGGCGTCTTACAAGCTATCGATTTACACACCTGCCATATACTGTATAACTAATTATTCGAATAATACATCTGAAACTGACAACAACATTTACGTATTTTGCCTATTTGTTCATTTGATAGTCAATATCAATAAAATGTGCACGAGCAGGCTTTCTGGTTTAACTAGAGTTCCACCTCTACACTTTTTTCTTATATCACATACATTTAACGTACTTCGTTCACTTAAAATCGTTGTGGAACTACATAACCATTTCACATTTCAGTTGCATTATCACGACTTTAATCTGACATTATCCAAAGCATTTTCAGCATAGTATGAGCCGTATAAAATTTCTTAATCCTTGTTGCGTAAAACTTTTGTGTGTGCCTGTGAGCTTGTAATCGGCATGATTTATGGTCAGCTCATTCTTAAAGTTTATCTATGAAATTGCTCTTCCATTTATAGAGTTGTGGAGTTTCACAGGTCAGTTCTTTAGTCTGTGCACTCATAGTGACGCACACACACACACACATTACAGAAATTAATAGGAAGGTATTGTATGAAACGAAGTGCCCATGTGCGTATTAAGAGAACGGTTTCATTTTACATGAAGTTTTTGCTGTCCCTTGTATCACTGTTGAGACAGCTCTCCTGTTTTTACGCCCCTGGTACCTCCTGGAACGTGGACACCGGAACTATCGGAAAGCGAAAGCTATAGCTATTAAGCGACAATGAGTTGCGCCAGCGTGCTACCAGGCTGGGAAGGGCAGGTATTCCGCCGTTTTCTTGTAGTGTGGTGGCAGCCGCACTTGTCATGAGACAGCTCTCGCCAGTTTCTTTGTCCATTGACGCAGTTATTGAACTCTAATTGCAAGCCACCCTTTCTGTGTTTACGTAACACGGACAAATTGCTTTCTTGTAAATTTAAAGTACTCTATGATTCCATTACTGACGCAGCAAATAGTTATATTTTCCAATTAAAGACTTAACATTTGATCGGTATAAGTTACAGATACCAAAAGAAGCATAATTTCATATTTGCGGGAAGGGACTACAGCTCTTACAGAAGTCGTTAACATTACACGTAGGACAACGTACAGCGGTATAATTGCGTAGGCTTCCTTGGCCAGAGTCACTCGACATAAAAGTTTTCTGGGTATTGTACCGTGTGATAATGTATAAAACTACTGCTTCTGGAGAAAAACCAACGTTTCGGCCACAGTTGCAGAGGCCTCCTTCTTGGTTTTTCTCGAGCAGCAGTAGTTTTATATATTATGACGCGGTACCATACTCAGAAAACTTTTATGTCGAACGTACAGCCGGTTAAAATATCACTCTAGCCATCGTGATTCATATTTGTCCTGGTTTCCACAAATAACTTGGAGCGATTTCTTGAATGGTTCCTTACATAACGACAGGACAGTCTTTTTTTACAATCCTTACTTAATCCTTTTATTTCCTTATTTAGGACTACTTTTCCAGGAAGGTACACTACTTACTGACTGATATTTGTAAGTACTTCACACGTATCTTGTTAAAGTAGTGTTCAGTTAGTCTCTTGTGTAATTTGATTAAGAATAAGCTTAATACCAGCCTATTAGCTGATCTGACTCCATAAGAGTTGAAGGTAATGTTACAAGGTTACAGTCTGACCCTTACGTCTTCAGTCAAAAGATAACATTTCTGATTGCAGAAGACGATTCTGCTACTTAAATACAAATGTTATGTTATTAAAACTCAGTTTGTCGTATACAAATAATTTGCTTGTATATACAAATAGACTTGATCGGATGATAGCAGACGTTCATGACGTGTTTTTGCTCTCAGGTCGTTGATGAAATTATATATTGCCGTTCCTGAGGATTGTCCTCTGCTGATATCATCAGCTTATGAATGAATTCCTTCAGCAAGGAGCCTAGATGTTACGACTGCATCACTGAGAATTCAATACTTCTCCTGTTTCGCATGTTCATCAAGTGTCATCGCTGCAGTATCCTTTCATCAGAAGTAACACGAAGTTCAGTAATGAGTATGAAGTATACGGAAGTCTTGTACACATGTACGGACATTACTGGCTTCAGATATCTAAAATTAGGCGACTCTAGCAAACGTATCATCTGTTGCCACGGAGCGGCGTGACTATTACCGATGTAGAATTATCAACATTCATACATGATTTCATAGACTGCAAGACTGCACTACGTCACTGATAATTTGTACTGCACTAACTTCAAAGAAAGTGAATAATTATCTGTGTTTTCTTACAAATGTTGTGAGCTTCCATGTGTTTTGAGATAGTAGCTGCTCTTCCGACGGAACTTCAGTCCGTATCCCTTTATAAGCTGCTTGTAAACCATAAAACCTCCAAATAATTACAATTGTTTTGCACTACTGTAAGCAAATGGTTCAAATGGCTCTGAGCACTATGGGACTTAACATCTACGGTCATCAGTCCCCTAGAACTTAGAACTACTTAAACCTAACTAAGCTAAGGACATCACACACATCCATGCCCGAGGCAGGATTCGAACCTGCGACCGTAGCGGTCACGCGGTTCCAGACTGAAGCGCCTAGAACCGCACGGCCGCACCGGCCGGCTACTGTAAGCAGTTTCCTTAAACCAATAACCTTTTCTTTAACATTTTGCAGTGGAAGGATCGTCATAGAGGCTATTTCATGTATATATTATTAGAGACTAGAAAGTGTACATCCCAGAATGGATGTTCAGTCCGCAGCGGAGTGTGCGCTGATATTTAATTCCTGGCAGATTAAAACTGCGTGCCAGGCCGGGACTAGAATCCTGGATTTCTGCCTAGGTCCCGGGTTCGAGTCCCGGTCCGGCACGTAGTTTTAATGTACCAGGAAGTTTCGTATAATGTACTTGTTTGGGTACTTCTTCCTAGTCAATGGAAACTTTTCTAACGAAATACAGATCTGTGCTGATTAGCGAATGGATGATGTATTCTCAACCAAAGAAATTTCCGACGTTTGCTAGGTTGCGGCATTGAAACAATTCAGTGGACACAGACCAAAATTCTTTCCGGACCGAACTCGGCCCTGGATTTTTCCGCTTTGCCTGAGCAGTCTCCTTAATAGGTTCGGCTATCCGAGCACATCTGCCGTCCGACCGAAATCTCCAGCTCCGCACACTAAAGAGTCCGCTTCGCTCGTAGGCTTCCTGTATTTCCACAAGAGGTCATATAATACTGTGCATCTCCACTGAAAGATCGATATGCCGTGACACGCAAACAATGATGAGCCAAAACATTACCACCAATGCCCACCGCGAAGCTGAATGCCTCCCTGTGGTGTTGTGGGCATATGACACGTAAACGTAACAGAGACGAATGGGCAGACGTTATAGTGGAGATACCGGCCGTAAACGAGGAAATCCACTGATGTAAGCGATTTTGACAAATGGAACATTGTTATGGCGCAGCGGATGGAAACGAGATTCTCTTAATCGGCGAAGCTGGTCGGCTGTTCCCGTACTACTTTCGTGAGCACATGTATGAAGTGGTCGAAGAATACGAGTAGGTACTGGATGTCCACGTCTCATCAGATAGAGATCGGAGGATTCTTCATTGCGTAATACACGTTAGGCAGCGATCTGTGGTAGATCTGATGACAAAGTAGAATTCTGGTGCAGGCACAAGTGTTTGGGTGCACACTCTTCACAGGCCATTGTTGAACACTGAGCTCTGCATCACACGACCCGTAAGTGTTCCTGTGTTGACCCAACGACATCATCATTTACGACAGCAGTGGCCACAGCATCACTGTATTCACCGTGGATCAACAGAAACGTGTGCCCTGTCGAATGAATTGCATTTCTTGTTACACCAGGTCGATGGTTGCGTCCTGACACGGCGTCATCCAGACGAATCGCTGCTTGAAACGTGCACCGCGCCACAGGTGCAATCCGGTGAGAGGAGAATTATGCTATGGGTTACACAGGATTGAACTTCAGCGAGACTTATAATAATACTTGAAGACGAAGAAGGAGTGAACTACATGAACATTATTGCGGGGCACCTCATCCCTTCATGGTTGAAGGGTTCCCTGATAGCTATCACATTTTCCAGCAGGATAACTCTCCGCAACACAAAGCCAGAATCGTCAGAATCGTGTTTCAGTGGTTTTACGAGCATGGTAGGAACTCACATTGATGTCTTAGCCTGATATGATATGTACATGGAACACATATTGGGGCCAGCTACGTGCCCACAAATCAACATCCCATAACTTGCGGGAATTTAGTGACGTGTGAGTAAACATCTGGTGTCACACGTTTCTGGAAACCAATCAAGGAGCTGTAGAGTCCATGCGAAGCGGAATCGGCGCTGTACTGTGTTTGAAAAGTAGATCAACACTACGAAACAGGTGGTCATAACGTTTTCGCTCATCTGTGCAGACTCCACAGATGTGGTCTCTGTTCGTTCGGAAATGAGCAAAGACGAATGGGTATTATTCTAGCGACGATACTGGCCGGAAATATGAAATCCCTCTGAATAAACGACTTTCACAAAGGGAAGATATTTGTAAAACGACAACTGGGAACGAATATTTCGGAAACGGCGAAGCTGATCTGCGGCCCGCATTTTCCTGTGTTCATCTATGGAAAGTGTTTGAAGGGCAGCGTCCACGAGTAGTGACAAGGTATTGGACGCCAAGTCTCGTCCTAGAAAGTGGAGGTCGAAGACTTCCCAGTTGTTGGATTCCTATGTGCTCTAATGTTGGCTCAACGAAATCATCAATGATCAAAAATATAAACTGCAAAATGACCAGTGGTGGGAAGTGTTAATCGCACTCGAAGAAGTTAGAAAAAAGACAGTACTAAAATTTTATGTGGTTATTGCAGTACCGGTTCTAACGTATGCGTCCGAGAGTTGGACCTTCAACCAAAGGGGGAGGATTGGGACAGCAGAGATGAGACTCCTTAGACCTCTAGCTGATTATAAACTCATAGATCGGATAAAAATAGTGAAATAAGGAATAAACTGGGTTGAAAAGCATATTTTAAAAAACAGGGGAGCACAGAAGGAAATGGCATGAACACTTTCAAGGATGTCAGAAGAACGAATACCAAAATTTACATACAAATATACACGTCAATGTAAAAGGAATGTTGAGCACAGTAAGAAGAGACGGAAAGATCAGCTGCCTTCTACTTGGAACTGAAACAGGCAAGGTTGCCTAAAGCAAAACTGGATGTAATGATGACGATGATGGTGGTGGTGACATCGTCAGTTACGTCTACAGTTGGCACGGGGTCATCGAGAGTGGACAGTGGATCAGTGGAAATGTATCACCTGACAGGATGAATCACTATCCTTCTTACATCAGGTCGACGGTTTTGCCCATATATGTCGTCATTCAGGTGAACAGCTTCTCGAAATCTGCAAGCCGATAGGGCTAGAATTGTGCTTATGAAGTACATTCACCTGTGCTGTAATATTCATTGCTTGATGTCTGCGCCGAGCATCTTCCAGCAGGATAACTGTCCATGTCAATGGACAGAATCGTGCTATAATAGTTTCAGAAGCATGATAGTGAACTCAGATTGATATCCCGCTCAACGTATTCACCTAATCTGAACCGAACGGAAAACATTTCGACAGGAAACTATTCGACCTTTTCACAGAAATAAGGTGCTATGTATCTTAGGAATTCTGGAAAGTTCCTGTCAGTCACTGCCAAGCAGAATCACTCCTGTACTGCGACACGAAGGGTGAAACAGTACGCTATTGAGCAGATGGTTATGATGTTTTCAGTCATCATTGTACATTGATGTATGCAAGCTAAATGAAACGAAAGTCGAGTCGATTTTTTTTCATTTTATTAACAAATTTCCGGTTTAGCTACGCTGACCACCACCACTCCCACAGTCAGAACGTGTAAGAATTATGTAGTGATGAGGATTTTATATTACTTCAGTGGCTGCGATATTTTCGTGTATATTTAACAGGAGGTCTAATGCACTGCAGCTTTGTTTATGTTTGCTATCGGTCAGTTGGTTCCAGTTGGCATTAGGTCGAATGCAGTGAGTTGATAAACTGACGCGTTCATCCCATATCCTCCTTTCAAGACGCTGTCCATTCCGTTCAGCTGCTCTTCCAGGTCCTTTGCTGCCTCTGACAGAATTACGATCTCATCGGCAAACAGCGAAAATTTTATTTCATCTCCATGGACTTTAATTCCTACTCCAATTTTTTTCTGTTGTTTCCTTTACTGCTTGCTCACTATACCGATTGAATAACATTGGGAACAGGCTACAACCCTCACTCCTTTCCCAACCACTGCTTCCCTTTCAAGCCCCTCGACTCCTGTAACTACCATCTTGTTTCTGTACAAATTGTGAATAGCCTTTCGCTCCCTGTATTTTACCCTTTCCACCTTCAGAATTTAAAAGAGGGTATTCCCTTGATGTTAGTTAATATATCTCTTTGTGATACCGTGGGTCATTGTTATTAATTTTTTTCAACGACACCCATTGTCATTCCCTAAGATGTCATTTATTTTGTTGTGAGCTTAAAGTAATTAAATTAATTTTATATCTAGTTAGCTAACTCAGGGGTGACCCACACAGAGGCACTGTTTAATGTCAGATTTCCTTGCGCTATCGCTAAATGTGGCACCTTTTGGGTATGGTGGTCACGACGTTTTAGTCATTTGGGAGACGGAGAACTGCCGCCACTATAGGCTAGCTTGCACATATGTGGGCAGACTGGTAAGAAATTTCGTACAAGATTTATTGAACGTTTATTTAATAAGAAAGGACAGATTAAACAGCATTTGAGTTTTGCTGAGCACTTAAAATCTACTGGACACCAGCCCCCAAGTCTTAAGAACATAAATGTACTATATACCGCCAGCAAAGGGAAAAAGCTAAATCTTTTAGAGGAAATGGAATTTCTTGAGCAATTCTGTGTAAAAGGTAGCAGACACCAGCTGTATTATGATATTGTGATACCCACTGTACTAACCATCAGTAGGTCTTCAGCGTGAATGTGTCACTACCTTATTCATTCCTTTATCTTGTAACTGGTTTTGTATATAATGATTTGTTATGTTTCAGTTCTTTTTAGATTTATTGTTAGGCAGCCTTTAACGGTTTCATGCGTTACAGAGATCACTTTGCCCCTACGCAGCTTGTGTCTTTGCACTTACTTTACTACTATACCTGTAGTAATTTAACTTAAATATTTTACTGTGCACCAAATTTATTGTTTCCCGCATGTGTAATTTAGCTGTTAAATGCGTTATTTAACCAACGCTATCCACCCTCAATTTCTGTTACTACGGTTATGTAATCATTTCTTTAAGGCTGTGTGATTGTCTGGTCGGCTGAGAGATCTGACGTATCTTGGGTTCTCGACGTCATTATATTTACATTTCGTCCTCAAAAAGCAACGGTCCATGCTGTGTAACCTCTTTTAAGTATTTTTCTTGCTTTGCCGTCGTTCTTCTTTGCAGTTGATATTCAGGTCCCCTTTGCCTTCATTTACCTTATGACGATAGGGCGATATTTTCTTACAATTTCTATCTTAATACCATACGCTGGTATTGAAGTAGGGGTTTAGGATCATCACCCACTTCTTACGTAAGGTCACACTTATTGTTAATGGTAGAAACGGCTATACAGCCTGAAACATTGCCTCATACTACTCCTATCCCGCGTTTTTAATGTACATATGCCTCACTCTGGCTTAAGTTGAAGGTGCCCCACAAGGGCGAAACGCATCAATGCTAATAAAAAGATGAAAACAATTTCTAAGCAAGAGTGTCTTATTTCTAAAATAAGACATGGCGCTCGACGTGGAGTGGAACCATTTTCATTCGGGGAAGTTACAAAAGCCTCACACAAAATTTTGTAGACTCATATGATATCGCACAGACGAATGGACTGCATCAAAATACATTCCACTGTACATCCTAGCCAGTGTTTGGCAAAATGATATGCTATGGGTAGTTTGCTGAGAGAGAACCTTTTGGAATGCAAACCAAGTCTATTTTTCTACAGAATCATAAAAACCATATAACTGTAGAAGTACGGCACTTTAAATCGTGTGCAGTATGGCATGGAAATTACTGCTTCGTCTGATTTTACGATGAAAATCACCCCAGCACGTGTAAATCATCAACCGCAAAACATAAAGGTATCCATTTTGTGTACGAAGTTTTCATGCACGCCATAAAATCCCCTCCAGTAAATTTATTTGCAAGCCAAAAATTTTCCTTTGCCGTTCATTTCCTTGCCTCTTATGAAAATGTTAATAATTACTGATCTGATGAAACTATATTTTCCTTGAGACATGGGGGTTTCAGCTTCTATAAATATCGTTAGTAAATACAATGTATTGAGTATTATTTTGGCTCATTTGCAATTTAAGTAAAGTCAAAACTCAAAATAATGTTTCCGCACAAGAGCTGGAAGAAAGGAAGATAATTTTACGTCTCTTACACATTGAGGTCGTTATAGATAGTGCACAAGCTTGGACTGTTTCAAGGATTGAGAAAGAAATTGGCCGTGCCGTTTCAAAGAAAATATCTTGGCATTTGCTTGTAGCGATTTTGGGAAATCACGGAAAGCCATTTTAGGACTGTTGAACGCGGGTTTTAACTGTCGTCCTCCCGACTGCGAGTCTAGTTTGCTAAACGCTGCGTCACCTCGCTCGGTGCAGAGGGTTTGGACCCAGCGACCCTCGGATAGCCGTTCTGTGCTCCTGCCGCCTGCCGCCTGCCGCCTGAATATCGCCATAATGTAAACAGCTCATGCCTCACTCAGTCCGCTTGAAAAAAGATATTTTTTTGTCTAAACTATTAATCCTCTTGAGTCCCAACTTCCTTCACTTTCATTTCTAACCATCCTGCATAAACCGTAAATTATGAGTAAGTCGGATATAATGAGTAGGAGCGGCCCCTTGGCAGTACGTTTTATATTGAGTAACAGTAAATCATAACATTTACAAATCCACAAAATAAACGTAAAACAATACTAAGGACTGATTAAAACACTAGATGGATCCAGAAGTCGAAATTAAATTTCCCATCCCGTTATTATATTTCTGCTATTCATTCATCTCTTATGTAACCGCAGGCGAATGCAGCCGTACCTGCTTAAAACAGACCGCAACCGCTTTCTTCAAGCACATTCGCTAAAAGAACTAGCATTCTGTCTCTAATAACCTCGACGTCATAGAGACGTTGGACTCTATACTTTCTTCAAACCTTTCTATTACTAGTGAAAGTGGAACACAGCAACCGAAGTTCACCTCCGGAAACTGTTTGAGTTACTCAAGTGCTACAGCACAGCACTCATATATGTTTTTTCGACTAGACATTCTCCTAAAGCAGGCATCGAATTCACCTCTGGTGTCTACGTTTACTACATGCTTTCATCCATCTTTACACACAGTACAAAAGGAATGGAAAGAATATTAATGATTAACCTTCCGTCGGCGACGATGTCGCTAGAGAATGAGCACAAGCTAAAGGAGAAAGGTGAAAGTAATCGGATGTGCCTTTTCACTGGTTCCCTTATAGAATTTGTGATTTAAGGAAGAGGAGTAAATCTAAATGTGGACAGCCGGACGGTGACATGAATCACCAAAATGCGAACCCAGTGCCTTACTTTTTTTTTTCAAATATCGCGAAAGGGGAGATCCTAGTTCGAATTTCATTTCTGTACCACAATGTTCATCATATAGAATTAAATAAAATTTAAAGTAAATGTTCTGCGACTTAATACGACAATTGTTTCAGAAAATGAAGCAAGGCTTGCTGGTGACATAGTTTCCATCTGCGGCAACTGTGCGCTCCAACTATCGCACAACGCACACCGAAATCGAAAGTTACAGGATGAAATATAATGGATAGAGCGAAAAGCTACCACTGTGATTTGATACTTCATCTCGAGAACAGATTCAAAATATAAACTTGCAGTTTGAAAGTTTAGAGGCGCAAAATAAATAAATAAATAATTAATAAAATTTAAAAAAATTTAAAGGTGCTACAACCTAATCTGGAAAAAGGTCTTTTGCAGGAAGTAATGCAATAGAGCCGTCAAACATTTCAGATGTAGACCATCCAGGCAACCTATGTGTACTATAAGTCACTTTTACAGGCGTTAAGTTAACCTGACTGTTGCGAATGCATTTTTAAGGCTTTGTGTATTTATGTTGTTATTGGCAATGAAAGAGTATGAAAGAGTGCCAGGTTATAGACTATTCTCCAAATCTTGTAAATAAATACAATACCAAAATAGTGAGCATGTCTATGACTGTGTAACATTGGTGAGTTCGTATGTTCCGTTGTCAACCGCATCTTGGGGTCGCGTTACCCAGGAAAGGCAGTAGCTGCTTTGTTGTTTGCGGCGCTGGGAAGCTCCGGGTTGCCTCAGTAAGGCGAGCTTAAGTTTGAACACCTTTCTCGCTAATAACAGGTATTTCACCGGCAACTGCAAAATATAGAACTTTTCTGTTTTAAGTGTCAGATGAGCTGTTCATAGCCTGCTGAGTACGTATTCCAATTGTTTCACATGCTCTGCTATATCTTTCGAGAATACAATGATATTGTTCAAATACACCACGTAGTACTCCATCTAATATCCTTTGGAACGTGACTGGCTCGTTTTTCAGTTCAAATGTCATTTGCTTATGCTGCAATGTCCCATGGAACTGTGAAAACGGTCTTTTGTGTAACCTCTGGGACTACCTCCACCTGATGGTATCCACCTCTCAGATCCGTTGTTATAAAGTACTTGCACTGTCCTAGGTCATCTAATTTTTCTGTAATATTCAAGATCAGATACGTATCTGTCACAGTCTTATGATTCAGGTAGTGGTAATCAAAATAAAATATGTTCTTTCTGGTCCAGTCTATCGACTTCTTGACATGAAAACATTTGTACCCCATGGCCTATCACCGTACTTTCACTAACTGCTGATCTGTAAACTCCTCCACTCCGAGTTGAAGTGCCTTGCCATGCTGCATGGCTTCCTATAAACCTGCACTTTATTCCTCGTAGATATAGACTGCTGTGTAAGCGGTTTTTCTGTTCAAGGACCCTTTGTATTAAATAAATCCCTAAACTGTAGTAGCAAAGCTTCTATTGTCTGCCAAACACTACCTCACAAGTGACCCACTTTGTCTCACGCTGAGACTTCTACCAACACCAGCTGAAATATCGCTGAATGATAAATCACAATCTCGACAGCGGACTATCCTGGCGCTGTCGACTTCCGTGACACGCAGCAGTCTCTGTCCTCCTTGCACGAGGCACATCACAGTCCTCCCACAGACTACCACATTTGAAATGTGGTTCCTGTATGAGAATCTCGTTTATATACATAACTTGCTGAGTATTTTCGGCTATCTGGGTATATATTTATTCCGATCTTCTATTAATTCATCTCCTCCTTCCCCACTTCTCTGTCCACCTCCTTCTCTTCTCGCTCTCCATCCATTGGCCACTCCTCCGCCTCCTACGCTCGCCTATCTCCTCCTTTCCCCTCGCAGTCTGTCCGTCTCCTCCTCCCCCTTCTCACTGCCCATCACGCTCGCCCCTATTGTTGGCTGGTGGTTCTTACACTACAGTGTTTCTTTCTAGATTGTAACTAGTAAGTGTTCTAAATTAGATTTAAATCGTTCCAGCGTTTAAGGAAGAGCTTTTTGTCTATTGCTTTCGTATATACAGGGCGAGTCAAAAGTCCTTGGACACCTTCATAAGTTGGAATATTAAAGGGAAAATTGAAATGTGATGAAGGGAACATAGGTTCGACGTGGGGCCGCAACTTTTGGAGTGAATGTCATTCATGGCCGCCATCTTGAAATCCGCCATTTTGGATTCAAGTCATTTTTTTAAATGGGAAGGGGGAGGTATGACACATGTGGTATCACTCGCTTGAGCTCTGGAATTTAGTGGTGTAATTTGTTTTTGTCTATCTTGTACAGTTTAGAGGTTATTAATGTTCAAAGTTACCTTGATACCGGCTCATGTCTCTCTTTTGTTCCAAGTGATCTAAAATGGGTCTGACACATGAACAGAAGATCGAAATCATCCTTATATGAGGTGAACGCAGCTACTGAACAATAGCAGCTGACTACAACAGACGGCACCCAGACAGAGAACCAGTGTCGCACACCACGGTGGCTCACATGGTCAGCAAATTCCGGGAGTCGGGCTGTATTCACAATAGGGCACGTACTGGTCCACCAAGCACTGCCATCAATGAGGAAACTGCAACCGTGGTTGTTGCGTTGTTTGTCAAAAGTCCTAAACGAAGTACCCGTCGTGTGGCCCTGGCCTGTGGAATAAGCCAAATCTGCGTCGTCTGGATATTGCACACCAATAAGTGGCGTTCTTACAAGCTGCAGATGCAACATCGACTAAACGAGAATGACCCTGATCGCCGGTTGGAGTTCTGCCTGTGGGCTACTGAACAACACGAACTGGATCCTTCGTTTGCCAAGGGCATACTGTTCAGCGACGAGGCGTATTTCACTTTGAACAGGGAGGTTAATCGACATAATTGTCGATACTGGAGTGACGCAAATCCGAACTGGGTTGCCCCAATTCGAGAACATAGTCCAGCAAAGGTAAGGTGTGGTGAGGCATGTGGGACACCTGCATCATTTGGCGATTTTTCCATTTACAACACCTTAACTGCACCACAGTATCTGATGCTGTTACAGGACATTGTGTTCCCTTCCACACTAAACGCTGACGGCATTTTTCTATCTTATTTTCAGCACAATGGAGCCCCTCCACACTATGGCATTGGTGTCCGTGAATGGTTGGAGAAACAACTGCCAGGGAAGTGGATTGGTCGCCGTGGTCCCGTGGAGTGGCCACTCAGATCCCCTGACTTAACGCCCCTTGATTTTTATCTATGGGGACATCTTAAGCAGATAGTGTATGCTGAGAGCATCCGTGATTTGAGACACCTGGAGGAACGCATATAACATGCCTGTGACCAAATTGCAGGAGACACTCTCCTCCGTGTGCAGTCAGAGTGGTTGCGGCGACTACAGTTGTGCACTGCACGGGATGGACAACACGTACAACATGTGTCTTAGCAGTCGTTATGAAGGTAATTTCCCAACTTTGAATATTAATAACTCTAAACTGTACAAGACAGACAAAAACAAATTACACCACTACATTCCAGAGCTGAAGCGAATGTTATTTTGTGTGGAGCAACATATGGAGGCATGTGCCACTGAACTTAAACTAAATTATGGCACTTTCATAATTGTAACAGTGTATAGGTCCCCCTCAGGTAATTTCCAGCTATTTATAGAAAACTTGGATGCTTTGTTGTGCTATCTGTCAGACAGGGGGAAACATATTACCATTTGTGGGGATTTCAATGTTGATTCCCTGAAAGAGTGTAATAGGAAGAATGACCTTGTAGTATTACTCAGTTCTTTCAATTTGAGCTCCGTCATTGATTTTCCTACTCGGATATCAAAGAACAGCAGTACATTGATAGATAACTTTTTTATAGACCAAGATAAGTTTAAGGATATAAATGCTTATCCTGTTGAGAATGGTCTTTCAGATCATGGTGCACAGCTAGTTACAGTACGTGACATAGCTCCACGCAGTATATCAGACTTTCAAAGCAGTGCGTTCAATTAACAATATAAATATTGCAAACTTTAGGGAAAGCCTACAGCAGTTAGACTGGGATGAAGTGTATAAGGAACCCGATGCAAACTTGAAATATAACTTATTTCACGATACATTTTTAAGGGTATTTGAAAATTGTTTTCCCAAGAAAATAGTTAAACATAATTCCAAGAAAAACCTTGGCTAACTAAAGGAATAAGAATATCTTGCAAGCGTAAAAGAGAACAGTATCTAACAGCAAGAGGGAGTACTGACCCCGAAATTGTTTAATATTATAAAAACTACTGTGCGGTACTAAGAAAAGTTATAAAAAAGTCCAGAAGCATGTGTATCATGTCTGAGATCAGTAACTCTGATAATAAAATTAAAGCAATTTGGAATATTATTGAAAGGGAAACAGGGCAACCAAGAGCACAGGAAGACTTTAGTGCCATAAAACTGAATGACAAGTGTACTAACAAACAATCAGAAATTGAAAATATTTTCAATAATCATTTTTTAAATGTTGTGGAGAAAATAGGCAAGGCTACTAATAGAAGAAGCCATACCTGTGCAGTTTGAAACAACTGTAATTCCACCAACTTCTCCCTCTGAAATCAGTAAAATAATACACTCACTGAAAAGTAAAAGCTCTTACGGAATTGATGGCATTTCCAGCAAGGTACTTAAAGCTTGTTCCCCACAGATAAGTAGGATTCTCAGCCACGTATGTAATAGCTCTTTGGAGCAGGGTGTTTTCCCCGATAGGCTGAAATATGCCATTGTAAAACCATTGCATAAAAAGGGGGACACGTCGGATGTCAACAACTACCGCCCAATCTCTTTTCTGACAGCTCTATCAAAAATTTTTGAGAAAGTGGTGTATTCAAGAGTAGCCTCCCATATTTGCAAAAATAAAGTACTAACAAAATGTCAGTTTGGTTTTCTGAAAGGCTTTTCAACAGAAAATGCTATATACGCTTTCACTGATCAAATATTAACTGCTCTGAATAACTGGACACCACATATTGGTATTTTTTGTGATCTCTCAAAGGCCTTTGATTGTGTAAATCATGGAATTCTTTTAGATAAGCTAAATCATTACGGTTTGAGGGGGGCAGTGCACAGATGGTTTAATTCATACTTAACTGGAAGAATGCAGAAAGTTTAAATAAGTGGTTCATGTAATGTTAAAACAACAGCTGATTCCTCAAATTGGGGGGCTATCAAGTACGGGGTCCCACAGGGTTCGGTCTTAGGTCCTTTACTGTTCTTGATATACATTAATGACTTACCATTCCACATTGATGAAGATGCAAAGTTAGTTCTTTTTGCTGATGATACAAGTATATTAATAACATCCAAAAACCAAGAACTAAGTGATGTAATTGTAAATGATGTTTTTCACCAAATTATTAAGTGGTTCTCAGCAAACGGACTCTCTTTAAATTTTGATAAAACACAGTATATACAGTTCCGTACAGTAAATGGCACAACTCCAGTGATAAATATAGACTTTGAACAGAAGTCTGTAGCTAAGGTAGAATTTTCAAAATTTTTAGGTGTGTCCATTGATGAGAGGTTAAACTGGAAACAGCACATTGATGATCTGCTGAAACGTCTGAGTTCAGATACGTATGCTATTAGCGTGATTCCAAATTTTGGTGATAAGAATCTCAGTAAATTAGCTTACTATACCTACTTTCATTCACTGCTTTTGTATGGCATCATATTCTGGGGTAATTCATCGTTGAATAGAAAAGTATTCATTGCTCAAAAACGTGTAATCAGAATAATTGCTGGACCCCACTCATGGTCATCCTGCAGGCATCTATTATAAGGATCTAGGGATCCTCACAGTAACCTCACAGTATATATATTCACTTATGAAATTTGTTGTTAATAATCCAACCCAGTTCAAAAGTAATAGCAGTGTGCATAGCTGTAACACCAGGAGAAAGGATAATCTTCACTATGCAGGATTAAATCTGACTTTGGCACAGAAAGGGGTAAATTATGCTGCCACAAGTCTTTGGTCACGTACCAAACAGCATCAAAAGCCTGACAGATAGCCAACTAACATTTAAAATTTAATTAAGAGAATTTCTAGATCACAACTCCTTCTACTCATTGGCTGAATTTTTAGATATAAATTAAGGGAAAAAAACAACAACAACTTTAACATTAGTGTCATGCAATATTGTGTGTAAAGTAATATCTTGTGCAGACATTTTTTGTCAACCTGACACGTTCCACATCATTACGAAGTGCCGTATTTATGATCCATGGAACAAGTTTTAATCTAATCTAATCTAATCTAATCTAATCTATTACATGTGTCATACACCGCCCTTCCCATTTAAAAAAATTACTTGAATCCAAAATGGCGGATTTCAAGATGGCGGCCATGAATGACATTCACTCCAAAAGTTGCGGCCCCATGTCAAACCTATGTTCCCATTATCTCATTTCAATTTCCCCTTTAATCTTCCAACTTGCGAAGGTGTCCAAGGACTTTGGACTCGCCCTATATTTAAGACATATCACACATACCTGTATACATATTTCATCTTCCTGGTTAGCGAATTTAGTCCTTCAGTTTCATTTTTAAGCAGCTCAATAAGTCGAATCTCCTGAATGACATAATTTGCAGATACATCTAGTGTTATATGTGGCTACTGTCTAAGAAATGTGTTTTGAATAGAGTTAGTGGGAAAGAACTAATGGATCGTCATACATGATGTGACTGTTATCCAAGCATCTCAGTATTCGACGTCACATCTCATGAACTACGTGTCGTACAACGACTTATTTTTGTAGGTACAGTCAGCAGAATATGTGGATACTGAAACCTCCTGGCAGATTAAAACTGTGTGCCCGACCGAGACTCGAACTCGGGACCTTTGCCTTTCGCGGGCAAGTGCTCTACCATCTGAGCTACCGAAGCACGACTCACGGCCGGTACTCACTGCTTTACTTCTGCCAGTACCTCGTCTCCTACCTTCCAAACTTTACAGTGGATACTGTCTGCGAATAGTATCGCGAATAGCGAAAGTAGAAACGAAGTAACAAATTTAAGCGTCTTACATGATACGATAATTTCTCACGGATGACAGTGTTTATGACTTCGTATCTATTGAACTAAGTGTCGTTCAATCATGTAATTCTGGTCCATTTAAAAAGGACTCGGGGGAGAGAAGGGAGGCAGAGAGAGTGTAGACAGGGAAAAAACAGGCTGGAAGCGGGGGGGGGGGGGGGGGGGGGGGGAGAGGAAGCCCAGGAAAAGGACAAAGGAAGGGAGAGGAAGGTGAGAATCAGAGTTGATAGGAGGGATAAGCAGAGGGAGAGAGGGTATCATCTGGGAGGGGGAGTGGACGGAAGCCACCTTGGAAAAGAAGGGTGTAGAGATGGAGGGTAGAGGGGACACAACACTCAAGGCGCGGCGGTTGGGGAGGGGTTGGGGAGGAGCAATCAGGGGATGAGAGGGATCAAGGTGGCGGGAGGTGTAGAGTAGGCAGATATGTTCAAGGAATAGGAGCAGATGGGGGAAAGGAATCAGGTTACAGAGGATCCACATGGGGAACGGGTGTCGTATATGGAAGGCGAGGTGGAGTCCATGGCACTCGCGGATCTGAAAGGGGGGGGGGGAGGGGATATCCAGGCGTGCACAGCAGGTAAAGGTGAGGGGAGAAGACAGAGCCCTGGGGCACACCTGCAGTGGAGTAGAAGGTTCGAGAATCAGCTGAAGAGACCTGATGCATTCATGGTATTTATAGCGAATTTCGGGCATGCGAATCGTACAGACGGTTTACGGCGCAGGCGTTAGGAGGTGACATGCGCGAGGCAGCCAAGTTGTGTGTGCTGCCCTCAGTGCTGAAGTAAGAACAATACACTCGCTGAGTATCGACTGAGCATGTCGATTCCGTTGTGACCACATAATTTTAATAATCGGATTCCAATTTTTATCCAGCTGAAAGCAGTTATCACGATTCGTTAAATTATCAGCAAGAAGTATTTCCACGGATACTTTAATTACAGAGTCCCAAATGCTGGAAGCCTGTGCTAAAATTTTGGTATCATTGTATTCCATTGAATGTCTCATGGAAATGCAATTTTCTGCTAATGCTGATTTTAAAGGTTGCCGCAGACGAGTGTCTTTCGTGTACTACACAGCGTTTCTGGACCGTTCGTATCGTTTGATCTATGTATGCAGAGTCACACTCACAGGGAATTTTATAAACACTCGCCTACTTCGATTGTAATTCGCCTTTAACGGATCCGACTAAGGCCCTGCTCATTGTTGGTGGACGGAAGATGACATTAACATTATTCTTCCTAAGCAATCTGCCTGTTTTAGAAAACAAGTACGCGGCATGTGGAAGGAACGCATTTGATTTATAGTAGTCGTGTCTCCTCAGAGCGTTGCTTCTTGTTATTATAATTATGCATAGCCTTCCTTATTTGACGGAAGTATAGCCATTCTCTTTAAAAACCTTCTCCATATGCACTAATTCTTCGTGAAGGCAATCAGCATCCGATATTGCATTCGCCCGATGAATGAAAGTACTGAGAACACGGGCGGTTTGTGCGGGAAGATGGCAGGGGACGCCTGAAGTTATAGGATCTGTATGTGTGTGTTTTCTGTACACTGATTGTCCCAAAGACCCGTCATTCTTACGGCGTACTAATACGTCTAGAAATGGTAAAGTCCCATTTTTCTCAATCTCCATAGTAAACTTGATGTTTTCATGTAAAGTGTTTAAATGACAAAGGAATTTTTCCAGTTCTTGCCTGCCATGAGGCCATACAACAAAAGTATTATCTACGTAACACCAGAAAACAGTAATCTTTAAGACGGCAGACTCAAGAGCTTTCTCCTCTAAGTCTTCCATAAAAAGACTGGCCACCACAGGGGACAAGGGACTCCCCATGGCGACACTGTCAATTTGCTCAGAAAATTCGTCATTAAATAAAAAATAAGTTTTGGAGAGAGTATGTTCAAACAAAGCCGTCAAATCATAACTGAACAAGTTACCAATAAAATGTAGCGAGTCAAATAAAGGCACTTTGGTAAAAAGTGAGCCCACATCGAAGCTAACTAGTAAATCCGATATACCCAACAGTCGTCAAACGATTGATAAAATCCTTGGAATTACGTATACGGTGGCAGCACTTGCCCATATACGGCTTGAGTAAGGAGGTCAGATGTTTCGCAGTCGAATAGGTAGAAGCACCAGTATTACTCGCTATCAATCATAGTGGAACGCCATCCTTGTGAATCTTGGGCAGCCCATACAATCTTGGTGGAACAGCATTGTATGGTATCAACCTCTTGATAACTTATTCAGGTAAAGAACCATCGTTCAAAAGAGTAGCAGTTTTTCTGGATGTACGGCTCGTAGGATCCTTATCGATTTTGATTAATACTAGTAGTGAGTAGATCATAAAATATAATTCCCAAGAGTTTTCTCTAACAGTTAATGATCTAATTATTCATTCCATCTCTTCTTGATGAATATGCTAGGAAAACGTCGTGCTTCAGGCGGCAGTTTTACTGTAAGAACAGCGAAAATGTAACAGGCGATAAACATTTTTCCTTACATCTTTTTATGGGGTTCGTCAGTGAGAAAAAGTTTGAAAAGGTTTGTAATTGTGTCTAAAGTTATTTGCAAGTCTCTAAGGGCTTCTTTTCTCGTTGACGTCGATTTGCAGCAAGATTTTAGAACATATATTGTGTTCGAACATTATGAATTACCTCGAAGAAAACCATCTATTGACACACAGTCAACATGGGTTTAGAAAACATCGTTCCTGTGAAACACAATTAGCTGTTTATTCACATGAAGTGTTGAGTGCTATTGACAACGGATTTCAGATCGATTCCGTATTTATGGATTACCGGAAGGCTTTTGACACTGTCCCACACAAACGGCTCGCAGTGAAATTGCGTGCTTATGGAATATCGTCTCAGTTATGTGACTGGATTTGTGATTTCCTGTCAGAGGTCACGGTTCGTAGTGACTGACGGAAAGTCATCGAGTAAAACAGAAGTGATTTCTGGCGTTCCGCAAGGTAGTGTTATAGACCCTTTGCTGTTCCATATCTATATAAACGATTTTTAAGACAATCTGAGCAGCCGTCTTCGGTTGTTTGCAGATGACGCTGTCGTTTATAGACTAATGAAGTCATCAGAAGATCAAAACAAACTGAAAAACGATTTAGAAAAGATATCTGAATGATGCGAAAAGTGGCAGTTGACCCCAAATAACGATAAGTGTGAGATCATCCAAATGAGTGCTGAAAGGAACTCGTTAAACTTCGGTTACACGATAAATCAGTCTAATCTAAAAGGTGTAAATTCAGCTAAATAACTAGGTATTACAATTACGAACAACTTAAATTGGAAGGAACATATAGAAAATGTCGTGCGGAAAGCTATCCAAAGACTGCGTTTTATTGGCAGGAGACTTAGAAAATTTAACAGACCTACCAAGCAGCCTGTCTACACTACGCTTGTCCATCCTCTTTTAGAATACTGCTGCGTGGCGTGGATTCTTTACCAGGTAGTAATGACGGAGTACATCGAAAACGTTCCAAGAACAAAGAAAGGCAGCACGTTTTGTATTATCGCGAAATATGGGAGAGAGTGTCACAGAAATGATACAGGGTTCCGTTGCGACGGAATCTTCTCACGAAATTACAATCACCAGTTTTCTCCTCCGAATGCGAAAATATTTTGTTGACACCGACCTACATAGGGAAGAATGATCACCTCGATAAAATAAGGAAAATCATAGCTCGTACGGAAAGATATAGGTGTTCATTCTTTCCGAGCGCTATACGAGATTGGAACAATGTAGAATTGTGAAGGTGGTTCGATGAATCCTCTGCCGGGCACTTAAATGATTTGCAGAGTATCCACGTAGCCTTGGCACAGTAGATGAACCATTTCCCGTTAGATCACCGAAATTAAGCGCTGTCGGGTGCGGTCGGCACTTGGATGGGTGACCATCCAGGCCGCCGTGCGCTGTTGCCGTTTTTCAGGGTGCACTCTGCCTCGTGATGCTAGTTAAGGAGCTACTCGACCGAATAGTGGCGGCTTCAGTCAAGAATACCATCCTAACGACCGGGAGAGCGGTGTGCTGACCCCACGCCCCTCCTATCTGCATCCTCCACTGAGGATGACACGGCGGTCGGATGGTCCCGGTAGGCCAACCGTCGCCTGAAGACGGAGTGCATGTAGATGTAGTTGCTGTATGGCTAAAAGGATGGGTTTCGCGCGTCGTGATCTACACTGCTTTTTCACCTCCAGCCGTTTGCTAGAAAGGTGGATCTTAGCCCCACAGGGATTCTTTCCAGACAGTATGTGATACGTGTCCCAAGGTTGGTTGACATCAATCCAGTGGATTAGGAGGAGGTGAGGAACATACATAATTATACATATACGGTGTTACAAAAAGGTACGGCCAAACTTTCAGGAAACATTCCTCACTCAAAAAGAAAGAAAATATGTTATGTGGACATGTGTCCGGAAACGCTTAGTTTCCATGTTAGAGCTCATTTTATTACTTCTCTTCAAATCACATTAATCATGGAATGGAAACACACAGCAACAGAACGTACCAGCGTGACTTCAAACACTTTGTTACAGGAAATGTTCAAAATGTCCTCCGTTAGCGAGGATACATGCATCCACCCTCCGTCTCATGGAATCCCTGATGCGCTGATGCAGCCCTGGAGAATGGCTTATTGTATCACAGCCGTCCACAATACGAGCACGAAGAGTCTCTACATTTGGTACCGGGGTTGCGTAGACAATGCCCCCATAAATGAAAGTCAAGAGGGTTGAGGTCAGGAGAGCGTGGAGGCCTCTACCAATCCATCGGTCACCGAATCTGTTGTTGAGAAGCGTACGAACACTTCGACTGAAATGTGCAGGAGCTCCATCGTGCATGAACCACATGTTGTGTCGTACTTGTAAAGGCACATGTTCTAGCAGCACAGGTAGAATATCCCGTATGAAATCATGATAACGTGCTCCATTGAGAGTAGGTGGAAGAACATGGGGCCCAATCAAGACATCACCAACAATGCCTGCCCGAACGTTCACAGAAAATCTGTGTTGATGACGTGATTGCACAACTGCGTGCGGATTCTCGTCAGCCCACACATGTTGATTGTGAAAATTTACAATTTGATCACGTTGGAATGAAGCCTCATCCGTAAAGAGAATATTTGCACTGAAATGAGGATTAACACATTGTTGGATGAACCATTCGCAGAAGTTTATCTGTGAAGGCCAATCAGCTGCTGATAGTGCCTGCACACGCTGTACATGTTACGGAAACAACTGGTTCTCCCGTAGCGCTCTCCATACAGTGACGTGGTCAACGTTACCTCGCACAGCAGCAACTTCTCTGACGCTGACATTAGGGTTATCGTCAACTGCACGAAGAATTGCCTCGTCCATTGCAGGTGTCCTCGTAGTTTTAGATCTTCCCCAGTCGCAAGTCAAAGGCTGGAATGTTCCGTGCTCCGTAAGACGCCGATCAATTGCTTCGAACGTCTTCCTGTCGGGACACCCTCGTTCTGGAAATCTGTCTCGATACAAACGTACCGCGCCACGGCTATTGCCCCGTGCTAATCCATACATCAAATGGGCATCTGCCAACTCCGCATTTGTAAAACTCGCACTGATTGCAAAACCACGTTTGTGATGAACACTAACCTGTTGATGCTACGTACTGATGTGCTTGATGCTAGTACTGTAGAGCAATGAGTCGCTTGTCAACACAACCATCGAAGTCAACATTACCTTCCTTCAATTGGGCCAACTGGCGGTGAATCGAGGAAGTACAGTACATATTGACGAAACTAAAATGAGCTCTAACATGGAAATTAAGGATTTCCGGACACATGTCCACATAATATCTTTTCTTTATTTGTGTGTGAGGAATGTTTCCTGAAAGTTTGGCCGTACCTTTTTGTAACACCCTGTATAGAGATATATCTATCCATTTTTATAATTTGTATGGTTGCAGACTGCACTACTCCTGAGTTACATTGAAATGTTAAGCATGCATGTAGTACAGTTCTTGCTAGTTAGACGATTATTGCTCGTCATCTGTACAGATTTGGAATTTCAACGGGCAGTAGCGTATTTCCACCTCAAGCACTGTGTGTATCCCTCAGGCATCAATTACTATGGCGTGCACATTTCAGCGTAATTGTTAAGTTGTCTTGCCTTCACTGAAACACGCTGTCCACGTTACGATACCACGTGGACGTGTATCAGTGAGAGGAGTTCGAACAGTCCACGGGTATACTGCCGGCTCATAGTTTCCAACGGGCACAATATTTCGGTGATCAGACATGTCGCCATCGTCAGGTGCGCTGACGAACTGAGCTCCTGAGGGCGGGCAGCCGTCTTAAATCCCCTCCCCCTGCGAGGCTTTTTTTCCGCTGTCCGCGGCCGCGAGTTGGCGGTCGCTGAGACGCTGGCGTCGGCATCTGTGGTGGCGTCGGTGTAATTGCGTCGTCCGCCCTGGTCACCCGCTCGTTTTCTTTGCTGAGCGTCTTTTTAATAAGACTCATTGCTGGTTTCCTTGCCTTGCTGAGGTTATAGCCGCAATCTCGGTTGATGAGTCCGTCCGTGGTACGAATTTCGATAGCCTCTCTAACGACACTGCCCCAGTATTTAGATGTCTGTGCCAAGACCCTTGTATGTTGGCAGTCCATTTCGTGATTTTCGGACAAACAGTGCTCTGCGAACGCCGATTTGTTAGGGTACCTAAGACGAGTGTGCCTCTGATGTTCTCGGCAACGATCTTCGATCGTGCGCACTGTCTGTCTAAAATAAGTCTTCCCACACTAACATGGGATCTGGTGTATGCAGGCCTTCCGCAAACCGCGATCGTCTTTGAAACTTCCCAATAATATTCGTGTTTTATTGGGTGGGCGAAAGAGACTTCCTACTCGGTGTTTCCTCAATATTCTGTCGTAGCGTCGATGTGCTTGCTACGTCCGCCCTGGTCGCCAGTTCGTACTTCTTGCTGAGAGTCTTCTTAATTACATTCAGTTCCGGGTCCCAAGCCTTGCTGAGATTGTAGCCGCAATCTCGGTTGATAAGATCTTCCCTGGTGCGAATTTCGATAGCTTCCCTTATAACGCTGTCCCAATATTTAGAGGTCTGAGCCAGGATTTTGATACGCCCGCCCGCCCTCAGGAGCTCAGTTCGTCAGCGCACCTGACGATGGCGACAAGTCTGATCGCCGAAATATTGTGCCCGTTGGACGCTACGAACCGGCAGTATACCCGTGGACTGTTCGAGCAACAAATACGCGGGGAGAAACTGAAGAATCACAGTGAGAGGAGTGTCCGCGGCCGGAGGCGCTGTCGCCGCAGCCGCTCGCCTGCCCGGGGCCCGGCTTGGCTTCCGCGACACGTAGCGGCATAAAGCAGCTGCCGGCCGGCCTGCTCGCACCGCACAATGGGCGGGGCGGGCGCTGCGACGCGCCGTTCCCAGCGCTGCTGGGCAGAGTGGAACAGCAGAGCGCCGCGCCGCGCCGCGCTGGCCTAATGCGATGCAGAAGCGGCGCGCAGTGAGGCGGTGCTGCCATTACTGCCGGCAGGGAAAAAGGAGCGTCCAGCCCGCCCGCCGCCCAACAAAGGAGGTACAAATACGGACGACAGGCCATTACCGCCGATAATGATCTCATAAATATGTCGCCGGCCGTATATTTCCTCTCACCGGCAGGATGAATCAATCGCCGACACATACGGCCGCCTCCTCGATATTGTATTCTGGGAAACCATTTCTCCTCGTTCTAATAAAGTGCTTGCTGTCTCTTCACAGAAGTCTTGCGGCTTGTACTCGCTCCAACCGTAGGCGTGCTGAGCCGTACGGCAGATTACTCCGGTGTCACTGCTGCCGCCGCAGATGGCACCGTGCCCAGCTGGAGGTACAGTGAGCGCACTACCCACTTCGCTATGGTCCTACTGAAGTCACTGTCCAACGGCACGAACATGCTGTATTCACTTTGTCGTGCACAGGTCTCTGATCTTATCAAGACTACCAAGTTACTACTAAATGCTTCCCATTACAAAGGCGTTTAATAGCCTTTGGAGATCGGAGATTTGTTCTAACACCTTCAGTTCAAGAAAGGACGGTGACATTTTAAATATCTTATATTCTTGCTTAATATTGTTGTTGTTGTGGTCTTCAGTCCTGAGACTGGTTTGATGCAGCTCTCCATGCTACCCTATCCTGTGCAAGCTTCTTCATCTCCCAGTACCCACTGCAACCTACATCCCTCTGAAAGTGTATTCATGTCTTGGTCTCCCTCTACGACTTTTACCCTCCACACTGCCATAAAATGCTAAATTTGTGATCCCTTGATGCCTCAGAACAACCAACCGGTCCCTTCTTTTTGTCAAGTTGTGCCACAAACTCCTCTTCTCCCCAATTCTATTCAATACCTCCTCATCAGTTATGTGATCTACCCAACTAATCTTCAGCATTCGTCTGCAGCACCACATTTAGAAAGCTTCTATTCTCTTCTTGTCCAAACTATTTATCGTCCATGTTTCACTTCCATACATGGCTACACTCCATACAAATACTTTCAGAAACGACTTCCTGACACTTAAATCTATACTCGATGTTAACAAATTTCTCTTCTTCAGAAACGCTTTCCTTGCCATTGCCAGTCTACACATTATATCTTCTGTACTTCGACCACCATCAGTTATTTTGCTCCCCAAATAGCAAAACTCCTTTACTACTTCAAGTGTCTCATTTCCTAATCTAATTCCCTCAGCATCACCCGACTTAATTCGACTACATTCCATTATACTCGTTTCGCTTTTGCTGATGTTCATCTTATATCCTCCTTTCAAGACACTCTCCATTCCCTTCAACTGCTCTCCTAAGTCCTCACCGTCTCTGTCAGAATTACAATGTCATCGGTGAACCTCAACGTTTTTATTTCTTCTCCATGGATTTTAATACCTACTCTGAATTTTTCTTTTGTTTCCTTTACTGCTTGCTCAATATACACTGCTTCCCCTTCATGCCCCTCAACTCTTATAACTGCCATCTGGTTTCTGTACAAATTGTAAATAGTCTTTCGCTTCCTATATTTTACCCCTGCCACTTTTAGAATTTGAAAGAGAATATTCCAGTCAACATTATCAAAAGCTTTCTGTAAGTCTACAAATGCTAGAAACGTAGGTTTGCCTTTCTTCAATCTTTCTTCTAGATAAGACGTAAGGTCAGTGTTGCCTCACGTGGTCCAATATTTCTACGGAATCCAAACTGATCTTCCCCGAAGTCGGCTTCTACTAGTTTTTCCATTCGACTGTAAAGAAATCGTGTTAGTAATTTGCAGCTGTGACTTATTAAACTGATAGTTCAGTAATTTTCACATCTGTCAACACCTGCTTTCTTTGGGATTGGAATTATTATACTCTTCTTGAAGTCTGATGGTATTTCGACTGTCTCATACATCTTGCTCACCAGATGGTAGAGTTTTGTCAGGACTGGCTCCCCCAAGGCCGTCAGTAGTTCTAATGGAATGTTGTCTATTCCCCGGGCCTTGTTTCAACTCAGGTCTTTCAGTGGTCTGTCAAACTCTTCACGCGCTATCGTATCTCCCATTTCATCTTCATCTACATCCTCTTCCCTTTCCATAAAATTGTCCTCAAGTACATCGCAATTGTATAGACCCTGTATATACTCCTTCCACCTTTCTGCTTTCCCTTCTTCGCTTAGAACTCGGTTTCCATCTGAGCTCTTGATATTCATCAAGTGGTTCTCTTGTCTGCAAAGGTCTCTTTAATTTTCCTGTAGGCAGTATCTATCTTACCCCTAGTGAGACAAGCCTCTACATCCTTACATTTGTCCTCTAGCCATCCCTGCTTAGCCATTTTGCACTTCATGTCGATCTTGTTTTTGAGACGTTTGTATTTCTTTTTGCCTGCTTCATGTACTGCATTTTTATATTTTCTCCTTTCATCAGTTAAATTCAATATTTCTTCTGTTACCCAAGGATTTCTACTAGTTCTCGTCTTTTTACTTATTTGATTCTCTGCTGCCTTCACTATTTCATTCCTCAGAGCTACGCATTCTTCTTTCGCCCATTCCTGTCAATTGTTCCCTTATGCTCTCCCTGAAACTCTGTACAACCTCTGGTTTAGTCAGTTTATCGAAGTCCCATCTCCTTAACCTCCCACCTTTTTGCAGTTTCTTCAGTTTTGGTCTACAGTTCATAACCAATTGATTGTGGTCAGAGTCCACATCGGCCCCTGGAAGTGTCTTACAATCTGAAACCTGGATCCTAAATCTCTGTCTTAACATTATATAATGTATCTGATACCTTCCAGTATCTCCAGGATTGATAACAAAACGGTATTGTCGCCATTTACGAGACAATCCTTTGTCTTCGTCAGCAGCTACCCAGTTATTTGAGCCTATTAACAGAGTGAGGTTATGCAGTTGTAAAATAATCGAGATCCGACAATCCAGATTTATGTTTTCCGTGATTTTCTGGAGTCACTTAGCTGGTCTTGTGGCCGAGCAGTTCTAGGCGCTTCAATCTGCTGCTACGGTCGCAGGCATGGCTGTGTGTGATGTCCTTAGGTTGGTTAGGTTTAAGTAGTTCTAAGTCAAGGGGACTGATGACCGCAGATGTTAAGTCCCATAGTGCTTAGAGCCATTTGAACCAGAGTCACTTAAGCAAGAGCCGAAATGGTTGATCTGAAAGAGCACGGCTGGTTTCTTGCCCCATCTTTCCCTTGTACTTCGTCGGTAATGACACTAAACTTCACTCTTCCTTACTTGGAAAGAATGTTTACCACAACCAGAATTTGTTACTTTTTTGCGATAAGGGTTCCCTTTTCACTTATTCTGTTTATGAAGCGTGGCGTGAAGAGATTGAAGAATAGAGCGATTCATTGAGCGATTCATTGAGCACTATGGGACTGAGGTCATCAGTCCCCTAGAACTTAGAACTACTTAAACCTAACTAACCCAAGGACATCACACACATCCATGCCCAACGCAGGATTAGAACCTACGACCGTAGCTGTCGCACTGTTGCAGACTGAATCACCTAGAACCGCTTTTTTTTTTAGTCTAATTTTGTTCGCTTTTGACCGTTGCATCTGCTTGGGGCGGACGTCGTAAGACATCCATTTACGTTCGTTGTTCATCGACTGACTCAGTTTTTTTTTTATTACAGAGGGCACGTAACCCTCTGACCGAACACGCTGAGCTACCGTGCCGGCGTTCGCTCGGCCACAACTGCCGGCAGTAGTGAGGCTCTGGATGACAGCGCTTTAACTCCCCGTCCAGGAAAACTTGTAGAATAAAACAAAAACAGTTTAATTGCGAACTTTTTTCTTTATTTAATGACCGATTTCGATTGCTAAGACCACCATTAGCTCTGTCTGTTTTCCTGAATTAGTGAAGCAAACAAATAAAATTGTAGCCAAATTGGCGCTGTCGTAAGATATAAAAACCGAAGTAATAGTGTGATGAAAAACACATGACAGTTAATGAATTGCTTGAGCAGCAGCTGCAGACACAGTTTGCTCACAGTGAGTCTACATTACGTGTCATGCCTGTTTATCACACTAGTGAAAGAATTTAAAACATAAGACAAAAAAGTAACATATGTCAACAGAAATGAGAACGAAAGAAATACCTGGAAGATCCTCTGCAGCAGAAAACATTACTAGTAGCAGCGTATGTATCGGAATAGGTAGCAGGAGTGAATTTCAATGAAATCTGTAGCGCAGACGTTGATTTCATGTGTCATTATCTGTAAATACAAGTACACTGTCCAGTCAGCTTAGAGCGACCACCAGTCAAAAGCCTAAATAACCACCTCTCAACGCGGACCGCTGGCGAGACGTGCAGGAAGAGAGGAAATGAGGTTCTGAAAGGAATCCACAGAGATGTGGAGCCGTGCCAACTCCTGTGCCCTTGCCAGCTGCGATAGGTTTCTCGCTTT
This sequence comes from Schistocerca americana, assembly GCF_021461395.2. Classification (NCBI taxonomy): domain Eukaryota; kingdom Metazoa; phylum Arthropoda; class Insecta; order Orthoptera; family Acrididae; genus Schistocerca; species Schistocerca americana. The sequence continues at coordinate 519,304,135 of NC_060120.1, read as the reverse complement.
GGTATCCGTAGTACGTACGCATAGTCAAGTACCACAGATTCTCAATTGTGTTTACATTCGGGGAGTTTTGTGGCCAGTGGAGCTGTGCGACACCTTCCCTTGTCCTGCTGGTAGATGTTATCGTGCCGAAGAAAAACGGCCGGCCGCGGTGGTCTAGCGGTTCTGGCGCTGCAGTCCGGAACCGCGGGACTGCTACGGTCGCGGGTTCGAATCCTGCCTCGGGCATGGGTGTGTGTGGTGTCCTTAGGTTAGTTAGGTTTAAGTAGTTCTAAGTTCTAGGGGACTTATGACCTAAGATGTTGAGTCCCATAGTGCTCAGAGTCATTTGAACCATTTTTGAAGAAAAACGAACTGTACGTGGTCCCCAGGGATAGATGCATAGTTGTGTTGGTCCATTGTGCCTTCAAGAATTACCAGATCTCTCATCAGGGAACATCCTCTGGGGTGGATCTTTCCAACAATTGTTGCAGGGTGTTTGCTTTCGTATGCTTCATGCCATACATGTCATCCGTCCGAAAGAGCATCAAACGTGATTAATCTGGAAAGGCCACCTGTCGCCACTTAGTCGAGGTACAGCTGCGGCATTGCCGTGCAAATTACAGCACTCGTCGCCAGTGAACAGCAGTCAGAAATTGTGTATGAACCAGGCTGCTGCAGAGCCCCATATCCTGCCACGTTCGATGAACGGTCATTGAGAAGATAATGTTGCTTGACAGTTGCACATCAACCTCGTTATCCACGGCCCGTGGTGTAGCACACATATTTCGGCGCCGGTTTTGGATAGCGCCATTTTGCCATGCACAGCATACGATTCGCGAACAGTTTACACATTTATCTGTTTCAGAAATGCTTCCACCCTTGGCCCGAAAACTAATGACCACGCTCTTCTGGAAGTCAGATTAATCGCTCTGTTTCCGCATTACGACATCGAATGCTCTTACTTCCGCGTGCTTACAACACGCTTTTAAAATTCTCAACTGCCAGTGCTGTCACTTGCCGTCTTTGAGTGGTTATTGCTCGGAACATATCTGGCGGTCACATAATTGCGACAGAACCGGGTATTATATTTTAATTATCAATGGAATGCAAGCGTCAGTTTCATTTTCCTAGAGTAACCATTATTAACACAGGTACACCTGATGAGTAGCCATTGTGTTGTTACATAGAACTACAGTACTTACACTGCTACCTAACATTAGAATTACAGAGATTAATATTTACTTACTAGCTTATTTTGCATAGTTTCAGATTGAGTGTATTATTTGAAAATGGTATCCCCATCACGTCGACATGATCACCACTGACATGGACTGTTCTCCGTTGAATATGGGTTTTTCAGTGACATGTGTATCTGGGACTAACTACACATCGTTGTACAAAGCATATGTCAAGAACATTGTTCGGAACTGTACCAAAGGCCGCCTAAACTCAACATTCAAGGTGTTAACTCATTTAACTGATATCAACTTCCATACTCAATTTAGGAACGAGGAAATTCCAGAATACAGAGCTCTTCAGAGAAACGAACTAGTAGAGAGCCACGCCCTGATATTACGTTTCTAATGAAACAACAATTCACGTGTTAAGTGGAAGAGTGAGTGAATCCACGTGATCGACAATGAGACACAGTGGGCGGAACCGACCAGTTGTTTTATTAGGATGATCCCAATATTAACACAGCTTGCATACACTATGACAAATCACTTTCTTCCACTACAGTGACAGAATTAAGCAAAAGCCATTGAACTGCATAAATGCTCCAGTTGTGTCTCGCTTACTTCCTTGATCGTTAAACAGGAAACTTTAATCTTTCCTTAATGACTATCTCGTAAATACACTGATAAGCCAAAACATAATGAACACTGCCTAACACGACGTTGGATGCCGCCTGGTGGGGTTGCGGGCACGTGACGTGTGCCCAAAGTATGTAAGCGGAGCGGACCCGGACAGGAGTTACCTCAGCGAAGATATAGCCTGCAAATGGCGAAATCCATTGACTTTGACAGTGTGGGAGCAGTACCATGCTATGGAGACATTCTGCTGCCCTTGCATGAGACCTGTGGTAGCAATCGAAGATACAGTAGCTGAAAACCACCTGCATACCTTCATGCTTGATGTCTTCAATTATATCATCATTCAGCAGCGTAATTGTCCGTGTCCCGGAGCCAGAACCGTGCTACAGTTGTTTTAGGGCCATTATAACGAACTACCGTTGATGTCTCGACGAACAAATTCCCCTGAGTAAATCCTATGGAACTCATCTGGGTCGCTTTCAGGCTCCATCACCTCGTACGTAGATCAGCGGCCGTGATTTACGCGAATTACCTGACCTGTCCGTAGACATCTACTTCCATAAACCTATCAACAAACTGTCGGATCCCTAATACATGGAATCAGTGATTTATTTCGTTCCTAAAACGGACAAATTAGCTGTTGAGCTGGTGGTCCAAATGGTTTGTCTGATCAGTGTACTTTCCTTTTCAGAACCAGCTTTCAGCTCTCCATCTGATCAAGTTTCCTTCTGTTTCCCTACAACGATTAATATGAATGCCGAAATAGTTTCTTTCAGATGGACATTGAAAAGTCCATAGCTCTCTTTTCTGTTCTGGCTAGCACACTGTCTCAGTGATCTCATAGTCGACGGGACATTAAATCCTAAGCTTCCGTTTTCCTTATAAGTTATCATCCAGTTACATAGCTGGCCACATACGAAGTGTAATCGACAAAACTGAATATGTTAGCTGATTCATGATACTTTCTTTAAGACTATAGCATCCTGAAAATGATCAAAAATGCATGCATGTGTGTGTTCCTACTGATAAAGCTAGTCCGCACAGTGTTTACATGTGCAGTATCATATCAGTTGTATCCCATATGAGCTCTATATTTAACTTTTCGTAGTTCGGAAAATGATAAGTCCCTCAATTAGTAAAGGGTACCGCAGTAGTAGCAAATGATGTTTACTGCGTATTTAGATTTCGGTTACTGTGTGGCCACACTCATTGCAGTAAATGTAAGTTTAAACATTAAAAACACTTGTATATGCATACAATTTCAATCGCACTATTCATGTCAGAGGTTGCGTTCACACCAACCTCCAACACGAACAGTCCAGTTGGGACCAAGTGAATATGTGCATAGGCCAAATGTAATCCTCGCTTTTCGATGAAGTTAGTATTCGAGGTATTTCTCTATAGTTGCTATAGCAGGCGCCTAAGAAGAAATTTTACGTGGCCCTCCTTGATTTTGGGTGGTTATCTGTGTAGTGTACAATGATACATGTTATCGGTATTGAAGTAGTTAATTAATTAAGACGTGCATTTAAGTGCAGAAAAGTAATGTAAGTTCAGAATTTTAATCGGTCCTCCAGATGTCGATATTCATATTTTTCTTTTTTCCGTCGTGCAGACGTCTGTAACGTAGATATTAGATGTGACAACTAACTCACAAGTTAGTGATTGATTTTATTCTGGAAGACATTTCAAATTTGAATAACTCGGCTGATATATAGCATTGGCATCATATTCTCGTTTTTAAGAAGAAAAATAATAAAAGTCTGCGCTGCTAATGTAACAGCTGAGTCAGTCATGCTTCGTGAGCTCTGGCCAGACATGAAGTGAATCAATGATTCTCTTCGACTTGGCATGCTCGACACTTGTTCATAAACGGAGCCATATTTCGTAAATTATAAAAGAGACATGTGTGGAGCCCCAAAAATGAAATAGATATCAAATGGTTCAAATGGCTCTGAGCACTATGGGACTTAACTTCTGAGGTGATCAATCCCCTAGAACGTAGAACTACTTAAACCTAAGTAACCTAAGGACATCACACACATCCATGTCCGAGGCAGGATTCGAACCTGCGACCGTAGCGGTCGCGCGGTTCCAGACTGTAGCGCCTAGAACCGCTCGGCCACCTCGGCCGGCTAAATCGATATCATTTACAGATAACGTTTCGATACATCCGAAGATGAAGAATTGCCTTGAATTGCCAGTACTACAGATTCGACCATATTTAATTAATTTTCTAAAGTGGAGATTATGGTAATGAAGTGATGTCTCGAGGTTGGGCTAGAAGGTGATAGTTTGCATTTGAATTGGTAAAGCCAAAATTTTGCTGTCACGAGAAGAATCTCGTCTACAGCTGCGTAGCAATGTGGGAGACAGTGATTAGGGGTTGATATGGTAAATATTTCATTAATCTTTGCGATAACGGACGTTGTATTTCCAATATATTGCGCATTCCGTGGTTGTATTCAAGTCAAAATTTCACGTAAGTAAGTCAACTCGTTGTTACGGAACAGGTCATACACCAGTTCCTCTCTTATTATCGGCTACTAACAACCCTCTTGTGTGTCCATTACAAATCACGGCAAGCGCTGACAATGTCGGTATGCAGTTACATAAAGGCATTGCCTCTACAGCAGACACTTAGCCACTGAGTAAGATACCAACTACAGAAAAACCAACATTAGATTTTGTACAAACATTTCCAGTTATTAGTATACAGAATCTTAGGATGAGTAAAATACTTGAGAAAAGAGAAAACGGATACAGTCGACAGGCTACAACTATTCTTGAGTATGCATAATTTTGGTAAAATTGAAGTTATCTGCAGCAAGAGATGCAGTGGAGAAACTGTATCACATTGTAACATGCGCAGGACCATCTACAACTGGATGATTATAATTCGAGATTACGATTTATTCTTCGGCCCTGTGCCTTGTGCTTCTGAGGTGAACTGCCACGGTGCATTACTGGATCACCCGCCGCCACAGCCCAGGCCGCTGGCTCTTCTTCTTCCTTTTGCATTCCCAAGGGAGGCAGGTTCTTGCGTATGGCCTTCGCTCTTCGCAGTTTCATCGTAGAGAAGAGACGCCGCCTGTTCTAGGTCCGGTACTGCCATTAAGTAATGACGCCATTAAGGCGTAATCTAACGGATTTTTTCGTCAATAATTGAGGGTTTCGGCAAGTTTTATAATGCCATGATTGCTGGTCATTATCTTGAGATTACATGAAATCAGAGTCGCGTCATAATAAGCAGAAATGTGTTAAAATTTCGGTCTTTTCAGTGATGGAATGACCTAATTCTCCTCTAAGCGATACGCTTAAGAGCTCTGAAAGGAACTGCGCACGTATGAGTTGAGTGTTTCCTTGTGGACAGGAGAAGAGCACATTCTCCTAGATGAGCTGTCCTTATTGGTTATTCTGTGCAAAAGAAAATGATTGAACCAGAGCGATCGCTGCAGCGGCAGTCTACTCATGACGTTCTTTGAATCAATCTGGAAACCTGCATGAAGCTTATACCCAAGTGAGTGATGAAGCTTTTTCAAAAGGTAACTAGCGATTCCACATCAGTGGTTCTGGGATATCTTATCTTTCCTATAAACACTGAAATCTGAAAGAGTCTACGTCCAGCTTCAACCTCTCTTTCCTCCTCAACGACGCATTTTTTTCTGTGGTTTACAATATGAGTTACGTTTATTTTATGTGGTAAAGGGAGTCAGAGGGATGGAAGTATAACAATATCTGCGGAAGTATCGAGGTCCAGATTATGAGCTTCTGCTTCGATCAGAACTAATGTAGTTGAAAATAAAAATTGTTGGAGCTCTGTACAGTTACGAATGAAGGAATGCTAACTAGATATTTTAAAGAATTATTAGGACTTTCTAGCTGGATGTTCTACACTAGGACAGAACCTTGAAGCGTGAATGTTTCTTAATTTTCTGTACAGGTTGTATACTCTGTCTATACGATGAGGACCATAACGTTAGAAATATATGGAGATGTGTTTTTGGACTAGGCATATTTTTCCAGGTATAATCTGTCTTCAGCTACAGCGCCGATGCAAAATCGCGGAAGAGACGTCCATAGAGGGGTAGGATGTCATCATCTGAGATTGAGAGCAGTCCAATTGTCAGAAACATGATGTGACACACCATATTCTGAAATGATTGTACTCCTCTAGTGTGTGCTGAGACGACATTGTCATCCAAAGCATGTTGATTCTTTTCCTAAGTCTGGGGCTGTGTTCTTCCACAAATGGGATGCCCTGCACACGCTTCTCGCGTTTTCTGCCAACTCGACTACCACCGTCAACATTCAGCGCAGTGGTTAATCACAGAGTATCTAACAGTAATCAACAACATTTTGTGTTCATTTACCTGAAGCGGGACTCAACGTGGCACTAGAAAGACATCAGTATGTTAAAGTTTCAATTACAAGACGAAATGAATCTAAATGTGCATCTACACGTATACTATTTAAGCCACCTGACGTTCGAATCCTGCCTCGGGCATGGATGTGTGTGATGTCCTTAGGTTAGTTAGGTTTAATTATTTCTAACTTCTAGGGAACTGATGACCTCAGAAGTTAAGTCCCATAGCGCTCAGAGCCATTTAAACCATTTTTTGAACCACCTGGCGTTATGTGACGGAGGGTACTTCTGATATCACTATATGATCCCCCTTCAATTTTTCATTAGCGAATATCAGATAGGAATAATTATTATCTGTAGATCTTCGCATTACCTTCAGTTTCACAAAATTTCTCGTTTTGGTCATTTCCTGAGAGCATCTGAGAGACAGTAGTATGTTTTCCGACTCTTCCTGGAACGTGATCTCTCGAAGTGCCAATAGTAACCCTCTACGTGAAGCAGGACGCCAGATTGTTTGCTCCGATAAAATAATCACTGTGCAATACTTAAGCTTTATAGTAGTGCCATTTACATCCATATGCGACCCATTACGTTGGAATGACTGTGTTTCTGCAAAGTTCCACTAAGAACTCTGGTTTGTCAGATCTTCAGTACTAACAGTGTTTTAATAATGGAAGTCATCCTGCAAAACTTCCGGCCCATATTCTTCCTCTTCTTCTTCTTCACTTCAGAAAAGCTACCTATTCCATGGTCTTCGTATATCTCTATTTCCTACAGATCTATAGTCTATTACATGTCTGACTATTCTTTATGTCCCCAGTCTTTCAACATTTTTCTTCCAATTATGTTATCTCGTTTTCTGTTCTTTTATTCATTCAGAATATATTTAATTCTTTCCTTATTTCAGAATTCTGCGTTTGATCTATCGGAATATACCATTTTATTTTTCTTAAAAATTTCATTTCATCTGACGATATCCTCTTTTGGTCTGTCTTAGTTATTGTCTATGTCTCACTTCCGTGTGTGAGCATAGGTATTGCCATCACTTTGTAGAGTTTTGTCTTCGTGTCTTGCTAGGTTTTACTGGCTAATGTTCTATGCTCGATCCCATGTATCATTTGAAAACTATTTAAGTTACTGGAAAGGTCCTTATCATATTCCTGACTTACATCACTTAGCTGAAAGTGAGACTCCTGTTCAACTGATTTTCCATTTAGCATTATTTTAGAACGTAAAGGATATTTTTCTCTAACAGCCATAACTTTGGTTTTTTCTGATATTTTCAGGTTATATTGTTTACCCATTGAGCCCAAAGGAAAACAGCAAATGGTAAATCATCCTCCGTCTTTTATAAAATTATTTGATCAATTTATGTCACCATATTAAGTACTGCAAACACAGCTATGCCAACAGTCATCATGTGCCACAGTGCTGTAGCATTTCTAGTTATGTCATTAAGATAGTCAACACAGTAAAGTAGATGTTTGAAAATAAAGTGAGTTACAATTGTCTGAAGCGCGACGGGCCTTGTTCGTTATACATTCTGCATCGCCGGCAAAAGCGGACCGGCATAATCCCGTGCCCTCCGGCTGCGTCAAATTACAGTCTGTTTCGGCCTCGATCTCCCAAATCTCATTGAGGTTTCCACAATGATAATGTAGCGGGAGAGAGAAGCTGTAGTTATATGGCGGTGACAGTTCACAAATTGCAGTCGAACTGAGGAAATTATTAAGTAGGGAGCTGGACCCACGTACTTCGGAACACTAAGTGGGTACCACGGCTGGGTGGGAGCCGCGTAGAAATGTTGCGCCTCGTGGTCACCAATCACTTACTGCGTTTTGGTTGTAGCACTGCCCCTTCCCCCCCCAAATGCGACCCCAAACCCGTTAACGACGCCTTGCGTCCTTCAGTCGGCACTTTTTGCTGTACAGTTCGGACGGTAGCCGCAGTTTTATTAGATCACGCTTTCAAAACAAGATCAATTTTGCGGCTTACGTGCTCATTATTTGACTTAATAAGCCACAGTAATATGCCCCGCGGCAACGACACCCTTGAGCTTGAGCCACCGGATTGCTGTAAAGCCTTTTCAGTGAGTGAGAGAGCAGTACTCGTCTCCAATAATGTGATGACATAAAGAAGATAGGGTAACCAAACAACAAAAAAATGACAACAGTTGCAGCGTAGTGACAGCTTGAACTTACTTATCAGTCACTTCGTAGGGATACAGTCCCGATATGTATGTCGTTGGGGAAAGATCGTTGGTTTCATGGTAGCGTCACTACCTAACACAGAAGTAGTAGTCACCTGGAGTCCCGTTTGGGCTGTGGAGCTATTGCTTTGCATGTTCACTATTCCTATCATGTACGGACATATTTACTTGATAACAGGAGACAAAATTATAAAGAAACTGCGTTAAAACAGTAAATGCAGTATGCACATGTCCTGTCGAAAGATGACACCTCAAAACACCTAATAAACCAAATGCACCGACCGGAGTGGCCGAGCGGTTCTAGGCTTCTAGGCGCTTCAGTCTGAAACCGCGCGACCGCTACGGTCGCAGGTTCGAATCCTGCCTCGGGCATGGATGTGTGTGATGTCCTTAGCTTGGTTAGGCTTAAGTACTTCCAAGTTCTAGGGGACTGATGACCTCAGATGTTAATTTCCAAAGTGCTCAGAGCCATTTGAACAATTTATTTTAACCAAATGCCATTTTTAAAAAAATAATTTAAGTGGTAGATGGTTAACAGGAAGCGAATTTGCTTTTGGGAGAAAACTGATTAACGCACCCAGCCAATCCGGGAATTAGATTTCCCATAATTACGGTAAAAATTACCGAACTATCAGTTTAATAAGTTAGGGCTGCAAAATACTAACGAGAATTTTTTTACAGACGAATGGAAAAACTGGTAGAAGCCGACCTCGGGGAAGATCAGTTTGGATTCCGTAGATATCTTGGAACACGTGAGGCAATACTAACCCAACGACGTATCTTACAAAATAGATTAAGAAAACGCAAACCTACGTTTCTAGCATTTGTAGACTTAGAGAAAGCTTTTGACAATGTTCACTAGAATACTCTCTTCCAAATTCTGAAGGTGGCAGGGATGAAATACAGGGAGCGAAAGGCTATTTACAATTTGTACAGAGACCAGATGGCAGTTATAAGAGTCGAGGGGTATGAAAGGGAAGCAGTGGTTGGGAAGGGAGTGAGACAGGGTTGTAGCCTCTCCCCGATGTTATTCAATCTGTATATCGAATAAGCAGTAAAGGAAACAAAAGAAAAGTTCAGAGTAGATATTAAAATCCATGGAGAAGAAATAAAAACTTTGAGGCTCGCTGATGACATTGTTATTCTGTCAGAGACAGCAAAGGACTTGGAAGAGCAGTTGAACGGAATGGACAGTGTCTTGAAAGGAGGATGTAAGATGAACATCAGCAAAAGCAAAACGAGGATAATGGAATGTAGTCAATTCGGGTGATGCTGAGGGAATCAGATTAGGAAATGAGACACTTAAAGTAGTAAAGGAGTTTTGCTATTTGGGACGCAAAATAACTGATGATGGTGAAAGTAGAGACGATATAAAATGTAGACTGGCGATGGCAAGGAAAGCGTTTCTGAAGAAGAGAAATTTGTTAACATCGAGTATAGATTTAAGTGTCACGAAATCATTTCTGAAAGTATTTGTATGGAGTGTAGCCTTGTATGGAAGTGAAACGTGGACGATAAGTAGTTTGGACAAGAAGAGAATCGAAGCTTCCGAAATGTGGTGCTACAGAAGAATGCTGAAGATTAGATGGGTAGATCACATAACTAATGAGTAGGTATTGAATAGAATTGGAGAGAAGAGGAGTTTGTGGCACAACTTGACTAGAAGAAGGGACCGGTTGGTAGGACATGTTCTGAGGCATCAATGGATCACCAATTTAGTATTAGAGGGCAGCTTGGAGGGTAAAAATCGTAGAGGGAGATCAAGACATGAATACACTAAGAAGATTGAGAAGGATGTAGGATGCAATACGTACTGGGAGATGAAGCAGCTTGCACAGGATGGAGTAGCATGGAGAGCTGCATCAAACCAGTCTCAGGACTGAAGACCACCACAACAACAACGGTGAATGCGAGAAAGATTCGTTTGTAAATGCCACTGCGAAGCTAGTACACCATAATTAAATTATGAAATTGACTCCTTAAATCTTAGTCCATCTTTCACGTTAGTGATTTATCGTATCGCGTGTTACAGTTAGATACGTAAATCACAAACAATTTTACATGCAGATCATCCCCAGCTGTAGAAGTTCATTATGAATGGAAACACCGCTGACAGCTCGTAAAAACGGTTTCAAGTGTAACAAAAATTATTGCATTAATCCTTCATAGATGAACCCATAACTAAGAACATCGGGTCACCTGTGATGGACTAATATGATAATTTTTGTTAAACCTGAAGATGCGGCTGTAATCCCGTTAAACTGGTAGTGCGGTCAATTAAAATCACGTTTTAGCAGCTCTCAGAGGTTTCTTCATTCATTACGATGATTACCTATGACAATTATTTGCGACTGCCGAATAATAATAACAAGCTACCAAAATGTTGAGTAAGGAAAATATGAAGACGAAACGTTATATCATTCCTACTTGAAATATCAAAAATCGGTCAGCGAGACATTTTAATGCACAGCGTTTGGTCTCATCTGTCGGGGTTAACCCAGGAGACAAAACACAAAGTCCAATAACATCGAAGCTATCTTTCGTAACTGGTCACGAGGTGACAGGGAAAGTAGTCGCGGGTTTTCCGACTTGCCACACGTCGGCCACTGCGAGCTAGTGGAGTATTCCAAACCCAAGTGTGTGGTGTGCTACAACACCGCAGTGGTGTCGTGATTTCCAGTCAACTCAAGGTAGTGGTAAGTGAAATTCCATCACGCTGGCGATAAATAGAGACATTACACACACACACACACGCACACACACACACACACACACACACACACCATTAAGGTGAAATGTAAATAGTACAGTTACGGGGATCTACACACATCTTTCTGTGATCGAGACATAGTCATAAAAGCACTGAATTCCTTTCTATAGTATATATTTTATTTAAAATCTGTTGGTTTCTGAAAGACAATGCATCCAATGAAAATGTTTCAAAATTAATATCATTTTCACTATCAACACTATACTCCTACAAAATACGTTGTAATTATAGTACGTGTTCCGGTACGATGGACGTGGAGGAATTATGGGCAAATTTTAAACACGTTGTAAATCACGCATTGGACAAGTATGTGCGGAAAAAGTGGGTTACGGACGGCAAAGACCCACCGTGGTTTAACAGCGCAATTCGGAGAATGCTCAGGAACCAAAGGCAGTTGCACTCGCGCTACAAGAAAGATCGGGAGAATGAGGACAGGCAAAAGTTAGTAGAGATTCGTGCTGCTGTAAAAAGAGCGATGCGCGAAGCATTCAACCACTACCACCGTCATACCTTAGCAAAAGATCTTGCTGAAAACCCAAGGAAATTCTGGTCTTACGTAAAATCGTTAAGCGGGTCGAAGGCTTCCATCCAGTCACTCACTGATCATTCTGGCCTGGCAACGGAAGACAGTGAACCGAAAGCTGAAATTTTAAATTTAGCATTTGAGAAATCTTTCACGCAGGAGGATCGTACAAACATACTGCCGTTTGAGCCTCGTACAAAAAAAATGGTTCAAATGGCTCTGAGCACTATGGGACTTAACATCTGTGGTCATCAGTCCCCTAGAACTTAGAACTACTTAAACCTAACCAACCTAAGGACAGCACACACATCCATGCCCGAGGCAGGATTCGAACCTGCGACCGTAGCGGTCACGCGGTTCCAGGCTGAAGCGCCTAGAACCGCACGGCCACACTGGCCGGCTAGTCTCGTACAAATTCCCGTATGGAGGACATAGTGATAGACATCCCTGGGGTTGTGAAGCAGCTAAATGGGTTGAAAATAAATAAATCGGCAGGTCCTGATGGGATTCCTATTCGGTTTTACAGAGAGTACTCTACTGCATTGGCTCCTTACTTATCTTGCATTTATCACGAATCTCTTGCCCAATGTAAAGTCCCGACGACTGGAAAAAAGCGCAGGCGACGCCTGTATATAAGAAGGGTAGAACGACTAATCCTCAAAATTACAGACCAATATCCTTAACATCGGTTTGTTGAAGGATTCTCGAACATATTCTCAGTTCGAATATAATGAATTTCCTTGAGACAGAGAAGTTGCTGTCCATGCATCAGCACGGCTTTAGAAAGCATCGCTCCTGCGAAACGCAACTCGCCCTTTTTTCACATGATATCTTGCGAACCGTGGATGAATGGTATCAGACGGATGCCATATTCCTTGACTTCCGGAAAGCGTTTGACTCGGTGCCCCACTGCAGACTCCTAACTCAGGTACGAGCACATGGGATTGGTTCGCAAGTATGTGAGTGGCTCGAATACTTCTTAAGTAATAGAACCCAGTACGTTGTCCTCGATGGTGATTCTTCATCGGAGGTGAGGAGGGTATCATCTGGAGTGCCCCAGGGAAGTGTGGTAGGTCCGCTGTTGTTTTCTATCTACATAAATGATCTTTTGGATAGGGTGGATAGCAGCTGATGATGCTGTGGTGTACGAGGAAGGTGTCGTCGTTGAGTGACTGTAGGAGGATACAAGATGACTTGGACAGGATTTGTCATTGGTGTAAAGAATGGCAGCTAACTCTAAATATAGATTTAATGTAAATGAATAGGTAAAAGAATCCCATAATGTTTGAATACTCCATTAGTTGTGTAGCGCTTGACACAGTCACGTCGATTAAATATTTGGGCGTAATTTTTCAGAGCGATATGAAGTGGGACAAGCATGTAATGGGAGTTGTGGGGAAGGTAGAATTTTGGTAGAATTTTGGGAAGATGTGGTTCATCTGTAAAGGAGACCGCTTATAAAACACTAATACGACCTATTCTTGAGTACTGCTCGAGCGTTTGGGATCCCTATCAGGTCGGATTGAGGGAGGAAACAGAAGCAATTCAGAGGCGGGCTTCTAGATTTGTTACTGGTAGGTTTTATCATCACGCGAGTGTTACGGAAATGCTTCAGGAACACCGCTGGGAGTCTCGAGAGGAAAGGAGGCGTTCTTTTCGTGAATCGCTACTGAGGAAATTTAGAAAACCAGTATTTGAAGCGGACTGGAGTACAATTTTACTGCCGCCAACTTACATTTCGGGGAAAGATAAGAGAGATTAGGGCTCGTACAGAGGCATATAGGAAGTCATTTTTCCCTCGTTCTGTTTCCCAGTGGAACAGGGAGAGAAGATGCTAGTTGTGGTACGCCACGCACCGTATGGTGGATTGCGGAGTATGTATGTAGATGTAGAAATTCTGTTTTCTGGAAAGAAGTAGTAAATGATTAAATTATAAAAACTATACTGGGAACTAGAAAGATCGAAACTTATAAAAAATTGATGAATGTAGCAGCTCAGGAACCCCAGAGCTGATAAATTAATACTATGTTGATTTGAAATGAACGTATAAATTTTCTTTCACTAACGTTCTAAGGATGAATCGTTAAAACAATGGGTCTACGATAACCTAACCGATTATTAAATATAATACTACACAAGGTGCTCAGAAACAGTCTGAGAAGCTTGTAAGGGTGTTTCAGTGAAGGCTATGCTGAAAAATAATTGTTAAGTAAAAGATTCGATACGTTACACCGCATCCTATTTAATAGAAGTACTGCGCAATTGCTGGTCACTAATTTAAGAAGTCACCAGGTGATAAACCAGTTTTATTTGACAGGTTTAGGGTAGATCCCGATTTTCATGAACATCTCGGTGATCATACAACAGGGCGTTCAAAAAAAAAGGGCCGAATACTTTGAGAGGTGGTAGTACTCATCGAAACAAAAAAATAAGTCTACATCTACATCTACATGGATAGTCTGCAAATACATTTAAGTGCCTGGCAGAGGGTTCATCGAACCACCTTCACAATTCTCTATTATTCCAATCCCGTATATCGCGCGGAAAGAATGAACAAGTATATCTTTCCGTCCGAGCTCTGATTTCCATAATTTCATCGTGGTGATCGTTCTTCCCTATGCAGGTCGATGTCAACTAAATATTTTCGCATTCGGAGGAGTGTGTGGGTGATATATTTCCAAAAGTCAGATTGTATGTCCCCAGGCTCACACAGTCTACACACCAAAGTTAATATATTCTTTTGGTCACTTCACATGGTTTTATAAATTCTCATGGCGTGTTATCTATCCGTTCCCCATTATCTGATCTTAAGTCTTCCAAAGCCCTCTTGAATTCTGATTCTAATACTGGACCCCTACCTCTCCTAAATCGAATCCTGTATTTTCTAGCACATCAGACAAGTCTTCCACCTCTTAGAGACCTTTAGTGTGCTCTTTCCACCTATACGCTCTCACCAATGCTGAGTCAGTCATTGCCAGAAACATTTCTTTTTCAATTTCTTTACATTTTCCATGCAGCCATTTCGTCGTAGCTTCCCTGCACTTTCTGTTTATTTCATTCCTCAACGACTTGTATTTCTGTATTCATGAGTTGACCTGAACATCCTTAAACTTCTTTCTTTCATTTATCAACTGAAATATTTCTTCTGTTACCCATGGTTTCTTCACAGTTACCTTCTTTGTACCTATGATTTTCTTTCCAACTACTGTGATTGCCCTTTTTAGAGATGACCCTCCCTATTCTACTATACTGCCTACAGAGCTATTCCTTACTGCTGTATCTATAGCCTTAAAGAACTTCAAGCGTGTCTCTTCATCCCTTAGTATTTGTGAATCCCACTTATCTGCGTATTGATTCTTCCTGACTAATCTCTTGAGCGCCAGCGTACTCTTCATCACTACTACATTGTGATCTGAGTCTATATCTGCTCCTGGGTACGCCTTACAGTCCAGTATTTGATTTTGGAATCTCTATCGAACCATGAGGTGTTCTAACTGATATTTTCCCGTATCTCCTGGCCTTTTCCAAGTGTACCTCTTCCTTTTATGATTCTTGTACAGAGTACTCACTATTACTAGCTGAAACTTGTAACAGTACTCAATTAGTCTTTCTCCTCCCTCGTTACTTGGCCCAAGTCCATATTATCCTGTAACGTTTTCTTCTACTCCTTCCCCTACAACTGCTTTCCAGTCCCCCATTACTATTAGAGTTTCATTTCCCTTTACGTACTGTATTACCCTTTCAATATCCTCATATACTCTCTCTATCCCTGCATCTTCAGCCTGCGACGTCGGCATGCAAACCTGAACTATCGTTATCGGGGCCGACCGGAGTGGCCGAGCGGTTCTAGGCGCTAAAGTATGGAAACACGCGACCGCTACGCTCTCAGGTTCGAATCCTGCCCCGGGCATGGATGTGTGTGACGTTCTTAGGTTAATTAGGTTTAATTAGTTCTAAGTTCTAGGGGACTGATCACCTCAGAAGTTAAGTCCCATGGTGCTCAGAGCCATTTGAATCATTTATCGTTATCGGTGTCGGTCTGCTGTCGATTCTGACAAGAACAACCCTGTCACTGAATTGTTCAGGGGAACACACTCTCTGAGCTACCTTGCTATTCATAATGAATCCTACAACCATTATACCATTTTCTGCTGCTGTTGATATTACCCTATACTCATCTGACCAGAAATCTCCATCTTTTATCAATTTCACTTCACTGACCCCTACTATATCTAGATTGAGCCTTTGCATTTCCATTTTCAGAGTTTCTATCTGCCCTACCATATTCGAGCTTCTGACATTCCACGCCCGGACCCGTTGAACGTTATTTTTTCGTTAATCATTCAATTTTTTCTCATGGTCACCTTCCCCTTGGCAGTCCCCTCCCGGAGATCCGAGTGGGGGACTATTCCGGAATCTTTTGAGAATGAAGAGATCATCATGACACGTTTAGTTACAGGCCACATGTCCTGTGGATACACGTTATGTGTCTTTTATGCAGTGGTTTCCATAGCTTTCTGCATACTCATGCCAGTGATCATTACTGATTCTTCCGCCTTTAGGTTCAGTTTCCCACCCCAAGCACAAGAGAGTTACACCGGAAGTCTTCGAACCCTTGACTGGAGACGTTTTGCTTACAAATCAAAGACGCTACCCCTAGGCCACTGGGTTTTGTAACGGTGTGAAATGAAAAAGAATTATATTCTGTGTTTTGTAATATGATACTGAAGCAGATCTTTGCTCTGTTTCCTGTTTTATGGTTAGGGCGTTCATGTTCATATTTAGCCACGAGCAGAAGAAATCTGTATGTATGAGATATTCTGGTGTATTATACTGAAGTGTAACGATTATTGTGGTATAGCTGTTAGGGGGCAAAGACAATAATTTTGAAGATTTTTGGAGATGTATTTGAAGACTGATTTGTGACTGAGTGAGTTGAAAAGCCAGTTATATGTCAGACGAATGAAGTTTTGTAGGCCTTGAAGTTTCATTTATTACTTAGCTCAAGCGTAGATACAAGATAGTAAGAGCTTTGGCTTAATCAAATTACGTTCATGAGATTGTGGACTTTATTCATGATAGTTTGAACGAAAGTGAGCCGCTAAAGATCTTTCTAAGGTTAAATGAACTATATATCCCTTCTGAAGTGACGAATTGTAAACTAGGTGTTAAACCTAGTTTTGGAGAGACATTTCTAATTTACAAGACTGTGACAGTCTTTTACACAAACGCGAAGCTTGTACTAGCTACAGTACTGGTAGTATCTCTGAAAGTTGTAAGTTACGCTGCATACAATATTAATGTAAAAAGGGTATTGCATAAAGGAAAGAACTCTGATTAATGGTACTAAGACCTTAAAGCATGGAATAAGACAGCGCAAATTGACTGAAATCTTGATTGTGGATTAATTACAGAGTTTTTTACAAATAAATACTGGCAGATCAGAGATAATTTATGACGTATTCCTCATATGAAGTGAATGTTTATGTGTTAGCTTAGTAACAAGACGTCAACAAGACCGTGATTTTATAATCACAAATATTTCCATGTAGTATCCTCGTCGCCACTGTAGAGTCTTGTACCATACTAAACAAGAGAGAGAGGATGTTATTGGTGGCCGGTATCTTTTTTCAACAACAAAATAACACATTTGTATCAATACGGTTCTTTATTTACATGAACTGTAAGTTTTACTAAACTGGAATAGAGTCCATGTTCTGTGGCACATGCACACCTTGCAGACAGTATTGGTAATCTGACTATTGTCACTATCCTGGTCGCTATGTTTTATCGTAGCCAGTGACCCGCTCTGCGAGTGGACTGACAGACGCCAAACTGGAGTCAGTGAGTTAGTGAGGCGCTCCGGTCAGCGGCGGTGACGGCCTGAATGTATGCTTTCGAGAGGGCTTTGGCGGCTTGTCGCTTGACGGTATGTCTCAGGCCTCTCTCGTGATAGGCGCGCTTGATTCACCGCCTACTGTCGATATTCGTGCTACGTCTTTACCGACCGATGTGCTGGTGACAGCTTACGCCAGCTCATTCCAAAGCTGTTGACAACTACAATGTTGTGCCCATGACGATCGGCCGTCAAAAGCTAGTCTGTAAATTGATTGAAATTTATCTTAGGCACTATTCAGCGGCTTGCACTAGTGGAAGGATTCTCACATTGTAGCAGCAGCACACAGTATCAAAGGTGCCGCATTTCGTCGGCTGGTAAGATGAAATGTAAACCAGACAGAGAACTCGTTTGAAGGAATAAAATGAAGAGAAATTGGTCAAAAACATAAATTATGAGAGTGGCTAACAGTATTCGAAACGAAAAGATGGAAACGAAAGCAACAACGAGAACTGGTAAGAGATAAAAGCCTATGTATTAAATTGGTTCTCAAAGACAGGATGACCAAAATTTCGGAAAGAAAATATGGGGCTCAGGGATGGCTTAGGTGGTAAGACAGCCATTGATAACAAAGCAAAACCCAGGTTCCGAGTTCTAGTTCGTGGCACAGTTTTACCTTATCACCTGTATTCATTACACTGTTCACGGTGCCGCCGAGTTAAAAGATTCATTCTGGAAGACAAGAATCAGTTTTCTGCCAGTGGTTGAGCTACAAACATTAATCACCTGCGAAGACTCTGTACGTCTCACCTAAGCCTGAGACGAGCGTCCGTAACGACGGCCGCATGTATCGTGGGCGTGGGGCGTCCGCTGCAGGCCGGCGCGGCTATGCCTGAGCAGGCGCCCCCAGATAGCGTCTCACTCCGTTAAACGTTTCGTGGCTCGTCCGCGGAGTCGTTGACCGCGAAACGCCAGGCGTTCTCGTTTGCATCTCTGCGCGGTGTTCTCTTCCGCCCGCGGCACCGATGGACGTTGCGAGAGTTCGTCTTAAAATGGAAGAACTCGTTCCGAACCGGTGCCCGGCTCGCCATCCTCCCGGCCCGGCGCGAGATGTTCGCCGCGATACGTCGCCAGCCGCGCCGCGCCGCCTGAGTCACTTTTTCAATTTGTTCTGCGCCCTGGGCTGCTCCAGGCTGCGCCACATTCGGCTGCCGCACAGCCCTGGAACCGGCTGCCGGCAAGCCGTCCCCGAACTTCTCTCCCACGTAACCTGATAAACCACCTACCGTCTCTCGAGGCAAAATTTGTTCATATATTGCGGAGGGAATGATGGTTTCCTCCTCGCCAAAAACAAACCCCACGTCGCTTATGATTCACTCGGCATTAGTGTACACCTGTGAGACTAGTTTTCACGACGATGCGTGGCACAAAAATATGCCTGTATAGCGGATATTAGTCGTCACTTTTACTTCGGTGTTTGGTGGGCGTTTTCCGCCGTGTGGATACAACTAAACAGCAGCTTGTCACGGAGGCCCAGTGTGGGCTGTCACTATCGTATGGCAGCGAAACATCCTAACGCGTTAATGTGGAACCGATTTTGCATGGAAAGACGATTAATTCTAATTTACGCCACCAGGTGCAATTTTGACGCTGTACACTTTTTGTATGACGCTACGACATCCACGCTGTCATTTGACAAGCCATTACGTGAATGAACAGTATGCCTATCGAGAACAGAGACTGTGTGCTCTTAGTGAAATTGTTTTATGTAAACGGTAGCAATATCAGCGCTGCACTGAGAGAGTATCACCGACTGATGAGTCTGTGGAGAGGCCTGATGTCATTAAATGGTATGATTCAGGTCCAGGTGGGCACAATGAATGTATCGGTTTTCTATCAGCTGAGAGTTTGTGGAAGTATGAGTCCCACATTGCTTTCTTCGTGTTTTCTAAACCATTTCCGTTGTTCCTAATAAATGTTCCATAATTCTGCAGAAGCTGATCTATTGCTTTATCATTCTGTCGCTGCTTCAGTGGCTTGCTATCTGACAGTTCGGTGGCGTGAGAATTTGTTTCAATTTTCTGAGGTGTGTGCCATCCTCTTTTGCCCATGTCCAGTGCATTTCAGTTTCTTTTTCTCCACATCTTGATATGCATTTGAATCAGTTACGCCTTTATAGACCTCAGAATTACATATAAAAAAGACGCATGCCCAAATTAGGCAGTTTCATACATAAGCGAGTAATATAACAAAATTAAAAATAAAATAGTTTTAACTTCACACAAACATAATTATATACCATTTTTTTGCAGGAAAGCCTAAAGAACATTGTAATACTTTCTGTAAAATATCAAAAATTTCCACTTTTTGCCTGTAAGTATACCTGGTCTTATACAAACTGTGCATTTATTTAATACTAACACAGAAAAAGAGATTACAGTCATTTTTATTGCTCCATATATGAAAAGGAATTTTACCTTTCCATCCCCTGTCAGCACAGATTTCCTTTAAAACTTACAATCGCACGTATGCTGTTTAAGACCTGGTGTAGTCCGTGAATAACGATTAAAAAGACAGATACCATACTATAGCCTAAAATTAAAAAAGAGTTAGATCTAGCTCCGGAATCAACTCACGAAATTGTGTATTCAAACAGCAAAAAAGATGTGACGTTCTTTAAACAATTCACAGAGGCTGCAGATCCAAGCTGCAAGAAATTAACATCACTTACATGAGATGGAGTCATCGTGCCTCGTTTGCCAATGCACGGGGTAATCAGAAACAGTCTGGAAATCACCTAAGGCTGTTACAGGGCAGTCTGCGCTGAGAAATAGCTGTTAAGAAAAAAATTTCGGAACGTTGCACCGTTTCAGATTTAATTAGCTTTGAAGTTTGTCAATCAGGCCGTTGCGCTCGCAAACTGAAGCGGCCCACCAGAGGCGGAGTCGTCAAACGTGTCCTTTGTTTGGTTCCCTAAAACCGAGCAAGACAGCGACACAGAAATGGGACATCGGACGGTAGTAACAACTGAATACGATCCAAACGCATAGCAGTCTCGTGCGCCATCATCTCCTTTATGGGAACAACAGATACTAACTGTATCTGGTCGACCGCTTGAATTTGCGCACAGAGACCTGACTGGCGATCTCCAACGCTAATTAACTCAGAAACGATGCAACGCATTGCATTTTTTCTTAACAATTAATTCTTAGCGCAACCTACCCTGCAACACCCTCACAAGTTTCTCAGACTGTATCTGACCACAGTGTATATCGGCGAAACTAGCAGGCTGTTTTAATGGGAACAAGGGACCGATGACCAAGCAGGTTGGTCCGTTCCCCCCCCCCCCCTATACCCCCCTTCCCCCATTTAAACCAAGCAAACAACCAACTAGCAGGACAACGTTCGTTTAAGATAAAATGAAAATTCAACTGTACCGGAGCACCAAGAACATTGTGACCAGATCATAGGTTTTAAGAACATACGAGAGATGGCAAGAGAAGGAAATATTTATGGAAGGGAAGCCCGTGTAGCAGTTGAAATACTGAAGAATGAGTACAATGTCAATAGAGATAAGGCTACAGGCTTCCATCTTCGCGGCTTCTCGCAATCACGAAAAAAACACACAGCCACGCCGAGAGATAAATGTTAACCACTGGAATCATCTGATACGTCACAAAACAGTAGTATTTTGGATTTCCCTTTTCTTTCAGCATTTTCTTTCAGTATTTACCCAATGGCGACGTGCCCACTGGTAGCAAACTGGATAATTTTACCATTAACTCAACGTCTCCGGAAAAGTGCGATACCTCCCCTTTCGACAGTGTTCAGTCATAAGGGACACAAGTGGAACCCTGCAGAACATCCTTGCAGAGGGATGTAAATGTCGAGTATCGAAGAACATAGAAGACGAATTTGACGCGGCTCAACGACTCAGATTCCCCCATCAAGCATAATGTATCATCAACACTCTCCCAGCAAAATATTGATTAAACAAATTAATTTAACTTATTACATTCTATGGTAGTTTTCTCTTTATTAAAATTCGTGATAAATTAATCGTATCCTTGATCTGTGAGTCGAATAACAGCGGCAGCGACTTTCCCACATGTTTCCTACTCGACATCTGAAGACTAAGCGCCAGATCGATGCTGGAGTGCGCACCTCCTCTGCCACTGGAGATACTGTGAGCGTTCATGAGAGTGTTTACCGGCTGCTGATGGGGAATCTAGTGAGGGGCTGTACAAGTGTTGAACCCTAATGCCGTCTTTATCAAGGAAAATTGCCAAACAGCCTTATGTTTTGAGAAGTTATTTTATTTAAACAACCAGTTTCAGCATTTGCATAATGCCATCTTCAGGCTCCTATGCACTCCATATATAGACAATAAGATATATCGATACTTGCATAAAGGGAACCATTAATATCTGAATTACGTGAATTCGTTTTTGGAGTGTGTGCTTCAAAGACTTCCTGTCCCTTGGTGCCATGTCCAATTCAGTAGTTCTAAACCACTGTTTCTTTTGACATTTTTCGTCAGTGTCTGAACCCCAATGACACTTGACCACTGTGACTTTCACGGTATGTCATGTCAGTTCTTCACAGATTTTCCTTGTTGCTTAGTTCCAGCTCCTGTTAGGCATTAATTATCTCGAAGATTAAAATTCATTGTCTCAGTGCGAATGTTATAAAGCTGCTTTTGTACCAGATTTTAGTCGTATATTATTGTAAGGTGGATGTGTTTTGCATCTTATAATGAATCAATTTGCACCCCTTGCCACGTGATTAATCTGATATAAGGAAATATCTGATAGGTTCTGTATCGTTCATGAGGACATTTGGATGTCTCTGATAGCGTCAGGTACACTTTTCCACTAATTCTCAATTATCATTGAGCGATTCGTGATTGGTTTCTATTATCAAAGATTGTGAGGTCAATGGAATAAGAGAGAGAAATGGGACATAGGAGTCATGGTGTGTGTGTGTGTGTGTGTGTGTGTGTGTGTGTGCGGGCGGCCCTCACCAGCCCGGAAGCAGCAGGTAGAGTGGGGATGCGGCTCAGCTTCCCTTCATGTCAGAGTGGTTGATAACCTCAGAGACTGGATTGAAGGAGCGCGGACACAATGTGCACCTGACAGTGAGTTCGATTGGCGCCTTGCAATCGCGTTTAGAAATCTTCACACGGAGGAAGTTCGGAATGTCCTAAGTGATATAGCGGCATAAGCAGCCGTTAGCTCGGCAGTCACATACGCTACGCTACTTCCAGCGACTTTTTCAATGAGTGGTCTCCGATTGGTGGAATTTTGTTTGATGGCAAAGTAGGTATAAATTCTAACAGTGTCGATGCTAAAATCCAAACGAAAGTCGGTGGTTGGTCGGCGGTTGGAAGAATGAGGAGAGAGGGACAATGTGCAGGGAATTCTATGACTATGATTCGCCACCTGCACTTATTGGGGAGGGATCAGAGGTTTGCTGGAGAGCCAGCAGAAGCAGCAGCTTTGAGAGAAGGTCTTATGTCTGGATGCCTGTGCTTTGGACGTCTTCTGTGTCAGCTCTTTTTCACGACGGACGGGCTTGTTGTCCTTTGCTCTCAGATGAACTTTTAGCGATCAGTTAGGCCCCCATACCTGTTGTAACACGATTATGAACTTTGCCTTTCAGGCTGAGAGTTCTCGTCTATTAGGCAGCATACGGTGATCTTCAGAGCATGTTGCTATGCCCTGATGTTGAGTTGTTACTGAATCTCGACATTCTGGCTGGGAGTTCGTGTTCCTCGTCTGTTGTTATCAGAGATGCTACAAGACAGTATCCACATTTAGTAGTTTCTACACCGCAGTCTGCTGTCCAGGGTCTTGTATTTTAGGATTCAGAATATTTTGAAGGGCTGCAAGTTTGCCGACGACAAGGATTTCTTCGAAAATCCTCACACCGTTTCATCACCATGATGCATTCACGGTAATATTACGATTCGCTCCGGCATTGTATTGCTGTAAAGTAATTGATGTGGTTACTATTAACATATTTTTTATCTCCACTGAGGTGTTACACCAACTGTTTGGGAGTCGTTTCTTCGAGAGTTTAGTACTGAGATGCTCTCAGTAATTTCACGTTTTATTCCACAGATCACGTGTCCAAACACAGGACAGAACTAGGCAGTTGATGGCTAGTATTAGTTTATAGTGACCTTTATTTTGATTTATATGTCCGTTGACGTCATTGTTTCATCTTAATTTAAATAGGCTCAGACTCAAATTTCTATAGAACAGAATTACACATATTCTTTCAGTAGAAATTAGTTTCTATTGAACAGTGATTTTTACTGCTTTGTGCATTTGTTTTATTAATAATGCTCAGAAGCAATTCCTAATTTGCGTGAGCTTGGGGCGAGAACATAGTCTGAATATCCCAGAAAATCTCTTAAAAATCTATGGAATATGCTCTAGTTGTAGGATATTCATTGTGATGAAATTATTTGTTGTTGTAGATTAGGAACTGTTTATTTGTTTCTAATCACTACCTCCGGGGCTATTAATAAGTGCCAGTGCCACTCTTTATAACGAGTTACTTAAATCCTTTGCGCAACTCTACACGCTTGTAGGTACCCTTGATTCGTCTGCCCACACACACCGAGAGTTGAGAAGAGAGGTGTACAACACACATAAAGCTCACACACACACACACACGCACACACACACACAACCCACACATACAAAACAATAATCTCATTACAAGTAATTTAATACACCATCTCACTTCACGTTCAAAAATGGTTCAAATGGCTCTGAGCACTACGGGACTTAACATCTGAGGTAATTAGTCCCCTAGAACTTAGGACTACTTAAACCTAACTAACCTAAGGACATGACACAGACTGAAGCGCCTAGAACCGCTCGGCCACACCGGCCGGCTTCACGGTCCTAAAAGCTCTTCATAGTATATTCATCAACTGTGAAAGGCTGTGGTTTTATAAAGAGGGCTTTAATAGAACTGCTCTGCGCTCGGCGTAAGTCACTTGTTGGTATATAGAGAATCAGTCATGAGTCACCTCCTTCCGCGAGAGCCTTCATCTCTGCCAAAACAAGGGAGCTGTGGTTTCTACTACGGCGAGGTCAAAGGTTTGACCGGAGCCGGCCAATGAGAGAGGTAGGCGGTAGAGTTCGTCTTGGGCCCATCATGCTGTGAAACACAAAGGCACTCTCGTCGCGACACTCATTTTCTCTTTCAGCGTGGCCAGTACGCAATAGCAAGCAGTACTCCAAACTTTTTTTTTTTTTTTGAGAAGGCTGCATTCGACCAGAAATGTTGATAATGGTGAGATTTCACCATGTAGCAAGCATTTTAGTTGCATTCGTATGATATGGTTCTATGAACAATTCACGTTAGTTCAAATACATCTGCTCACTCCATGTGCTAGACAGTGTGCGCTTGTTCCCATTTTCAATTTCTTCTGAAACACGTGCTTTTCAGATTCCGTCTATGTGCTAGGGGTCCTTAAATTAAAGTTGCACTGCCTACAGAGAAGCAACAACGCTAGAAAATTGTAGTGAAATGCAGAAGACCTGCGAAAGATGGACGCTTCGTGCAGAGAGAGGTAGTTGACCCTCGACATGAGCAAATGTTATGTATTGTGAATGCATAGGCAGAAAGATCCGTTACTATATGCTTAGCGTACTTGCAGAACAATCAATGGAAGCAGTTACTTCCATAAAATATCTAGGAGCATGCGTATGGACCCCCCCACCCCATGAACCATGGACCTTGTCGTTGGTGGAGAGGCTTGCGTGCCTCGGCGATACAGATAGCCGTACCGTAGGTGCAACCACAAAGGAGGGGTATCTGTTGAGAGATCAGACAAACGTGTGGTTCCTAAAGCATTTTCACAAGTGCAGGGGCAACAGTCTGGGTGATTGATTGGACAGGCCTTGTGACATCAACCAAAACAGCATTGCTGTGATGGTATTGCGAACGGCTGAAAGCAAGGGGAAACCACAGCTGCAATTTTTCGCGAGGGCATGCAGCTTTACTGAATGGTTAAACGATGATTGCATCCACTTGGGTAAAATATTCAGCAGGTAAAATAGTCCCCCATTCGGATCTCCGGGCGAGGACGTCGTTATCAGGAGAAACAAATCTGGCGTTCTACGGATCGCAGCGCGGAATGTCAGATCCCTTAATCGGGCAAGTAGGTTAGAAAATTTAAAAAGAGAAACGGGTAGGTTCAAGTTAGGTGTAGTGGGAATTAGTGAAGTTCACCGGCAGGAGGAACACGACTTGTGGTCAGACGAATACAGGATTATAAATACAAAATCAGATAGGGGTAATGCAGGAGTAAGTTTAATAATGAACAAAAAAATAGTAACACAGATAAGCTACTACGAGCAGCATAGTGAATGCATTATTGCAGCCAAGATAGACACGAAGCACACACCTACCACAGTAGTACAAGTTCATATCCCAACTAACTCCACAGATGACGAAGAGATTGAAGGAATGTGTGGTGAGAAAAAAGACATCATTCAGATAGTTAATGGAGACGAAAATATAATAGTCATGGGGGACTGGAATTCGATAGCAGGAAAAGGAACAAAAGGAAAAAAAGGGTCAAATGGCTCTGTGCTCCATGGGACTTAACATCTGTGGTCATCAGTCCCCTAGAACTTAGAACTACTTAAACCTAACTAACCTAAGGACATCACACACATCCATGCCCGAGGCAGGATTCGAACCTGCGACCGTAGCGGTCACGCGGTTCCAGACTGAAGCGCCTAGAACCGCACGGCCACACATGCCGGCACAAAAGGAAAAGTGTAGGTGAATGTGGACAAGGGGTAAGGAATGAAAGAGGAAGCCGCGTGGTATTATTTTGCACAGAGCGTAACTTAATCGTAGGTAACACTTGGTGTAAGAATCATAAAAGAAGGCTGTGTATGTGGAAATACCTGCAGACACCGGATGGTTTCTGGTTCATTATATAATGGTAAGACAGAGATTTAGGAACCAGGTTTCATATTGGAAGGCATTTCAAGAGTCAGATGTAAACTCTCGCCATAATTTATTGCTTACGAACTGCAGATTAAAACTGAACTACTAAAAGATTGGAATTTAAAGAGATGGGACCGGGATAAACTGAAAGAAACAGAGGTTGTAGAGAAGAGAGAGCATAAGGGAACAACTGACAAAAACAGGGGAAAGAAGTACAGTAGAAAAAGAGTGGGTAACTCTGAGAGATGAAATAGTGAAGGCAGCAGACGATCAAGAAGGTAAAAAGACGAGGGCTAGTAGAAATACTTGGGTAATATAAGAGATACTGAATAGATGAAAGGAGAAAATATAAAAAATGCAGTACATGAGGCAGGCGAGAAGAAGGAATACAAACGTCTCAAAAATGAGCTAAACAGGAAGGGAGAGTGGAAGGGTGAAAGGAGTTCATACAGGGCGAGGCACTAATTACTGCCACCTAGAAAAACTCTGAATGTGTGATAGAAGCAGGAACGACTAGCGGACAAGGATGTAGAAGCGTATATCACCAGGGGCAAGATAGGTAATGCCCACAGCAAAATTAAGGAGACCTCTTGTGAAAAGATGATGGTGATGTTTGGTTTGTGCGGTGCTCAATTGCGGGGTTACGTGCCCCCATACAAATTCCCAATCTTTACGCAGTCCAATCTCGCCCTTTTCACGAATGATGCTGAAATGATGAGGACAACACAAATACCTAGCCCCCGGGTGGAGAAAATCCCCAACGCCGCCGGGAATCGAAGCCGAGACCCCCTGATCTGGAGGTAGCAACGCTAGCCACAAGACTACGAGCTGCGGACTGGAGAAATAAGAATATCAAGAGCTCAGATGGAAAGGCAGTTCCAAGCAACGAAGGGAGAGTGGAAGGTGGAAAGAGTTCATACAGGGGGAGGTAGTAACTACTGCCACCTAGAAAAACTCCGAAAGTGTGATACAAGCTGAAAATTCTGTCGAACAAAAGTTGCATGGGACAACGGGGGCCATAATATGACGTTGGTTTCTTGTTGCTAGGTGGGATCGCTTCAGAGATATGAACGTCAGATTCGTTTTTTAAAATGGGATGCTATAGTTTGCTACGTATTTTCGAGAAGAATCCAAAGATGTGTAACAGTAAGGTCTTTAAAGGTCAACGAAGGTTACAAAGGTGGCATGAACGTCCATTCACAGGTGTTCGAAATGATGACCATTGGTATCAATGTAGTGCTGAAATCTTCTTATCACGGATTGAGTGGTTTTCCTTATCACATCGGCATTTATCGAAGCACATGCTCTAACAATTCTCGCTCGTATATGTTCAGGTGTAGTTGGAAAGTCTTAATAAACAATGTCTTTTACGAATCCCCACAAGAAAAAATCCAGAGCCGTCAAGTCTGGCGAACGAGCCAGCCACGACACATCTCCTCCGCGTCCCATCCAACGACTTGGGAATTGTCTCTGCAACAAAAGAAAAAAATGGAGAAGGGGTTAACATCCAGGGAGAAGATGTGAAAGCCTTGATGTTTGCCGATGGCATTGTAATTCTGTCAGAGACAGCAAAGGACCTGGAAGAGTAGTTGAACTGAATGGACAGTGTCTTGAACGATGTATGTAAGATGAACATTAACAAAAGCAAGACTAGGATAATTTGTAGTCGAAATACGTCAGGTGACGCTGAGGGAATTAGATTAGGAAACGATACATTTGAATTAGTAAATGAGTTTTGCTATTTGGGCAGCAAAGTAACAGATGATGGTCAGAGTAGAGAGGATATAAAATGTAGACTGGCAATGGCAAGGAAAGCGTTCGTGAAAAAGAGAAATTTGTGGTCATCGAGTATAGAGTTAAGTGTCAGGAAGCCTTTTCTGGAAGTATCTGCATGGAGTGTAGCCATATATGGAAGTAATACATGGACGATAAACAGTTTAGACAGGAAGAGAATAGAAGTTTTTGAAATGTGGTGCTATAGAATAATGATGAAGATTAGATCGGTGGGTCACGTAATTAATCTGGAGACACTGAATAGAACTTTGGGAGAAGAGAAATTTGTGGCACAACTTGGCTAAAAGAATGGATCGGTTGGTAGGACACTTCTGAGGAATCAAGGAATCACCAGTCTGTATTAGAGGAAAGCGTGGAGGGTAAAAATCATAGAGGGAGACCAAAAGATGAATAAAGTAGATTGAGAAGAATGTAGGTTGCGGTAGTTACTCGGAGATAAGAGGCTTGCAGAGGACAGAGTAGCATGGAGAGCCGCATCAAACCAGTGTTTGGAAACTACCACAAGAATATGCGCATGGAACGATTGAAACTGAAACGACCACATAAAATCAGGACGACCACATAAAAGCAATCGCAAGTAAGGCAGATGCCAAAATGAAATCCATCGGAAAAATCGTCAGGGAATATAGAACATCAGTGAAGGAGGTACATACAAAATCCTCTTTCGACCAATCCTTGAATATTGCTCTTCAGTATGAGATTCGTACGATGTAGGGTTGATTGAGGAAATAGGGAAGATCCGAAGAAGAGCAACACGTTTCGTTAAGGGTTCATCTAGTAAGAAAAAAAGCGTTACGGATATAATCTAGCAACTTCAGTGGGAGGTGCTGAAAGAGAGCTGTTCTGTATCACTGTCTGGTTTACTGTTGAAGTTCCTACAGCGTACGTTCCTAGAAGAGCCAACAAATATATTACCTCCTTCTGAATATATCTCGCGAAAAGGCCACGAAAACAAAATTACCGTCACTGAAGCCCATACAGTGACTTCGCATGAACTTTTCACGACGGCAACAGGAAAATGGAGAAGTGACAGTGGTACATTAAGTACCCTCGGCCTCCACACACCGCAAAGCGATTAGCGGAGTAAAGATGTAGATACGAAAAGTGACTTATAAACTGATTCTCTTACTTGCGACTATGTTTTCAAGTGATTTGTAACGTTATTTCTTTTTTAATTCGTAGATACATAGTTTGGAAGGGATGTTGGATATTCCAACTTGATATCTGTCCGTAGCCATCATGGTTAGCCTGCGTACCTTTATTACCCATTTTTATGGGCAATCCCGAGGTGGCGTCATAAACAGTTCCTCAGGGTGTTGTAACATGCGTCTTCGTGTGTAATGTGGATCACGGCGCAGTTTGTTTTTTCATGGAGCGTTACTTACGTGAAACAAAAAGTGTAACAGTAAGTTGCACTTTGGCCTACTATCATATAATTGTTCCAAGTGGATCATTTAACATTATATAGAGGAATCACCACTAATCGTGTCACGTACTTCACAGCCGTGAGGTTTGTGTCCGAACAGAGGATGCTGGCACTCATTCTGGTGCTCAGAGACGATGCGTCACTGCCTCCACTTTCGTTGGTCTAACGTTAGTAGCGGTAGTTTTTTGAGCCACCACAATTCGATCTGGATACTATAAGGTCCAGAAGTACCAGACTACAGTGCGTTACCTACCTTGGACCAAAGACTGATGAAAGAAGGCCATGTAATACCGATAAGTAATGAATATGAACTATGTTATATACAAAGGACAAAATCGGTTGATTAGTCCTTTCAGAAGAAGATGTCTATGAGGAGAGTTTGGTGTCATCGTGCATTATCTCGTCTTGAAAAGCTATTCATTGCTGAAATATTGGCAGCAGGACTAGAAAATAGATTGGGGAATCCTCTCTCAGCACTGCATAATCATCATATTATTCTTGATGCCAACAGAGGTTCCATATTCTTGTCGTATCGACTGAAAACACGACCTACCCATCTCCCTGCTGAACCCATTGGTTTGCCTAGCTGAGACGTGCACTGGTACCTGATTGCCTGATTGCTTCCATAGTCTACGACGCACGGTTTTTTTATTTTATTTTTTTTCTTAAGCAGCACGACGCTTGGGGCTCTGTACTGTAGATCGTAACGGAATCCTTGTTTTTCGATGATGTCTTCCACGGGTTGTGTCGAGTTGTGACGTTGTCTTGTCGCAACTTTCGATATGTTTCCAACTCTTCATATTAAGTATCGGAACATGTCCATTTCGTCCCTTTACAGCCATTAGACCACAGACTGCTCCTCTGCGCTCACAACGGGTGGCCCAGTCGCGTTCGTCCAGAACAGACGTCGCAGCTAATGATTGGGGAAGGGTAGCGGGTCGGGTGGAAGGGTGTCCAGGCGTCGAGTCGTGTTGCTGCTGCCCGCTGCTTGCGTCGCTTCCAAATCACAGCTTTCGTATCTTGCTAACTCAACGTCACACTTAGAGCTCAGTTGGAAACCACTGTCCTGATTGACAAGATCGTCATCCACTCTTATTTCCAAGTCTTCTCTGATGACCGAATGCGTTGGCACGGCTAAGCTACTTTGTCCAAGAAGCAAAAATTTATTCTTCGCTGACGTTGAGATGTGTCAGTACAGAAGTGTTGTTTTGCTGAAGCGACTGCTCCTCATATGTTCTCAACAGAGCTGCGAGGCGCATCACTGCGTCTGGTTGATATACTGCTTGCCGCATTCGCAACAGATGCTGTAAATCCCACGTGTCTATAGTCTGACCATACTCTTGATTTTAACTTTGCGCAGGAAATGGTTTTTATGTTGTGTTTCGCTACTGTCCTGAGAGTCTTGGCTGCGGGCTGCCATATATACAGAAGAAGCTTCAGGCGATTGGTTTATTCTTCTGGACCCTTTTTTTTTTCCTTCCTCCGCTGGAGAGCGCATCGTATTTATGACTCCAAATAGCCGTTCTTGCGCTTACCTGTATAAGTGACACTTGCAGGAAACGGCATCAACGAAGGAGACATGTTTGTCTCTGAACAACGGTTGTATGCCGTCGCCAAAGACCCATTGGAAATAAGACTAAATGATGATCTCATCAGCATGAACTACAGTTTCCAATTGATTTCCACGTTGAAGTGTCGTTAGCCAAACAATGTCAGGAGCTCTCTTATGTGAAAGCGGCGCAATTGTGGGGCTGATTAAACACTCAGCACCAGAACTTAATATCTGGACCTTCACCCTCCAGGGAGATCGCCCTACCATTGGTGGCGAAATTTCTTCGGAGGCATGGGAATGGTCCAGCAGTTGGGTCTACGGCAGAAGTCTCTGCGGTCCAGCGGCTATAAAGAAACCAATTGAAAGTCAACACAACATCTCGCTTAAGATGACGAGTAGGAAACCCCTCAAAACATTACGATTTGACGCCACTACTCGGGTAATAACCACAAAAGATTTTATCAATGAAAGTCATCGAAAAGGCGTGCATTCCTATACCTTTCTCTTCTTCTTCTTTTTCTTCTTCTTCATCTTCTGCGAAACCAGGCCTTGTGTTCTGTCCTCACCATCTCTTCCTTGCCCATGTCACTCTCCTTCTTCCAGTAGGATTGGATTCCACTGCTTGTCGAGAGATTCTCTGAAGTGACATACGCAATACAGGCTTTTTACAATGCTGTATTCTTTGGATTACCAGTTCAGTTAATGGCTGTGTCCTCACTTATTTCCTTTTTTCTTGAAGACTTACTCTCATCTAAGGAACTTCATTTCTGATGTTACAAGTTGTCTTACGTCTTTTGATTTTAATGTCCAACTTTCTGTTGTTCTGTTGGTACTGCCACATTTATAAAATTTTCAAATTTTACCCTTCAGTGTTCTTTCTATTTTCTAAAAGTTGTTACATCCTAGAACTTCTGATCTGTTATTATATATATGAGATGTCTTACAGGCTACGTCCCTAAAAAGGTCAATGTTTTTGCTTGTGTAGTTGATATTTTTAGTTTATAATTTAGGCTTTTACTGACAAATCTATGTAATTTGTCTCCACTGTCCTGTATGATTACCAGATCACAGCAAAAAATCATTGTATTTAGAAAGTTGCATGGCCCAGTATTTATATCTTTAGGTACTCTGTCCATCATCCATTCCCAGAACTGGTCATCGATACAGATGATGAACACTACTGGTGACATACTAGGTACAGAAAAACTGGCCTTCCTTCCTAGTTAATCTTTATTTCTGGTGTCAGCTCTTTAATCACTGTAGCTCCGTTCATTGACATATGGTCACGACACACTACAGATACGTGGAAAAACTCGGCTGAAGCCGCACTTCAGGTTTCTGCCGCCAGAGCGCTCGAGAGCGCAGTGAGACAAAATGGCGACAGGAGCCGAGAAAGCGTATGTTGTGCTTGAAATGCACTCACATCAGTCAGTCATAACAGTGCAACGACACTTCAGGACGAAGTTCAACAAAGATCCACCAACTGCTAACTCCATTCGGCGATGGTATGCACAGTTTAAAGCTTCTGGATACCTCTGTAAGGGGAAATGAATGGGTCGGCCTGCAGTGAGCGAAGAAACGGCTGAATGTGTGCGGGCAAGTTTCACGCGTAGCCCGCAGAAGTCGACGAATAAAGCAAGCAGGGAGCTAAACGTACCACAGCCGACGGTTTGGAAAATCTTACGGAAAAGGCTAAAGCAGAAGCCTTATCGTTTACAATTGCTACAAGCCCTGACACCCGATGACAAAGTCAAACGCTTTGAATTTTCAGCGCGGTTGCAACCGCTCATGGAAGAGGATGCGTTCAGTGCTAAACTTGTTTTCAGTGATGAAGCAACATTTTCTCTTAAAGGTGAAGTGAACAGACACAATGTGCAAATCTGGACGGTAGAGAATCCTCACACATTCGTGCAGCAAATTCGCAATTCACCAAAAGTTAACGTTTTTTGTGCAATCTCACGGTTTAAAGTTTACGGCCCCTTTTTCTTCTGCGAAAAAAAACGTTACAGGACACGTGTATCTGGCCATGCTGGAAAATTGGCTCATGCCACAACTGGAGACCGACAGCGCCGACTTCATCTTTCAACAGGATGGTGCTCCACTGCACTTCCATCATGATGTCCCGCATTTCTTAAAAAGAGATTGGAAAACCGATGGATCGGTCATGGTGGAGATCATGATCAGCAATTCATGTCATGGCCTCCACGCTCTCCCGACTTAACCCCATGCGATTTATTTCTGTGGGGTTATGTGAAAGATTCAGTGTTTAAACCTCCTCTACCAAGAAACGTGCCAGAACTGCGAGCTCGCATCAACGACGCTTTCTAACTCATTGATGGGGACATGCTGCGCCGAGTGTGGGAGGAACTTGATTATCGGCTTGATGTCCGCCGAATCACTAAAGGGGCACATATCGAACATTTGTGAATGCCTAAAAAAGCTTTTTGAGTTTTTGTATGTGTTTGCAAAGCATTGTGAAAATATCTCAAATAATAAAGTTATTGTAGAGCTGTGAAATCGCTTCAATCATTTGTAATAACTCTGTATTCATATTTCTTTGTATGGCATACTTCTATTCTATACCTTCATGATTGACTAGAGAGTCTTTCTGTGGTTGCAGTCAAGTGCTTTCTCAAATCAGTAAACGCTCGGTGTGTCCCCAAATTGGATTCTCGTCTTTTTTATATGTTGTGTTTCAGATAGAAAACTTCGTCGGTGAAAAATCTTTCTTTACTGAAGGCTGTTTGCTGTTCTAATAAAAATGAATCAGAGACACGCCGAAACCTTTAATTAATTATTGTGCTATAGATTTTATAGAAGCATTCAAGAGAATGACATCCCTGTAATTAGATGTGTTAATTATCTTTCCCTTTTAAAATAGTGAAATAAATTTAACGCCTCCATTGCTCTGGTACTTCGCCTTTTGGTCGGTTGATTTTGGGCAGGGGACCAAACAGCCAACTCATCGGTCCTATCGGATTAAGGAAGGATCGGGAAGGATATCGATCGTGGCCGTTCAAAGAAACCACCCTGGCATTTGCCTGAAGCATTTAGGGAAATTACGGAAGACCTAAATCAGGATGGCCGGACGCGGGTTTGATCCGTCATCCTCCCAAATGCTAGTCCAGTATGCTAACCCTTGCGCCATCTCGCTCGGTCACCTTTATGCCAAGAAACGTTATATCGTTGGAAAATTATGAGATCTAGGAACGTTCCACCATAATTTATCAGTTCTGAGAAAATTTCACCCAGTCCAGGTGATTTTATATTTTTCGCTTTTCTTGAATGCCTGTTTTAATTCTGTCACATCTGTTAACCCTGATCCTTCCTCTGCTTTCTCATCCGTTGGCTTTGAGGCATCCGGTTTATACCACAATTTCATGTACTGATTTACCCAGTCTTCTGGAGGAATGATATTTATATTTGAAGTATCTGTCTGTTAATTTTAATTGTCAGATTAGTTAATATTCTGTTTCCTGTTTGCCGTGTATGTCATGTTCAGTTCTCCTTGTAAATGTATCCCATGAGGATTAAGTGCCCGTCTTACTATTTTTATGGGCTTCATTTTTTATTTCATTAAATTTCATTTTAGCTTCCTCAGTCCATTTCTGTAAGAACTCCGAATATGCTTTATTTTTGTTTTCTATGGCTTCGTCTGTCTCTCTTCGTTCCAAATCCTAAGTCCCCTTCTTCGATTCATCTTGGGTTTTTGACCTAGTATTTCTTTATCGACCTGTATTAAGTATTTTTCGGTTAGATCTTCGCTTGAAGGCCTTTGTTACAGTAGCTTAGTTTGCGTGCACTGATACAAATTATTACTTAAACTTCCTTCTTGGATCATATCCATCTCAATAATTTTTGTTTCGGTTTCTTTCATTTTTCATCTTGTTCTGTTCCTTCCATCTTTCCCACAGCTGGATCATTAACACACACACACACACACAAACACACACACACACACACACACACACACACACACACACACACATATATATATATATATATATATATATATATATATATATATATATATTTATATATATATATATATATATATGAAAAGGATGGTCCATTGATAGTGACCGGGCCAAATGAACATACTCTCTCCAAAACTTATTTTTTATTTAATAACGAATTTTTTGAACAAATTGACTGTGTCACCATGGGGAGCCCCTTGTTCCCTGTGGTTGCCAATCTTTTTATGGAAGACTTTGAGG
Organism: Schistocerca americana; assembly: GCF_021461395.2. Classification (NCBI taxonomy): domain Eukaryota; kingdom Metazoa; phylum Arthropoda; class Insecta; order Orthoptera; family Acrididae; genus Schistocerca; species Schistocerca americana. The sequence goes on along the minus strand of NC_060120.1, from coordinate 519,268,667 downwards.
AAAAAGCTCTTGAGTCTGCCTTCTTAAAGCCTACGGTTTTCTGGCGTTACTTGAGAACATCAAGTTGACTATGGAGACTGAGAAAGATGAGACTTTATCCTTTCTAGACGTATTAGTATGCCGTAAGAATGATGGGTCTTTGGGACATTCAGTGTACAGAAAACACACCCATACAGATTCATATCTTCAGACGTCCAGCTGCCATCACCCCGCACAAACCGCCGGTGTTCTCAGTACTTTAAGTCATCGGGCGCATGTAATATCGGATGCAGATATCCTTCACGAAGAAATAGTGCATATGGAGAGGGTTTTTAAAGAGAAGGCCATGTACGATTATAACAAGAAGCAACGCTCTGAGGAGACTGATGACGACTATAAATCAACTGCGTTCCTTCCATATGCCGGGAACTTGTCTTCTAAAAGAGGCAGATTGCTTAGGAAGAATAATATTAATGTCATCTTCCGTCCATCAACAATGTGCAGGGCCTTAGTCAGATCCGCTAAAGACGATTTACAATCGAGGAAGGCGGGTGTTTATAAAATTCCCTGTGAGTGTGGCTCTGCATATACAGGGTGGTCCATTGATAGTGACCGGGCCAAATATCTCAGAAAATAAGCGTCAAACGAAAAAACTAGAAAGAACAAAACTTGTCTAGCTTGAAGGGGGAAACCAGATGGCGCTATGATTGGCCCGCTAGATGGCGCTGCCATAGGTCAAACGTATATCAACTGCGTTTTTTAAAATAGGAACCCCAATTTTTTATTACATATTCGTGTAGTCCGTAAAGAAATATGAATGTTTTAGTTCGACCACTTTTTTCGCTTTGTGATAGATGGCGCTGTAATAGTCACAAACGTATTAGTACGTGGTATCAGGTAACATTCCGCCAGTGCGGACGGTGTTTGCTTCGTGATACATTACCGATGTTAAAATGGACCGTTTACCAATTGCGGAAAAGGTCGATATCGTGTTGATGTATGGCTATAGTGATCAACATGCCCAACGGGCGTCTGCTATGTATGCTGCTCGGCATCCTGGACATCATCCAAGTGCCCGGACCGTTCCCCGGATAATTACGTTATTTAAGGAAACGGGAAGTGTTCACCCACATGTGAAACGTCAGCTACGACCTGCAACAAGTGATGATGCCCAGCTAGGTGTTTTAGCTGCTCTCGCGGCTAATCCGCACATCAGTAGCATACAAATTGCGCGAGAATCGGGAATCTCAAAAACGGTGGTGTCGAGAATGCTACATCAACATCGATTGCACCCGTACCATATTTCTGTGCACCAGGAATTGCATGGCGACGACACTGAAAGTCGTGTACAGTTCTGCCACTGAGCAGAAGAGAATTTACAGGACGATGATAGATTTTTTGCACGCGTTCTATTTAGCAACGAAGCGTCATTCACCAACAGCGGTAACGTAAACCGGCATAATAAGCACTAAAGGGCAACGGAAAATCCACGACGGCTGCGACAAGTGGAACGTCAGCGATCTTGGCGGGTCAATGTATGGTGAGGCATTATTGGAGGAAGGATAATTGGCCCCCATTTTATCGATGGCAATCTAAATGGTGCAATGTATACTGATTTCCTGATTCTACCGACGTTACTACAAAATGTTTCACTGCATGACAGAATGGCGATGTACTTCCAACATGATGGATGTCCGGCACATAGCTCGCGTGCGTTTGAAGCGGTATTGAATAGCATATTTCATGACAGGTGGATTTGTCGTCGAAGCAACATACCACGGCCCGCATTTTCACCGGATCTGATGTCCCAGGATTTCTTTCCGTGGGGAAAGTTGAAGGATATTTGCTATCGTGATCCACTGAGAACGCCTGACAACATGCGTCAGCGCATTGTCAATGCATGTGCTAACATTACGGAAGGCGAACTACTCGCTGTTGAACGTCGTTGCACGTATTGCCAAATGCATTGAGGTTGACGGACATCATTTTGAGCATTTATAGCATTAATGTGGTATTTACAGGTAATCACGCTGTGGCAGCATGCGTTCTCAGAAATGATAAGTTCACAAAGGTACATGTATCACATTGGAACAACCGAAATAAAATGTTCAAACGTACCTACGTTCTGTATTTAAATTTAAAAAACCTAACTGTTACCAGTTGTTCGTCTAAAATTGAGAGCCATATGTTTGTGAGTATTACAGCGCCATCTATCACAAAGCGAAAAAAGTGCTCCAACTAAAACGTTCATATTTCTTTACGTATGCACGAATATGTAATAAAAAATTGGGTTCCTATTTTGAACAACGCAGTTGATGTCCGTTTGACCTATGGCAGTGCCATCTAGTGGGCCAACAATAGCGCCATCTGGTTTTCCCGTTCAAGCTAGACAAGTTTCGTTCTTTGTAGTTTTTTCGTTTGTCGATTATTTCGTGAGATATTTGGCTCGGTCACGATCAATGGTCCACCCTGTAGAAGAGATCTTTCTTCACTCTGGTGATTATGCCCCTATGACTATTACATGTCCTATATTAAATGTCAGTCAGTGGAAAGTAAGATTACAGAACGAAAATGAAAGGCATCCTAAGGCCTTGGAACCTAATGCAATCGGTGTCTAAAAATACAGAGGTTGGCCAAGAGAGAATGTCAGAAAAGAAAGCAAAAGAAGTGCGACACACTTAGATTACTGCCACCCACATACTCCGAAAAAGCGAACGCATAGCGGGACTGCTCTTTGTATGGTACGTCACGTACTGTTCGATCTGGCATGGATCACTGTACCAGGAACATGGCTCCTGCCAGCATAGATCAGTGGATCACTGAGATACAGGAACCTTCCCACCAACATTAATGCGGTAGTACCCCATTATTATTCAGTCTTTTAAGTAGTTTAATACGGCCCGCCACGAATTTCCTGTTCCATCTCCTCATCTGAGAGGAACACTTGGACTCTTAGAGGCCCACTGATAGTACTAAGGTTGCATAATGTCTACGTCGTTGTGGCGCTCCCAGTTGCATCCAAAAAGACATTGTACAGTTCTTTTACTTTTTTCTTCAGTTTCTTAAGGCACAAAACGTTTTAGGTGGAGGTCATGATTTGTGATGTTGTTGTCCACAAGCAAAATCATGAGTATAAAATTCTTAAGGCTTTCGTGGTCACTTGTTGACAAACTGCCTATTGGCTTCTGTCTCGGGTTCTTCGGCCGACGTTCGTCTGTTGCCGGCAATGGAGGGTGAAGCTCGTGCTGGCGAAACGTTAGTAAAGTCATCAGACGAACGTCGGCCGAAGAACCCGAGACAGAAGCCAATAGGCAGTTTGTCAAAATCATGAATGTTCTATATGTAACGGCAGTGGCTGAATGTTCGAATGACGTCGCTGCTGCGCTGGCCAGTTCGGCTCGTAAAGTGCTCGTGATGCTTTTCGCCGCCAAGTGACATTGCGGACACGGTCTAAGCTGGAAACGACCCTTGCAGGCACGGTGACAGACTGAAAAGCGCAGACGAGTCGCATAGCCTCGTTCAAGACAGCAGACACTGCCCTCTCTACTAAACTGCTCAGACAAAGCAGTTCTGCATACCTGTCCTTTACACAAATGTTTGCGATTTCCTTTGCTCCAGGGAGTAACGCGAAAGAGGTTTCCTCTGTACATCGGAAACTATACAGATCATATGAGTGGTGCGAATATTTTTTGTTTGAGCAGTTTACACGAGGGGCGTTCGATAGGTAATGTAAGACATCTTTTTCTAAAAGTAGCGCCGGCTGCTGTGGCCGAGCGGTTCTAGGCGCTTCAGTCAGGAACCACGATGCTGCTACGGTCGCAGGTTCGAATCCTACCGCGGGCATGGACGTGTGATGTCCTTAGGTTAGTTAGGTTTAAATAGTTCTAAGTCTAGGGGACTGATGACCTCAGATGTTAAATCCCGTAGTGCTTAGAGCCATTTGAACCATCTAAAGAAGGTTAATTTTATTCAGGATTCCAATACACCATATTGTTCCCCACCATTTTAGCTACAAAACCATATTACTTTCCAACATAATCTCCTTTCAGTACGACTGCCTTAAAGCCACCTTACCAGAAAGACCTGTATGCCCGCCTGGTACCACTCTGCTGGTCAACGTCGTGGCCAAGGTCTTGCTGGTGGGCGAGTGTGTCAGCAGTACCAACAGAGACGTCCGGTTGAGCAGCGAAATGGTGGATCCGTGATCACCTCGAAAGAGGGTGTCAGCGCGTTCCAACAATGCGGGAGTCGCAGCTGTGTGCGGCCGGCCAGCACGCAGGAGATCTGTTCCGATGAAGACAGCCGCATCACCCAACAACTCATCATGCTCTTCTTCGCTGCCAGGTATTCGTAGGTATGTTTCACTTCCATACATGGTTACACTCCGTACAAATACTTTCAGAAACGACTTCCTGACACACTTAAATCTATACTCGATGTTAATAAATTTCTCTTCTTCGTAAACGCTTTCCTTGCCATTGCCGGTCTACATTTTATATCCTTTGTACTTCTACCATCATCAGTTATTTATCTCACCAAATAGAAAAACTCGTTTACTACTTCAAGTGTCTCATTTCCTAATCTAATTCCCTCAGCATCACCCGACTTAATTCGACTACATTCCATTATCCTCGTTTTGATTTTGTTGATATTCATCTTATAACCTCCTTGCAAGACACTGTCCATTCCATTCAACTGATCTTCCAAATCCTTTGCTGTCTCTGACAGAATTACAATGTCAACGGTGAACCTCAAAGTTTTTATTTCTTCTCCATGGACTTTAATACCCACTCCGCATTTTCCTTTGTTTCCTTTACTGCTTGCTCAACATACAGATTGAATAATATTGGGGAGAGGCTACAAACCTGTCTCACTCCCTTCCCAACCTCTGCTTCCCTTTCATGCCCCTCGACTCTTATAACTTTCGTCTGGTTTCTGTGCAAATTGTAAATAGCCTTTCGCTCCCTGTATTTTACCCCTGCCACCTTTAGAATTCGAAAGAGAGTATTCCAGTCAACACGATCAAAAGCTTTCTCTAAGTCTACAAATGCTAGAAACGTAAGTTTACGTTTTCTTAATCTAGCTTCTAAGATAAGCCGAAGGGTCAGTATTGCCTCGCGTGTTCCAACATTTCTACGCAATCCAAACTGATCTTCCTCGAGGTCGGCACCTACCAGTTTTTCCATTCGTCTGTAAAGAATTCGCAATAATATTTTGCAGCTGTGACTTATTAAACTGATAGTTCAGTAATTTTCACATCTGTCAACACCTGCCTTCTTTGGGATTGGAATTATTATATTCTTCTTGAAGTCTGAGGGTATTTCGCCTGTCTCATACATCATGCTCACCAGATGGTAGAGTTTTGTCAGGGCTGGCTCTCCCAAAAGTTGTCAGTAGTTCTAATGGAATGTTGTCTACTCCCGGGGCCTTGTTTCGATTCAGGTGTTGCAATGCTCTGTCAAACACTTCACGCAGTATCATGTCTCCCATTTCATCTTCATCTACCTACTCATCCATTTCCATAATATTGTCCTCAAGGACATCGCCCTTGTATAGACCCTCTATATACTCCTTCCACCTTTCTGCTTTCCCTTCTTTGCTTAGAACTGGGTTTTTATCTTAGATCTTGATATTCATACAAGTGGTTCTCTTTTCTCCAAAGGTCTCTTTGATTTTCCTGTAGGCAGTATCTATCTTACCCCTAGTGAGGTAAGCCTCTACATCCTTACATTTGTCCTCTAGCCATTCCTGCTTAGCCATTTTGCACTTCCTGTCGATATCATTTTTGAGACTTTTGGATTCCTTTTAGCCTGCTTCATTTACTGCATTTTTATATATTCTCCTTTCATCAATTAAATTCAGTATTTCTTCTGTTACCCAAGGGTCACGATATTATTGTCAATATATCCATCAGCTAGACGAACAGGTTTGTGGGTGTCTGATCAACATTATTTTGGGATAAACGTATAGTAACGACTGCGGCTGACCCAATTATTTGCAAATGTGCTTATAAAAAGGATGTTGCAATTGACGTAGGTCTAATTTTGGAAAGAAAAAGATAGATACGTTGCCTCAACATACTTTTCTCCATAGTGTAAGGAGACGCAGGAGAACGAAACATAAGTGGATGTATTCTTATAGAATCTGTATTACACAGAAGTAAGAACAACACTGTAGCAGTATGCAGTTAGGAGTTTGAGGAATGTGGAATTCGTAGTAAGCAGATTGTTAGCTGCATTTCTGCACCTTATTCAGCGGTCGCAGATGGGGAAATATTGGCGCGCTGACGTGACGCGGGTAGACAGGCGACCACCGCGCTGGGGAAAACATGTTGACAGGTGCACGTGTAGCGGGAAAAAGGGCGGCGCTGCGAGATTGACAGTGGCCTATTAGTATGTGGCGGCGGGGCTGCAGGCGAGGGCAGAGGCGCGCAGAAAGAACACGCGGTAATTGGTGGCGTGTGACGGCAGCGGCAGCCGCAGCGGCGGCGGACGCGCGCCGCCTGCAAGAAGCGGCGCCGCGCGGAATGCGGCCGGTCGCCGGAGGCTGCGATGCCACCCTGCCACTGCGGCCGCTCCCTGCGCAGATGGCGCTCTCACGCTGCCGCCGCGGCGGGCTAGACGCCGCGCCTAACACAAGCAGTACCTACGCATCTGTCATACCACGCACTACTGGGGGGGAGGGGGGGGAGGTGGGGGGGGGGCGGAGGCGGCGGAGCGGGCTGGTGGTGGTCTATGCTAATGCTCTCCGAAAGAGCAGACACCATGCATTCATATAATTGAGTCATCTCGATGGGCTATGAATCCTCTATCTTCTGCGCTAATGCTTAATCACGTACGACCTGCTGCACGAATCTCAAAGTAGCGAGCCTGACGGAACGGACAGAGACTGCGGATAGGTGGTGCTAGGTGGGAATATGGGTCGGCCGAGGGGCGTACCGAGGTAGTCCACGTAGACGCGATAACACTCTGTCCGAGTAGCGCAGTGTTTAACGCAAATGCCTAGTAAGCCGCAGAGCCCGGTTATGGAACCCAGTCCGGTACACATTTTCAGTCGGCGCAGCTAACTCTACGTAATATCCTCAGGCAGCTGATATCATGAGTTCCTTCACTTCCTTTCCCTTCCCTTTCCTTTCCTTTCCTTTCCTTTCTCTCTCTCGCCCCTCCCCCCCCCCCCCCCACTCACCCCCGCACCCGCACCATCTTCAATGTACATGATAGGCTGCCATTAAACAGAAGAAACAAGAATTTCCCATTCTTGACGTGACACAGCACACTGCAGAGATTTAATTCAGCTTCTAACCACAGAAGCGTATGGCAGCTCAATCACTGCCCACGGTGCACCCGTGGAAAGCCTATATTCAGCTCCCGACAAGGGGCAGAATTAGAGTCGATTTCCTAGAACTCCAAGCGTCTTCCCGCGCACTCGTGTTGCCTGCTTCTGGCCACTTAAACGTCGACACGACTCGCAGTTGTCATCAGTCGCGACTTGCAGCAGTCAAAACAGAAACGACCAGCACCTTAAGATGTCGAGCAGTTGTATCGACCAAATGTTGTTTGATTTACACAACTTACCCGGTGGCAAACTCGAGAAGTGTATTTGATTTAACAATACACTTTTAATCAGGTAGTGATGTGTTAATAGCGTCCAAAAAATTAAAATATCTTTTAGGATGCTCTTAACAACATCAGCGCACTTTCAGAAACGTGTATTACCAAAGAGGGCCGAAGGGGGCGAGGAAATTCATGACCAGTACAAAAAATTTAAAGAAATGCAAATTTCGATAATTGTAGTTAACCTTTAATCACAGAATACTTTTTAAAGAGATGTGAATAAGTAAGTAATACCTCGAACTTGAAAATACTGAATTCGACTTTCCTTGGAGAAAGTGATACTTACAACTGAGCCTTCAGTTTTCGGGTTAAGTTTAACCGAAAAATTTAAATCAAATATGGAATCAGGTAAAAGAATTCCTTAAGAACCATACATAAACGTTTTCATGTTTAAAGCGTAAAGTAATTGACTAGATTAAATTATTTTCGAAATGTGGGCACAAAGTGAACCCCGCCCCCCCCGCCCCCCTCCCCCGAACCTTGATATTCGGACGGTTAATGGAAGAAAAGCTGTCCCCAGTGATCTCCACTGGTATCTGTGTTTGCTTCTTTCGGCGCCTCTACAGCGCAACGTGGAAAGTAAATCTTAGGGCGTATTCATATGACTGTCGGAAGAATGAACATTTGTTTGTTTACAGCCGCAGTTAGCGTCACCTCTCTGATCCTTAAACCTCTTTAATAAGAACGACTCCTTTGTCGTAATCGACTAGTTGTGTCAAGTGCAGCGACCCTGGAATTTTATTCCTGCACTGAACGCCCCTTTTTACGAGTGGTTGTTTTCGTTTGCACGTCAGCGCCAAAACTGCGTGTACTTTGGTTGTTAATTGGCGCCCGGTTGGTGAAAGTGAGATTATGAGGGACCATACTTTTCACGAATAAAAACTATATTCAGAACAGAATGTATGAACAACCAATGCTAATAGAATTTATTAATGACCAAAGCAAAACTCATATCTGACGTTCTTGACAAACGCCGTAAAGTGAATTCTCCACACTCCAAAGAACTGGAAGAATACGATAGGGAATGTGTCGTTCAAACATTTCAAAACATGTAAATTTATTTGCTCCAGAAAATATGCTTACAAACACATCGAACAATATTTAGAAGGCAGTAAATACACTAATCAGCCGAAACAGTATGATCACCGACCTGCTATCGATATAAGCCCGTCCACGCGATAGCAGCATACCTGGTGAGGACTGACAGCTCGTCAGACACAGGCGCACGGTGCATGTAGTATCAGCGAGGGTGCTTTCAATGTGTAGAATGGAGATGCGCGATCTATCTGAGTTAGACCGACAGCAGATTGTGATGGCCCGGAGGCTCGGCACCAGCATTTCGGAAACTGCATGACTTGTCGGGAGTTCAAGAAGATCCTTGGTGAGTGTCTTCAGCTCAAGGTGAAACCACGTCCACACCTCGCTGGGTTGAGCGGCTACGCCCCATTACAGATGCCGGACGTCGCAGGCAAGGCAGACTGGTAAAACAGGAAAGGCGGCAAACTATGGCGGAACTGGCATCAGACTTTAATGCCAGTGCACCGAACACTCCTAACGATGGGTCTCCGAAGCCAAAAGTCATTTAATAATCTCTTCATAATGCGGGGCCACAATCGTGATATACTTCTCATCTCGCGAAGAGACCATGAGAATAAAATCAGAGAGATTAGAGCCCACACAGAGGCGTACCGACAATCTTTCTTTCCACGAACAATACGAGACTGGAATAGAAGGGAGAACCGATAGAGATACTCAAGGTACCCTCCACCACACACTGTTAGGTGGCTTGCTGAGTATGGATGTAGATGTAGATGTAAAGTCAGTACCGCCATTAGACTGTTGTTTATTTACACAATCATGATTTCGGCTTCAAAGTGTCATTATTGTTTTAAGTGTTATAAATTACGTAAGATGGAATACTGTAGTATTAAATACACTATTAGATACACTGTCTAAGAGTCGATATTTCTGGGAGAGCATACTGCTTTGTTTCATTACTGAGTACACCATCAAACGTCATTCATGTGCCAATGTTAACTCCACGACGTCGGCAGCTACGACTGAAATAGGCACGTGATCATCGGCACTGGACGTTGGCGCAGAAGGAGAGCGTTGGATGGTCTGATGCATCTCGATACATTCTTCATCGTGGCGATGGGAGGGCGTGAATCCGTCTTGCAGGGGAACAGTTCCTCGATACCTGTACTGCGGGACGGGAAAAAGCTGGCGGTGACTCCATTATGCACAGGGGAACACTCACGTGGGTCCTGTGGAGCTCCTGAAAGACAAAAAAATGTGTGTGAAATCTTATGGGACTTAACTGCTAAGGTCATCAGTACCTAAGCTTACACACTACTTAACCTAAATTATCCTAAGGACAAACACACACACCCATGCCCGAGGGAGGACTCGAACCTCTGCCAGGATCAGCCACACAGTCCATGACTGCAGCGCCTAAGACCGCTCGGCTAATCCCGCGCGGGCCCTGAAAGACACCATGAAGGCCAAGGAGTATCGTACACTGGTCGCACACCACGTACACGGCTTCATGATGATGAAGTTTCACGAAGGCAATGGCATTTTCCAACAAGATAATGCGCCATGGAATGGTTCGAGGAACAGAGTGGAGAGTTCCAATTGATGTGCTGGGGTCGCATATCGCCAGATTTGTACCCGATTGAACATATCTGGAATGTGATTGAAAGTGGCGTCAGAGATCATTGTTCCCCTGCTTGGAATTTACAGGATTTAGGTTACTTGTCTGTGTAGATGTGCTTCCAGCTCCATACAGCGACCTAACAAGGCCACACTGCTGCCATACTATCACGCGTCGCCGCTGTTACACGCGCCAAAGATGAACATAACGGCTGTTAGGTAGGTGGACATAATATACTGGCTGATCAGTGCAGGTTCTTTATAATTTACCCTTTATGTTTTCCTCTTAAGTGTCAAATAAAATTTAAAATAATTTTTTCCTTAAACTGTAAGAGGTCCGAGCAGATGTAATACAGATGTAATTTTATCTAAGAGGTCCGAGCAGATGTAATTTCGATGTATTGCTCATGCGCTGCCTGCGATATGCAAGGTATAAGAGGATCGCTGACCAGAGAGCAGTGTTGGCTGTACGAACTGTGTAGCAGCAGCAATAAGTTGTTGCCAGTGTGTGTGTCTGCTCTGGTCTGGTCTGGTGTATCATGTTGGCTGGGCCGGTCGCGGTGCAGCGATGCCGGAGCCTGAGTATTATTGTATAAGGTAAAAAAAAAGCAGCCTCGCGCATATCTAGTAATATTATGTAAACTCCCATGTATATCTTTTAAAAATGTCCTAATAATAACAAGCATTCATTTCAATTTAAAGGATTTAATTTTTTTTAATGCATGATCATTCCGATTGTTGCAAAAGAAAAATCATTTGCTTCCTTTTATAAATAACAAATATATAGGCCAGCATTGCACAGAGCTGTGCCGGAAAAGAGCTATTGTAAGAGCAGATAGTTGCCGACTTTATCGAGGTGAGAATTTTTGCTTTTTATTGAGAATGATCTTACAGGGCCATGACGCAGCACAGCTGTCGTCCAAATTTTACCAGGTTACTGAATTTATTTTTTATTACGAGGTTTAGGAATTTTTCTGTTTCGAGCTTATATTAAATGAGAAAAGAATTTTGTGGGTACATTAAATGGAAACCAGATTTGTTCTGAGGTTACACTAAAATTAGAATCATTAACCAAATAATATTTAAATTATAGTTTTTATGTGGAGGTTACACTTGGCGACGTCCGGCCAGGATCGTATTTCTTTGTGAATCTCTGAGAAGTAGTCATATATCTGCTCTTATTTACTTAAATGTAGTTTGCATCTGGCGCAACGCATTTACTAATTTGTCACTCATTCTTTCACAGATCATCGGCAATTTATTGGTCTTTGTTGTAATTGTGTTTGTTCCATTTTTTTGCTTCGTCTTTGTTCCATTTTTGTGCTTAAATTTGATTTGTGAAAAATGCCGCGAAAAACTGTTAACAGTACATCGCGATGTGCAATGAGTGAAATAGCCGACTCGAATAGCTTGACCGATAATATTTGCGATACTCAGTGTAATAGTGATAATCCCATAATTACAGATAATCAGTGCATACCGATCACTAGTAATGATTTTAATCCCAATAATCAGCAAACAAATTCAGTTATGTCCTCAGTAAATGTAACAATTGATGACGCGGAACGTTCCGATACGATGAACGCTGCTCAGTTTGACACACCCGGTTTGCAAAATTTGCACAGTGAACAGATAAATTTTTCTTATGAAGATGAACAATGTAGTCAAAATATGTCAAATTTATTTGATTCCGAGGTAGTGACCCACAGTGCACACCCGATTAGCAAACCTTTTCAAGAATCACAGAGTGACCAAATGGTTATACAAAACGTGACACATACAGATACATCATCACACAGCACAGAGAATACAGCAGCTAATTTTGGCATGGATCGAGTTATAGCATTAATGCAACAAATTAATGAAAATGTCAAACAACAAATTAATGAAAGTCTTAAACAGTCGAATGATAAGCAAGACAACAATCACAAACAACTTAGTGAAAATCTCAAACAACAAATTAATGAAATTAATGTAAAACTAGACAACAATTCCAAACAGCTTAGTGAACAGATTACAGCCGTTGCGTGCAATGTCATGATACTAAGGAACAATTACGTGAGGAAATTAAGGCTTGTGCTAGGAACAGTAGTGAAGAAATTAGATCTGTGGCACAAGAATTAAGTAATACACATGCAGCCACTACTAAATTACTTAGAGACGAAATTAGTGCAGTCGCTAAACAATGCTCTGAAAACGCAATACAGTTACGCGACGAGTTTAAATTAATGTCAGCAGAACTTTCACGCACGCTGAATGCGAAAGTAGACACGAAATTTGACCAACAGAACAGCCAAATTGACGAACGTTTTAATCACCACCTACAAAACAGTGAAACGCGTTACCGTAAATTTATACAGGAACAGAATAAAGTAAAGCGACAAGTCATGGAAAAAAATACTGCACAGAGACAGGAAGGTAAGCGCAAATTGTTTACGAAAGCAAAAACATACGTAGGCAACAATATTGCTACAGTATCAGACGAAATTAATACTATCAAACAGTTGAACACCGAATAACATGATGAAATCTCTGGCCTTAAAACAAAAACAGACACACACACAGTAGACTTTCAGACAGTGACCGACAGACTTGAACAATTAGAACTAATACAGGATCCCGATGCCATCAAAGCAGACATTAAGAAATTAAACAAAACCACACGTAAAATACAAGAACAAATTAATGCTTGCAATACTAAAAACAATGATCAGGTAAAAATACTGACTAAAAAATATGATGAATTGGCCAGTCGTATTGATGTTATCGAAAGTAATAATGACACCAAATCAGACGATACGTCACCAGCTTCGTTTAATCAAACACCCGAATTCCAAAATGTACAGCAGACAACCAGTGAGATAGGTTCGTCCAATAATACATTACGTAGAAAATTGTCATCTTTACAGCACGAAGTGATGGAGATGAAAAATATTTCAGCCTTTAACACATCACAGCATACGCCACTTTGCGAACATTTGTCAGACTTACACAGCCAGTATAATTTACGTAATTTACAAAGAGTACGTGAGTTAGATTCCGAACAGTCACAGACAACTAGATTCTCATACAATCCTGAACCTGTTCAGGCATACAGAGACGATAATTTTGATTACAAGCACTTTCTATCAGTGAGAAAATTTAAAGTATTTAAAAATGACAGAACACAGATTCACCCATTGGATTGGATACAACAATTTAGCTTTGCTTTTCCACCGACTTGGCCTGTAACACACAAACTTGAATTTATTTGCAGTTTTTTGGAAGGCGAACCGGCAACTCGTATGACACCGATTGCGAGACAATGCTACTCGGTAGAAGAATTTCAGAATGCTTTTCTGTCAGCGTATTGGTAGAAGACGACACAACGCGGAATCAAGGATCAATTAATTAGTTTACCGAATTATGAGAACTCAAATTTTTCCACTCTCACGCAATTTTTTGAACACATGGTCCAAAAAAACCAGTACTTAAGTGAACCATACAGTGAATCTGCACTTATCCTATTATGTATTTCTAAATTACTACGATCATTAAGAGTATCACTTTTAACAGCTCAGCAGAAAGAAAATATTTCGTCATTCAGAGATCTGTTACAGCTTTTGGAAGTTCAGCAATCAGATTATTCCTTTATAAACAAAAATTTTTCACATAATAACCAAGGTCAACAAGGATACAGCAACTACGATCAGCCACGCTATTTCAATAGCAAAGCTAATAGACGCTTCAGGAACGACAACCACCAGAATTTTAATACAAGACAAAATTTTAATTATCAGTATCGTCAAAATTATCAGCAACAGGAACCGCATTTTGGTAACAATAGAGGTTTTTCGCAGCAACAGCATCAAAACCAGCCGGTTAGCATACCTAACCAACACTGCAGTCTGCAAGGTCAACCAAGCTTTAATGTTTCGCCGCCTACACGTATAGCGTCGGCTCCACCAAATAGTAACGCACCGCAACAAGGAAACCAGTACGTACAGAAAACACATCATTTCAATTCCTATCGCAATGCGCCATATAGCAATGACTATCATGACAGACGTAAAAATAATGGTCACAATTTTCAGCATACGTTTAATAACAGTCGGTCTTATCAGCAGCCAAATCATCCGCAACAACATATTATCATGAATGAACCAGACAGCAGATATCATCCCGAACGTAATACGTCAGGAAGAAATAACAGAACAGTACAAATAGTGGAAATACCACAGCATCCTCCCGCAAATGATAGCACGTCAGATAGAATTTGACTAGATACAGTACAGGTTGCATCTTCCAGCAACACAAGCACTACTTTTGACACAGAGAATCTTGTTCACGAAAATGTTATTACTTTTGACGACATCCGAGACACTCTTTTGCAGGAAAGACCAGTTATTCAAAAAACCACTTCACACCCTGTCATTGAAGTAAAGACTGGATCATCCAAATTTTCAGCAGTAATCGATTCTGGATCACCTATGTCAGTTATAAATGAGGAAACTTTCAACGAATGTAACAAAGCGAATACCTATCCTATATTACCATTAGGCAAAACTAAAGTAAAAGGAGCAGTATCTAGTAAAGGAGTAGATGTAAAATTACAGACACTTTTATCATTTTGTATCTGGTAAAGGAGTAGATGTAAAATTACAGACACTTTTATCATTTTGTATTGCAGGTCATACATTTCACTCAAATTTTTGGATTGTTCCGTTATTGACAACAGACGTTATTTTAGGTACGAATTTTCTGGTACAATACGACGCAATTATTGACTTTCAAAATTCCTATTTAATGTTAAAAGATGAAAATGTACAACTGGAATTAGAATTTCATCACTCTTTATCTGCAGAAGAACAAACAATTACTCGTACAGAAGTCATTTCCGCATCACGTAACATAGACTGTCATTCCACATTGTTCACAGATACGTACGTACACAACCATAATACTCCAGACGAAGCCGACTATGACGTTATGCAAATGATTTCTGATAAAGTTAAACAGAGCAGTGCAAATACAGACGACAAACGCACGCAACTGCGCAAAATTCTTTTACAGCAAGCTCCAGTTTTTGATAACGTCCCTGGTACTATGTCCGGTTTTATGTATGAATTTCAAGTTAAACAGCACGACACATTTAAAGCCAAACATTATCCCATTCCGTATATTCACACAGAACAAGTTAGGAAAGAATTGCAAGCTATGCTTGACCAAGGAATTATTGAACCGGCAGTTAGTCCGTACATAAACCCACTCGATATTGTTAAGAAAAAGGATGGTTCACTTCGTCTCGTACTTGATTCGCATCACATCAACGACATTATTATTAATGAAACAGATCGCCCACAGACACTAGAAGAACTTCTACAGAAATTTCATGGTACTGCTATTTATTCCACATTATATTTAAAATCGGGATTTTGGCAAATTCAGCTCCATCCGAACTGCAGAAAGTACACGGCTTTTCTCTGTTTTGGTGACTGTTATCAATTTTGTAAATTACCGTTCGGTTTAACTATTTCTTCAGCAGCTTTCATTCGCGGTTTGAACACCATACTTCCGACAGAATCACGACGTACGTAGACGACATTCTTATTGCAGAAGCTAACTGGTCTGAACACAATCTGATTCTTTAACAACTGTTACGAACTTTCGTGCACAAGGACTCACAGTTAATCTTAGCAAATCGCACTTTGGCAAAACTTCTATAAAATTTCTTAGACATGTAATTTCAGCAGAAGGCATTGCGCCTGACCCGGAAAAACTTCAAGCTTTACGTGACATTACTGTTCCTACGACGAAGAAACAACTACGCAGCTTTTTGGGTTTAATTAACTTTTTTCGTAAATTTATTCATTACTCTGCTTTAGACACCCCTAGATTATGTCAATTGACGGGTAAAAACGCTATTTGGTCCTGGGATAGCCAGGGACATTCTGAATTTGTTAATTTTAAACATGCCTTGTTGAATGCACCTCTTTTATCACACCCAGATCTTACTAGAAATTTTTCAATTACCACCGACAGTTCTAACACAGCTTTAGCCGTACACATTTTTCAGGAAATTGAAGATGGTACTACAGTAATTAAAAACATCGCCTTTGCGAGTCGCATTCTGTCACCTGCTGGACGCAATTATTCTGTTACAGAACTTGAAACATTATGTGTTGTACGGGCATTTACGATATTTCGGCATTTTCTTTATGGAAGACATACGACCGTTTACACAGATCATAGAGCTATACAGTTTTTACTTTCCGCAAAATTTACACCCGACAGGTTAAGCAGATGGAAACTTTATTTACAGGAATTTAATTTTACAATTGTTCACATTCCCGGTACACAAAATATTGTAGCAGACGCACTATCCCGTTCTCTCAGCAACAATCAGCAAGACATCGCAACCAACTTCTGCAAAGCAAATTTTAGCGTGATGTATATTCAACAAGTTGCATTTGAAAATTTCATTTCCGCGTCATTACGAGACATAGCGCAAGAGCAGAGTAAAGGCAACGTGTGGAAAGAAATTAAACACTTTTGGCAAGATAGGAATAATGTTACCATTAGAAACCATTACACTGTACGCAATAATATTCTTTTTCGCCGCTCTCACCCTGACAGCAACAAATGGTTACTATGCATTCCTGACGAGCTTGTTAACAAATTAATCTGGTATACTCATTTAAGTTAAGCACATTACGGAGCCAGAAAATGTTTTCTAATACTGACACAGAACTGTTATTTTACCAACATGGAGAAACGTATTCGACGAGTTTTAGCGTCATGTAAAATCTGCCAGAAAGCTAAGTCAGAGACGACTTCACATATTCCTCCGTTACATCACATTGTACCCGTTAAATTGAGACACGTGGCCGCTGTAGACATTTTTGGTCCGATTCCTAGAACTAATAGAGGTTTTTGCTACGTCTTTGTCGCTGTTGAACTCACTTCAAAATTTGTTACCTTCACTCCGTTACGCAAAGCTAGTGCTAAATCTGTTTCGAAAGCATTTGTAAAACATTTTTTATTTCATGTAGGGCATGTATTGAAAGTAATTTCCGACAATGGATCACAGTTTCGGTCTGCTATATGGACACATATGTTACGAACAAGAAACATTTCTCCGATCTATATATCCAAGTATCATGCTTCTTCGAACCCTTGTGAACGATTAATGAAAGAAATTGGTAAACTGTGTAGAATATATTGCCATAAAAGACATATTTATTGGGACACACAAATACTCTCATTCCAGGATGTAATTAATTCCATACCAAATGAATCTACTATGCTATCTCCGACTGCTATACTGAAAAATGTTGAACCACCTAACAAAATTAAAGAATTAGTATCCTTTCCTACATCTCGTCGACTAGGACACCATGAAATAATTGACATTGCGCTGAGCAACATTAAACGTGCCGCAGAGCGCCGGAGAAGACAGCAAAAACAGGTTTGTGCACGCCGTGACTTTCACATTGGACAGAAGATATTAGTATGTACACACTATTTATCTAACAGAGGAAAGAGTAGATGTAGTAAATTTGAGCTTCTATATGCAGGTCCATATCGAATTCGCAGCATTCCTCACCCCAATGTAGTACACGTCGAAACTCTGAGAACCAGAAAAAGTAAAGGCAATCACCCTGTCTCCAATATTAAACCCTTTATTGAATGAACATACTTTATGATTTATCACACTGAAATGCCTTTTCCTGATTTTTGTATGACCAGTGATGCAATTATTTATATGAACACTTAATGTTGATTGTCATATTTTTCTAGGCAAGTGTCCGGCAAGGTAAGGTTAGCAGGTCGCTTTTCTTGTCGTTACACATCAGACAGTGCACATTTTTCCAGATAAACTTACACATTTTATGACCACTTATGCAATTATATCTATGTGATTGCTTACTGTTGATTATTATATTTTTTCTTGGCAAGTGCCTGGCAAGGTAAGGTTAGCAGGTCGCTTTTCTTGTCGTTACACATCAGACCGTGCACATTTTTCCAGATAAACTTACACATTTTATGACCACTTATGCAATTATATCTATGTGATTACTTACTGCTGATTATTATATTTTTTCTTGGCAAGTGCCCGGCAAGGTAAGGTTAGCAGGTCGCTTTTCTTGTCGTTACACATCAGACCATGCACATTTTCCAGATAAACTTACATATTTTATGAACATTTATGCAATTCTATCTAGTGACATATTAATTTTATCAAATTCTTTCTCCATTAAAGTCTTCAACTCTCGCCTCTATCAACTACACAACATACAAGATGAACACAAAGAAAGTCATTTCTTGTCGTTATATATCATACCATGCACATTTTCCATTTTTCATGTATGTATGATTGTTTTCCTGTTTGTTTGTATGCACTATGAAATCTTTAAGATATAACAAACACCAGTTGACTTTTACATTCTTGCCTTATGATATCTCAACATCGTGACTATTTTACTTTTTTTTTTTGCTACTATATTATGATACTCTGTGTACATTTTTGCACCTGCACGCTGTCTATGTTTTTGACATAATACGTTTTCTGTCATGCTATGCTGTATGCTTAATTATATCACTAGAAACCAATTTTTATTTAATCGGTATATGATTTAAATGCAAGACATTAATCATTGTTCATCATTTTCAGAAAGCAATAACGTGTAAATGAAATAAATGAAACAAACCACAGTGGATTACTATGAAATGGGAATTTCACCTTCGGAATGAACGAAAGAAGATGCAATATCTCGTCACGAAGAGTAAATGGATCAGAATTAACAAACATTAACATGAATTTACTATACAAATCGTATTATAGCAGTCTTAACTAATTATTTTTCTTTCAGAATACGAGGCGATTGATGCAGGCTGTCAGACAGAACTACACATCTTAGTTTTAGTGATGAAATATGCTAGAAATAAGGAACTCTGTACTAAGTAAATGGTAATATGAATAATGAATAATGAAGTGTCTTTTTTGCAGATGATAATGAATGATGATGAATAGTGATGAAGAATATGGTACTATGAATAAAGAAGTTTTTCTTTGCAGGTGATGATAATAATGAAGTTATGGTGATACGAATAATGAAGTTTTTGTTTACAGGTGATGATAGTGATAAATTTTATATGGCCACTAAACGCACCACTTTTAAATTTTTCTTTGCAGATGAGGATAATGATGAAGTTTATATATTTACTGTTAGTTAAGAAATGCTATGTAGTTATTTAAGTATTTGTTGCAGTTTGTTTTGACAGGATGTCTTATGTCGCATGGTATAATGACTGAAGGTTTTGGAAAGGACAGCTAGAGTACATATATATTGAGTAGACATTTCATTACCTGTTAATTCGAAGTTCACTACTTTTCAGCATAATATGCGTTTCTTCTTTCAGCTTAATAATCCGTTTTGTATTTTTTCTAGGAGAACCTATTCACGAAATTAATATGCTATAAGCAGTTAATCATTAAACCTGTTGTAGTACTTGCATTTTTTTTAACCATTTGTGTGTGTCATTCATGAATGTGATCACATATACTCTACTTGTTTCATAACCTTGCTACAGCTGACTCATGACGAATGACGTTACCTATCCTCATTTACAGCAATAAGTCAAAAGCAAATATTTTCATGGCCCAGCAATTAATTATCGATCCCAACGCAATGCATTGCTAGCACAAAAAAATAGACCTTGAATAACAGTTACAGTGTGTTACATTTTAAATATGTCTTACGTCACTGGAATGATCAGTTCTGAGTAATACTGAATGATGTTTTCTAATCACAGACCATGAATAATAGTTACAGTGTGTTACATTTTCAATATTTCCTATGTCACTTGAATGATGAGTTCTAAGTTATATTGAATGATGTTTTGTAATAATGCATAAATGCCATGCCAATAATTTCTGTAAATAATATTTTTGTTATACTCTATAAATGCTATGCCAATAATTAACTCTCATTTTGAATGATAACTTCTGAATAATACTGAATAAGATTCTATAAAAATATAAGAATACTTTGTAACTGGCCAATGAGTGCCAATAATTATTTTAAATATATCGTATGTCACTTGAATGATGAAAAATGTTTTGTACTATTCAATACTTGCTATATGTTTAGTAACTGGCCAATGAATGCCACTGTTTCTTATTTTTATTTTGTATTATGTCACCTACATGCTATTATATATGAATACCAGTAGCTTGATGCTACACTCATTAGCTCCTGTTTTGAAGGATGACTTCTGATGGTTTGTAACTGGCCAGAGAGTGCCAATGATTACTATAACTAGATGAATTATGCAAATGGTATGCCATTAATTAACTCTTGTTTTGAATGATCACTTTTAAATGGTTCGTAACTGGCCAATGAGTGACAATATTTACTGTCATCAGATGACTTATGAATAATATTCTGTAATACTCCATACATAGTACAGAAATATTTAATAACTAGGTAATGAGTGGCACCAATTACTCAAATCGATTGATAGACTAGTGTAATTCTCAATGATTAGCATAAGACTTAATGTCCTTCATCTTCTGACCTAATTACCAGAAATTACTGCAATATACGTTTGTCCTGTTTATCCTTATCATCATGGAGCACTATATTTGGTTTCTGCACTAATTCTACGTTGGTGAAAGAGTGTGGTGTTGACACATCATGGTGTCCACTACCTTGAACAATGGAGATGTTATTATGGTTCCACTGTTTGGTGTACCTAATGTACTACCAAAATGATAACATTAAATATTCATACGACATTTCAGTGTCTTGGCTACACTGATTAATACTTCAGGGAAGAGAACTTCAAATTGTCTCCCTTGGTGTTGTGCTTCTGTAGAAAGATATGGACTTTCAGTGCAGCTACGTGCAACCTACTGTGCTACAACCATGATGCAATCCTTACCTTTCCTATCCTAGTTCTTGTAATATGGTAAAAAATTACTACAGTGCGTATGCACTTTATGTCACTTGTTAATATGTTTTGTACTCATTGTGTATACATTTTACGTTGCTAGGTATGTTCTGTACTACAGTGCGTATGCACTTTATGTCATTTGTTAATATGTTTTGTACTCATTGCGTATACATTTTGTCATTGCTAGGTATGTTCTGTACTCAGTGCATGTGCCCTCTATTTCATTTCATGTTCTGCACTTACATATATATATATATATATATATATATATATATATATATATATATATATATATATATATACTCTGTGACTGTAAACTTAGTTAATTAAGAAAAATTTGTTGCTCATGGCAAGTCCAATTGACTCATCATCGCTGCCAAATTTTTGCCCCCCCCCCCCCCCCCCCCAGTGGAGGGTTATGTAAGAGGTCCGAGCAGATGTAATACAGATGTAATTTTATCTAAGAGGTCCTAGCAGATGTAATTTCGATGTATTGTTCATGCGCTGCCTGCGATATGCAAGGTATAAGAGAATCGCTGACCAGAGAGCAGTGTCGGCTGTACGAACTGTGTAGCAGTAGCAGTAACTTGTTGCCAGTTGTGTGTCTGCTCTGGTCTGGTCTGGTGTATCATGTTGGCTGGGCCGGTCGCGGTGCAGCGATGCCGGAGCCTGAGTATTATTGTATAAGGTAAAAAAAAGCAGCCTCGCGCATATCTAGTAATATTATGTGAACTCCCATGTATATCTTTTAAAAATGTCCTAATAATAACAAGCATTCATTTCAATTTAAAGAATTTAATATTTTTTTTTAATGCATGATCATTCCGATTGTTGCAAAAGAAAAATCATTTGCTTCCTTTTATAAATAACAAATGTATAGGCCAGCATTGCACAGAGCTGTGCCGGAAAAGAGCTATTGTAAGAGCAGATAGTTGCCGACTTTATCGAGATGAGAATTTTTGCTTTTTATTGAGAATGATCTTACAGGTCCATGACTCAGCACTGCTGTCGTCCAAATTTTACCAGGTTACTGAATTTATTTTTTATTATGAGGTTTAGGAATTTTTCTGTTTCGAGCTTATATTAAATGAGAAAAGAATTTTGTGGGTACATTAAATGAAAACCAGATTTGTTCTGAGGTTACACTAAAATTAGAATCATTAACCAAATAATATTAAAATTATTTTTTTTGTGGGGAGGTTACAAAACTGATGTCACCTTTTCATTGTTGAAAAAATTAGCATTATTAATTTTTTACTATTTATCTACTTTTTTATGCATAGTGTAGGCTTTTTGGATGGCTAGACACTATAAAGTGTGTTTACCATTTTGCTTTCAGATATTTCGTTACGCCCAGTATGCAGCATACTTAAGATTTCAGAACTCCCTACTCGGCACAGTCAATTAATCACTGACGTCATCGATGCATTCACGACATGACGGTTGACTTACAAACAAGCACGTGACGTGCATCGACGCCCAGAAAGTCACTCGTGTAGGACATGCGATATATTGCAAGATGCCATCAGTGATATTAGTAGTGGATTTATCGCTACCTGACCCTGGCTCTTGTTTTCGCGACAACACTGAGGTATTCTCGGCATGAAAAATTCGTTTAATTGATCCTTCCCTGTATATCTATTTCTTATCTAATGTATTCAGGGTGAGTAGAGGGACTAATCCTAGTTAAATAAGAAAAGAAAAGGAGCCTTCAATTAATAAATCAAAGTTAAAATAACGCAACATGGAATCCTAACAAACGCAGAATTATGAATCCCACTATTTACACTACGCAAACTGGCACAACACCTTGATGTCTAGACGCGATTTCCCTGTTATGTTCCGTAAGAGTACTGCAAAGGTTGGTACTGTGAAGCCGTTTGTTAGTTATAAGCACCACATAAGTTGTCGCAGACAAAAAAAAAAAAAAAACTCTGACTGACAAACTAGTAGAACTGGACGTATTTAACTTTACTGTTTCCCATATTCGCTCAATGCGCAAGAATCACCAAACTGATCAGCAAAGTTTGGATCTTCCGCGTCGTACAAGACTGGCGATGCAGCGTGGCATCCAAAAAATAGTTATGGCTACACAATGGACTTATTATTACGTCCAAAAACTCCTGTGGTTGGAGATACTCAGTTATCGCAATCGTTTACGAGTCTCCGCAGTCTGCTTGCCTCCACTGGCCACGAGCAGAAGCCTGTCTCTAGTGCATGAGCGTAAATGAGCTCAATACTGACAGCGCCACACCGAAGTAAACAGAAACAAATTGCTCGTACTTCAAGTAGCGCATACAGCACTAAGTAAGACTGAGACTAGTCACTGGCCACGTTGCCAGCAATCTCTCAAAGCAGTCTTGCTCTCTCCTGTTAGCCCCTCCTCGTTAGACTGGGCTGCACACCCGCTACTGAGCCTCCGTTACCCCAGTGTCCGTTTTGGACACAGCCAATCAAGGCTCTCCATTCGAAATGATTTCCTCCCACCCTTGTAGGATGTGAAACCACTCGCCAGCCTACACAGCGCTTCCAGAACCTTCGATATATTCCTCGAAAGATTCAGGCAAATGCACGCTCAAACCTCCGATCAATGGCATCGTTTCACAGCCTCACTTCGGCACGAAACTGCGAACGGATACACGGTCACCAAACTGTAACTATAATCTCGGCCTGTTCAGGTTTCTCTGGGGCAGCTGTCACGGTCAGTCTCCCCACGGGGCCTCTTCGCGGCCCACGGCCCTTAGAAACGCTACCTCCATGCCTCTTCGTTGTTATGGCCAGCGAAAAATTTAATTTTTTCCAGCGCTTGCAATTTTATTATGGCAGGGGGAAGCTACCCAGTATCAACCCTTTCCATTAATGAAGTGACAATTCTCCTAACCATTGATCTCTCTTGATATAAAATATCTGTATTAATTAACATAGCCGGCCGCGGTGGTCTCGTGGTTCTAGGCGCTTAGTCCGGAACCGTGCGACTGCTACGGTCGCAGGTTCGAATCCTGCCTCGGGCATGGATGTGTGTGATGTCCTTAGGTTGGTTAGGTTTAAGTAGTTCTAAGTTATAGGGGACTGATGACCACAACAGTGAGTCCCATAGTGCTCAGAGCCATTTGAACCATTTAATTAACATAATTCATGACTTTTGACTGATAATTTCAGTATGTAAGAAGACCAAAATACCAGCGCCTTACAATATGTTTGGCATAAATGGACGAAGGTGCACCGATAGCAGAGATCATGTATATCGACGGCTTAGCGTCTTCGCCACAAACGGTGGCAACTAAGCCACGTCATCGGTGGCCAAGAAATCAGGCCGGCTGGTGAACTACAAAAATGATGAAATCGCCGCACAGAAAGTGCAAGTCAGTTACTGTGTGAGCAGCCACCTGACACAGATCACAGCGTGATTTACTAGGTGCAACGGGTATAAGTACAGATGTTTCTGTTGGGGACTGAACAACATTACATCAGAACTTAATTCATTCGCAGGCTAAAAATTATGGCTATTTGGAGTATTATATTCTTAGTTTGGTTAGTTCCTCCAAGTACATATGCCACGAGTAAGCCATTAATGCTTATTTTCTACTGGGCAGCAAATCAGGTATTGAAGTGTGGATGCATGGATGCAAAACTTTTAGTCTAGACAGGCAGGGGTAGTCCACTTAATGGTGCAGTTAAGGCCAAGCAGAAAACGTAGTGCCGTATAGTTTGTGACTTATTTGCGGGAAGACTGTTCGATGCAGAGAACAAACAAGCAACACATAAATTTGTGTACGTTTTAGTGAACCACGTATAAAAATATTTGCATTTATACTTTGGGGTATAAGTGTAAATACCGTGGTCATTCTTACTTCAGTGTATCAGTTATTTTTTATTTACAAACCCTTGACATAATTTACGACCTAATGTTCTTTCCACGGTCGTAACTACACCGCTAAGTGACTACACCCACGCAGTATACATCCACACAGCAAAACCTGACCCGCAGCCTCATTGCCTTGATCGCTTGCTCCTGCCACATGTGTGTGCAAGTATTAACCAACCTGAAAACGTAGTACTCCCAATGACTATAAATGTTAGTCTGCAAATTAAGTAAATACTGATCTAATGCTGTTCAGAACACTGTCCTTAGTCACCACTAATTATCTACACTAAGACTCTTAACACCATGTATATACAAATGAGGTGCTATTATTTTATATCATCCTGCGTGTCTGTGTATGTATGTGTGCATGTGTGTTTGTGTGTGTACTGTTGGGTGAATAGCCGGCCGAAGTGGCCGCGCGGTTCTGGCGCTGCAGTCTGGAACCGCGAGACCGCTACGGTCGCGGGTTCGAATCCTGCCTCGGGCATGGATGTGTGTGATGGCCTTAGGTTAGTTAGGTTTAACTAGTTCTAAGTTCTAGGGGACTAATGACCTCAGCAGTTGAGTCCCATAGTGCTCAGAGCCATTTGAACCATTTTTGTTGGGTGAATAACATTGGAGTGCATTGCTCTCTTAGTTTATCACAACAATGGGTTGCGTTGAAGCGTGCTCCAGCGTACTGTACTATGCAGGGATGGGGCTGTCAAAACGGACGCGTGAACTGGTCGGGTGGTTGCACTGAATAATACGTACATATTTTATGCGTCTCGTACTGGCACATGGTTGAACAAGTTGCTACAACTGTTACTATACATACGACTGAGGAATAGAGGACTAAATGTCGTCTTTGTTCCGCGTTCGTTGACTTGTGTGTTCTTTTGCATCCTTTCAAAGTCTTAAAGCTCGCTCTGTAGTAGAGGGTACAGGGCAGACGATTACAACCGCCACAGTAACCTCGACCAGATCACCACCGTCTTCTAATCGCCAATGCCGCTGGACTCTTGGTTGAGACATCGCTCCGCTCCACTGGATTGAGCCGAATTCTTTGTCTCGCCCTACTGTAATGCGACTTCCTTTCTGTTAACTGAGCCTGATTACATGTGGTTGACTCTGAAACATATCCTTGGGATATCCGTGCTGTCGTGAAGAAAATAGTTAAAGGCCTTTCATTACTATAAACTTTAACCTGTGGGTTCATAAAACAGTATGACCCTACTTTTCAGTGCCCTGAAACTTTACCTCTTTATGTGAAATATGACACGTAAGTGAACTAGCGTATTTTGCCTTTATTTTAGATTTCTTGGTGACAAGAAACTAACTCATAGCTCAGCGAAATAATTAAAAGGGGACTTATTCTATTCCTGGCTTGGTAGCTGTGATGGTAGCTTGACCTAACAAATATAAACAACAGATGTGCAACTAGCCAGTTGTTAGCAGACAGAGAGTGAAGTACACTACTGGCCATTAAAATTGCTACACCAAGAAGAAATGCAGATGATAAACGGGTATTCATTGGACAAATATATTATGCTAGAACTGACATGTGGTTACATTTTCACTTGGGTGCATAGATCCTGAGAAATCAGTACCCAGAACAACCAACTGGCCATAATAACGGCTTTCATGCGCCTGGGCATTGAGTCAAAAAAGCTTGGATGGCGTGTACAGGTACAGCTGCCCACGCAGCTTCAACACGATACCACAGTTCATCAAGAGTAGTGACTGGCATATTGTGACGAGCCAATTGCTCGGCCACCATTGACCAGACGTTTTCAGTTGGTGAGAAATCTGGAGAATGTGCTGGCCAGGGCAGCAGTCGAACATTTTCTGTATCCAGAAACGCCCGTACAGGACCTGCAACATGCGGTGGTGCATTATCCTGCTGAAATGTAGGGTTTTGCAGGGATCGAATGAAGGGTAGAGCCACGGGTCCTAACGCATCTGAAATGTAACGTGCACTGCTCAAAGTGCCGCCAATGCGAACAAGAGGTGACCGAGACGTGTAACCAATGGCAACCCATACCATCACGCCGGGTGATACGCCAGTATGGCGATGACGAATACACGCTTCCAACGTGCGTTCACCACGATGTCGCCAAACACGGATGCGACCATCATAATGCTGTAAACAGAACCTTGATTCATCCGAAAAAATGACGTTTTGCCATTCGTGCACCCATGTTCGTCGTTGAGTACACCATCGCAAGCGCTCCTGTCTGTGATGCAGCGTCAAGGGTAACCGCAGCCATGGTCTCCGAGCTGATAGTCCATGCTGCTGCAAACTTCGTCGATCTGTTCGTGCAGATGGTTGTTGTCTTGCAAACGTCCCCATCTGTTTACTCAGGGATCGAGACGTGGCTGCACGATCCGTTACAGCCATGCTGATAAGATGCCTGTCATCTCGACTGCTAGTGATACGAGGCCGTTGGGATCTAGCATGGCGTTCGGTGTTACCCTCCTGAACCCATCGATTCCATATTCTGCTAACAGTCATTGGATCTCGACCAACGCGAGCAGCAATGTCGCGATACGATAAACCGCAATCGCGATAGGCTACAATCCTACCTCTATCAAAGTCAGAAACGTGATGCTACGCATTTCTCCTCCTTACACGAGGCATCACGACAACGCTTCACCAGGCAACGCCGGTCAACTGCTGTTTGTGTATGAGAAATCGGTTGGAAACTTTCCTCATGGCAGCACGTTGTAGGTGTAGCCACCGGTGCCAACCTTGTGTGAATGCTGTGAAAAGCTAGTCATTTGCATATCACAGCATCTTCTTTCTGTCGGTTAAATCTTCGTGGTGTAGCAATTTTAATGGCCAGTAGTGTAGTGTAATTGCGACTGCCCTGCAACATAACATAATTAGAGGATAGTTGGAAGTTAGTTAGATGTTCAATAGATCATTTGGACGGTTCTTTTACAGAAACGATGTGGAATGAGCTAGTTTACAGGATATATAGAAATGATTAGAGTCAACATTAATGAAGACGTTATTATTTTAGTCCCAGTCGTGCAACAACATTTTAACTTTTTATTTTATTTTTTACTGGCTTTCAGTTTTAAGAATCAATTCGTCAATGGAGTGGAACGAGTTGTCGAGGAGAAACGATTTTAAGTTAAAGTTAAAACGCGTTTTGCTAACTGTCAGACGTTTCATGTTATTGAAAAGACGATGAAAAACTCTTTATTTTGAACGCCTTTCTGAGCCACTGTCAGCTTTAAGAAAGGGGGAAAATAGTGTTTGACTCGGGAACTCTGCGGTCAACGCGGCAGATTTCTAACCGAGGGGGCCCGGGTTCGTTCCCCGCCGGACATTCCTCGGCTCGGGAACTGGATGTTGTGCTGTCCTTACATTCGTATAGTCGTAGCTGATATTATACTGTTGAGATGGTAGTATGGGCACGTCCCGAAAACCAATAATAAAAATGGGAAAGTGTAATAAAGATAATTTCTCCCTCTAGTCTTGTCAGTATAGACATCACTGTTGTGAAATTGTAATGTATTAAAGTCTTAAACATGGCTGCGTAGTTCAGTGACAGTTTACCAATTAAAGTTAAAGCAATTACAGCCCGCGGACACTAAATTTAAGTCTTTTGACCAGGTTTCAACACTTCTATGAGTGGCCTTATCAGAATTAAATATTCAAGTTGGCCTATAATGTAAGTACAAATTTATAGGAAAATTTTGTATATAAAAGCTATGTACTAACTAACAGTACAAGAAAGAAACCTTACTTACATGTCACGTATAAGATAAATATCATTACTATTAAAAACAGTCTTGATCACGATTTATTTTACAAGGTGACCGGTTTCGACCACTACTGTGGTCATCTTCAGACCATTGAGTAGGAACCCCTTTCTGTTTGGTGATTCTCCAACAGAAAGGGGTTCCTACTCAATGGTCTGAAGATGACCACAGTAGTGGTCGAAACCGGTCACCTTGTAAAATAAATCGTGATCAAGACTGTTTTTAATAGTAATTATTTACAAGACATTGATCACTGCTGTTCCCATAATGCATTCAAAAGTAGATAAATATCAAGTGAGAAAAGCTTTTGTCACAAGATTTAAAAAGAATACATGGAAGGCGAGCCACTATGGGCTTCTCATACCTATGAGGCACAAGTAGCAACAGACTGAGGCTCACGCATTAGCAACTGCGAGCAGGTGAACGCCGTGAAATATAAAGTAGGCTACTTAACATTTAAAAGTATAGGCAGCTGGATGTTGAGATGAACAGTATATAGTACATGAACTAACAGGCAAAGTTTTATTTGACAACAGCAGACCTGGTAACTTTTTGTTTATGTAAAAGCTTAGAAATACAGTTTGAAGACTGCAAACTGATTAACAGTACAAAAAGAAAGAGTACTTACACGTGACGTATAAAATAAATACTCAGCGAATAAGCTTTAGTCACAATTTTAAATTAGAATGCGTGGAAAGCAAGCCACTACAGGCTGCTCGCATATGTGAAGCTACATGTAGCATCAGTTTACATATCAATACTGTGTATTAATAATTCATCTTTAGGTTCTGATGAGTAAGTTTACGAGTACCAAAATATGTGACCTAAATGGCCGTGTCTTTTGACTGCGTTGACTTAGAAGGTTAAATTGTGTACACCACCAAGAAACTAATCATTTCTATGCGTCTTTCTTACGTTCTTCCAGTACCAGATTTGCATCTGATGGCCAAAATTGGAATTATTTGATAATAATTTCAACTTGATACCTCTACCCATTCCTGAGAAAAAGAGGTCTTAACAGAAGTACAAACAGACGGACTGAGTTATGAGACTCTAAAAATGATGAAATGGCTCAAATGGCACTGAGCACTATGGGACTTAACTTCTGAGGTCATGAGTCCCCTAGAACTTGGAACTACTTAAACCTAACTAACCTAAGGACATCACACACATCCATGCCCGAGGCATGTCGCGTGGTTCCAGACTGTAGCGCCTAGAACGCTCGGCCACTCCGGCCGGCTAAAAACGTTCAGCTGAGGACATAAAAACTATACCCCTTCCCCGCTACACCTCTGAACACTGCTGACGTCTCTCGATAAGTGGGCACCTTAGTCTATCGCAAGAACAACGGTGCCGAGAAACGTTAACATAAAACAACAACTGTCTTGTTGAAAAGGTATTGGTAATAGCACAGAACGACGAGCACTACGCACGTGGTACACACGTACACAGCACTTATGGCATGCGATGTAGCGACGCTTGTATAGGAGAGGTACGTGGCCTGTAGAGCGGACATGCGGCAAATTTGTAAGTCGCGGAGCCACGCAGAGTTAATGCTAATGTCACGGCGTGGACGGCAGCGTACATTCCCGACTGCCAGCCGTACAAATAGCGCTCGGATTGGTCGCTTTCAATAGCTCATTGGGAATGCGGCCCGAGGGCGCGGACACGCAGGGCAAGTCGCCGCGCAGAACGAATTTACGGGTGTCGGCGCCGCCAGGCCGGGATTCGCTGCGAGGGCAGGCGCTGTTGCAGCGGCGCGCCGTCCCACGCTCTTGTAGCGCGCGCGGCCCTTCCGCTCCGCCGTCTCACGTCCTGTCTCGCGCGCTCTTGCCACGTCACCCTCTGTCGCATGCAGGCGAATTATTTGCAGTTAGCGCTCTAGACAGGCGTACTACCGGGCGGTTATAAGTCACGGAAATCCAGTGTCGGCTGTAATTATTGCACGGCAGCGAAACCTGGTAGATATGCTAATGCGTTAATGCGGAACCGATTTAAACTGAAACTAAAAAAAAAAATAGTTCCAGTTTTGGCCAACAGGTGCAAATCTGTCGCTGGAGGAACGTAGGAAAGGCATACAGAAACATTTCTAGATGTGAGGGGTTAGGAACGGGACGTGGGTATAAAAGGTGAAACAAGTGAGAAAAAAATAATGTTCAGTTTATTATGAATTACTTTGCATGAAGACAGTTGTTCGCCCACAGCTGCGGTCTTCCAAAGCAGGAATTGTTTGCTACACAAGGAAGTTTCCAATATCTTGCAGACGACATTGAATACCTGACAGGCCCTCTGGGTGTATTCTCATCAAATAAGAACATACTGAGAATAAACGTACTACAGAATCCACACCACACAATGAAATAGGCGATTTCTAAGGCTCAACGTACACAACACGCTGTTTAACAGTAACAAATTAAGTGGATCTGTGTATTCATTGCATCCTCTAGTGTAAAATGTGGCTCGCCGCTCCACAGAATCTGGCCCGGACGTAAGTCATCAACTTCGATCCGTGACAGAAACGGAAGAGCAAATTCAGAATATTGCTGTGGATCATGAGATTTCAGCTGCTGCACCGTGTGGATCTTTTCATGGGCGTTTCATTAGTATTTGTATGTTATGAACGCGTATGCGCTTAAATACTGTTGGAAATTATAAGCGCGCTGTGTCAACAGAGATGCTGTGTCACCTGGAGGCTTGCTTATACCATATATGCCTTGCAAGATGCGTCTGAGGTGATGCGCATTGTTAAACTGGAGATGAGGAGACACAGTAGCCGGCAGTGGTGGTGTAATTACTAGTTGCAGTTATGTTCTCGCGAAGTGGAACAAGTTGTTTTACTGAGTAATACTTGAGATGAGGAAAAAGACTGAAGCATATTGAGAAGAGTATTGTATTGTGATTACTTTGATAAGTAACAGAAGAGGATTTAATTTAAGGTAACTGATTTCAGTTTTGAACTTTATTGCAGCAGTTTGTAGTTACGCATTCTTGGTTCGGACATCCAGAAATCTGAATATAGGGAAAGAGAAACAATCATGCATAATTTTGATGAATTACATCAATCATATTTGTTTATTAAGATAATTTTCAGTACCAGTGTAAAACAGACCCCAAAACTTTCCGAACTGTTGACCACGGGATGGCCAATTCTCGTGACACTGCAGGAGCTCTAGCAGTATCCGGGACGCGTGCTGCATGGTCACTTACAGCAGCAGCAGCTGTGTCACTGGCTTCCACTGGTACAGGTCGCCTTCCTTTCCCACGTGCCACACCAGACCCACCTGTGTTTTCTAATTTCATTATGATCTTCTTTAAAACATTTAATGACATCAGGGCTCTCGTCAGATCTTTCAGTCGGCGATACTCTCTGAATGCACCTCTGTAACTGCTGCCGTTTACGTAAAACAGTTTCATTAGCAGCGCAGGGTCTCTCTTCTTGGTAAGCATACTGTTGACTCACGTTATGGCTTGTCAAAGGAAAGCTTGGATGTACCATCATACAAACAGTGTGCAGAACCCGACTTGCCACTGGTGGGCAAAATTTGAATTAATTTCTATTCAGCATAAATCGGTTCCACATTAACGCACTAGCACGTCTACCAAGTTTCGCTGTCATAGAACAGTTACAGTCCACACTGCGCCTCCACGACTAGCTGCACTTTAATTATAACCACCCGGAAGTACAGGTACCAACTCGAATCATGACAGGATATTTGTTTATTAGTAAAGTAACATGATTTACTCATGCTCAATATGTGGCAACAGGGAACAATGTATTGGTCTCTCTTGATATTCACAGTCATCTAAGTGACACTAATTTTTAATCTACGTCACGTTGTTATTCAATATTTGTAGTCGACAGCCTTGGGCCGACATATTTACAGTTGTTGATCGCCGTTCTTATTTGAATTTTAAAATTTTCCCGCTGAATTGACTGTTCAAACAAATGTTGGGCTTGCAGCCAGTCGTCATTCAATACTTCACGATATTTCAACTGGGCACCTGCCAGTCATCTTCAGGTGAGCTGTCGCAGACTGGCGAAAACGTCTTTTTTTTTCTTCATTGTGATTTCATTCCACTGCCCCATATGGGCCGGGGAGGGCTGTCAGCGGCACAATCCGCTGCTCTTCAGCCGAGTGACATGAACTTAAAATAAGAAAAAAATGGTACATACATAAGGCGATAAAGGCGAACTTAAAACAGAATAATGGGAGAAAATGGAGGTAAAAAATATAGACTAACATGGAGACGTTCATGGAGGACAGTTAAAAAAAGATCACCAGAAAGTTGAAAACACAATTGGCGATTCTTCAAAACCCAGATAAGACACTGAATGGACATGCACACTTTAAAAGTCGGCCACAGTAGTAAAAACACTCCGGAACAACATACTTAAAACTCACTTGGAGCACACACGACGAAGAAGAAAACTGCCAGGTGGGACTTGCCGAGGGAAAGGGCAGAGAGGATGGAAAAGGAGGGTAGAGCAAGGGGCAGCAGGAAAAGCGGCGGGATGAAGAGAGGCGAACTTAAAACAGAATAATGGGAGAAAATGGAGGTACACGAAGGGGCAGGAGACACGTGGGGCGGGAGACGAAGAGGGAAGACAGGGCAGGAGGGAGCGCAGAGACACCGAAAGGAGGCACAAGAGATGGAGAGGGAGTAGGAGGGAGAAACCGCTCAGGAGGAGGGAGGGGGAGGAGAGGGAGCCCTGAGGAGGAGGCAGGAAGATGGGTTTAGAGTTGGTAGGAAGGGTAGATGTCGGGGCGAAGCTCATCATCCGGGAGGGGTAGACGGTGGAAGCTGCGTTGGGAAAGGAGATGAAGGGTGTGGAGATGGAGAGAGGGTGCGCGAAAACGTCCTTCATTCCGCAATATATAGCGTACTGTAACTATTCTGCGCATGCGTCGAAAACTTGATAGATGAACAACACTGTCCGCCGGCGGCGCCCTCGCTGGTGGAATAGCGGAACTCAGTCGCCCTCTGCGTTGCTGTTTGTAGCGGCCGTCGGCGCACTCTGTCGTCTTCGATTTGAGAAAATCGTGGAGATGATGGGATTCCATGCACTGTTCAGCTGGTAGCCACTGTCACGGTTTAACAGATTTTCCGCCGGTCGTATTTCTACGGATTCTTTAATAATGGAGTTCCAGAAAGACGTTGCTGTGGACAGAATCATTGTTTTCTCATACTCCATTGAATGTCCAGTAGAAATACAACGTTCAACAATAGCGGACTTGCTTGGCTGCAAAAGGTGGGTGTAACGTTGATGTTCAGTGCAGCGTTCTTTCACGGTGCGTGTGGTTTGACCTATGTAAGCCATATTACATTGGCACGGTATCTTGTAAATTCCGGCCTTTCGTAGTAACAGATTGTCATTAACTGATCCCACAAGGTCCGAAATCTTCGATGGTGGGCGAAAAACCACTTTTACCTGACGTTTTCCGAGGATTCTTGTTATTTTAAAAGAAGTGCTGCCAACGAAAGGAAGAAAAACTAAAGATTGTTCCGGTATGTTCTCCTCTTTATTCACTTCCTGCTTCTTGGTTTTAACTGTTAGTGCCTTGTTAATCTGCCGGATGGAATACCCATTTTCGCTGAATACTGTCTTCAGATGGTCGAGTTGTTGAGGTACGCTATCTAGATCTGAGACAGTATGAGCCATATGAACAAGTGTTTAAAGCAAACTCATGGTTTGCTATGGGTGATGGCAACTCCATGCTTGCAGGTACAAATCGGTATGAGTGGGTTTCCGGAAAACTGAATGTCCTAGAGAACCATCATTCTTCCTTCGAACCAGGACATCCAAGAAAGGCAAACAACCATCTTTCTCTATTTCCATGGTAAACCGGATGTTGCTATGAATGGAGTTAAGGTGATGAAGAAACTCCATTAATTTATCTTCTCCATGAGGCCACATTATGAAAGTGTCATCCACATATCTCCAAAAAACTGTTTGTTTCAGAGCAGCTGATTCAAGCTCTCTCGCCTCAAAATCCTCTATAAAAAGGTTGGCCACCAAAGGAGACAGGGGGCTACCCATGGCGACACCGTCAGTCTGTTCAAAATATTCTTGATTAAAGATAAAATAGGTTGAGGAAGGAGAGTGCCTTAACAAAGCAGAGAAATCAACTGATTGGTAACATGTTTCCTATTGATATCACCTTTTTATAGAGGATTTTGAGGCGAGAGCGCTGGAATCAGCTGCCCTGAAACCAACAGTTTTTTGGAGGGCCGGCCGCTTGTGGCCGAGTGGTTCTGACGCTACAGTCTGGAACCGCGCGACCGCTACGGTCGCAGGTTCGAATCCTGCCTCGGGCATGGATGTGTGTGATGCCCTTAGGTTAGTTAGGTTTAAGTAGTTCTAAGATCTAGGGGACTGATGACCTCAGCAGTTGAGTCCCATAGTGCTCAGAGCCATTTGAACATTTTTTTTGGAGGTATGTGGATGACCCTCTCATAGTGTGGCCTCATGGAGAAGCTAAATTAATGGAGTTTCTTTATCACCTTAACTCCATTCATAGCAACATCCGGTTTACCATGGAAATAGAGAAAGATGGTTGTTTGCCTTTCTTGGATGTCCTGGTTCGAAGGAAGAATGATGGTTCTCTAGGACATTCAGTTTACCGGAAACCCACTCATACTGATTTGTACCTGCAAGCATCGAGTTGCCATCACCCATCGCAAACCATTAGTTTGCTTTAAACATTTGTTCATATAGCTCATACTGTCTGAGATCTAGATAGCTTACCTCAAGAACTCGACCATCTGAAGACAGTATTCAGCGAAAATGGGTATTCCATCCGGCAGATTAACAAGGCACTAACAGTTAAAACCAAGAAGCAGGAAGTGAATAAAGAGGAGAACATGCCGGAACAATCTTTAGTTTTTCTTCCTTTCGTTGGCAGCACTTCGTTTAAAATAACAAGAATCCTCGGAAAATGTCAGGTAAAAGTGGTTTTCCGCCCACCATCGAAGATTTCGTACTTTGTGGGATCAGTTAAGGACAATCTGTTACTACGAAAGGCCGGAATTTACAAGATACCGTGCCAATGTAATATGGCTTACATAGGTCAAACCACACGCACCGTGAAAGAACGCTGCACTGAACATCAACGTTACACCCACCTTTTGCAGCCAAGCAAGTCCGCTATTGCTGAACATTGTATTTCTACTGGACATTCAATGGAGTATGAGAAAACAATGATTCTGTCCACAGCAACGCCTTTCTGGGACTCCATTATTAAAAAATCCATAGAAATACGACCGGCGGAAAATCTGTTAAACCGTGACAGTGGCTACCAGCTGGACAGTGTATGTAATCCCATCATCTCCACGATTTGCTGAAATCGATAGAGTGCGCCGACGGCCGCGGCAAACAGCAACGCTGAGGGCGACTGAGTTCCGCTATTCCACCAGCGAGGGCGCTCTCGGCGGACAATGTTGTTCATCTATCAAGTTTTCGACGCATGCGCAGAATAGTTACGGTACGCTATATAATGCGGAACGGAGGACTTTTTCGCCAGTCTGGGACAGCTCACCTGAAGATGACTGGCAGGTGCGCCGCTGAAATATCGTGCGAAGTGTGAACGACGCCCGGCTGCTAGCTCGAAATTTGAACAGTTCTTATTGTTTCTAAGCGCTCAACTTGATGATTGGTGTGTTCACTTATATAAGCGCCGCTTGTCTAAAAACTGAATCACCCATAATACTTAGTGGGATGACATTGTTACTTCGTACACATGCACACTGTCGTGAGGAATTTAAATGAGGCGCGGGGGGTAGCCGAGCGATCTGAGGGGCCTTGTCACGGTCCGTGCGGCTGCCCCCGTCGGAGTTTCGAGTCCTCACTCGGGCATGGGTGTGTGTATTGTCCTTAGCGTAAGTTAGTTTAAGTTAGATTAAGTAATGTGTAAGATTAGGGACCGATGACCTCAGCAGTTTGGTCCCGTAAGACCTTACCACAAATTTCCAAAAAGTTTCAAATTTAAATGATTAGTGTTGCAGTTAACTGTGGCACGGAGAACGCCTACTGGACTGCATTAGTATTGGTCGTGTTTAATGTTGTTACCAGGTTGAGCGTCCATCAGTAGTGTGAACAGCATCAAGTGTTCAATAATCACTGAAGGACACGGAGATACTTCATTATTGTGTGTCTGCAATTGGCCGGTAGGTGCGATAGACAGCTTTGTGCTCTCGAAAGTTGGGCTGCTTACGCAATGAGGGCAGGCAGGCACCCCGTATGACCGTCACTTAAGGGATCGCCGTACTGTGAGCCAAACACATCTTAACTCCTTCACATCTGCGTCTACCATCTGAAAACAAGTTATGGACTCCCTGACAACAGGCTGCATCATCCCACACCATTGGTCAGCACTAAGGAACTATAGTCCCATGCGTAGGCTTCCGTTAACACAACAACGCTAACGTCTGGGTTGTCAGTGGCACCGTGAGCACGGACTGCTGATGAATGTGTTCATCAATGAATGGTGGTTCTGCCGTACACCGGATGACCATCTTTGGCGAGTATGGCGGAGACTTAGAGTGTTTTCATTCTTCTAATGCTTTGGAGAGGCACAGTGGTGTTACTTCTAGAGTCAGAGCGTCGGGAGCCATCTGGTATGACTTTGGGTCTCAGCTAGTGGTAACTGAAGGATTCCTTACAGTCAGCGGTACGTCACAGACATTCTACATTGTCATTATTTACCTCTTATACGACACTGTCGTGGTTGCGCTTTTCAGCAGGGCAATGGTCGGCCACACATAGTACTTGTCTCTATGAATCGTTTGCGTGATGCTGAGGTACTAACGTGGGCAGCGTAGTTCTCAGACCTGTACTCGGCAGAACTTGTGTGGTGCCAGTTCGATCGACAACTCCGTCCCAGAGCCAAAATCCAGCATATCACTTACGACAACAGTTGTGAGGCAGATTTTCTCAACAGAAGAAACAACTGCTTTACGACATCTTTCCGAATGAATCAGTGTATGAATTAAGGCCAAAGAACGTGCAACGTGATAATGGTAAGTGAGCTCATACTGACAAGTTCTCTGTAAATTTTACACGGGTTTTTTGCTGAAATAACATCACATACCCTCTCAACGAGTGAAATTCCATTTCGTTTTTTCCTCTCCTTCTGTCTGCTTCACATTTTTTGTCAGGCAGTGTGTATCATGTTGTTACATGATATACACTCATAGTTACATGATATACGTTCATAGTTGACAACCATGGACGGGAGCTCCAAAAAAGCCGAGCGAAAAAATTTGATTTTTCGGTGGATCAAATGTCGGGGTCTGTTGATCGCAAAGATATGGAAGTCAAGTGTTTTGAATAGCTCCTGGCCTAGCAACCATTTGTAAACCTATCAGAAGAGCAGGTATACTGCTTTTTTTCTACAGTACAGGATAAAAACATACACATTACACGCTTCATCCAGCTCAGGCAAATTGAGCAAATCGTTTGGTTCTTTCCCGTTACATGTGGTCTATGGTGGACTCTATGGTGGACCTTAGACAGCTAGTAAAAACACCATTTGTTTGTGGACGAGTCTTACGAAACCCGTGCAAAACAACGATTTTTGAGTCCTAAAGATACCAATCATGGGATGGTAAATTCTGTCATTTCTATCAGTGGCAAATTCCAACGGACGTAGTGAAGACGTGGCAAAACTTATAGGGTCACAAAAGGAAGTTTATGCCACCGAACTGCGTTTTTAGTCAGCATTTTTTTACCATCAAAACTTTATGAAGCGTTATCTCTGTACAATGGGCACCTCACACCTATACAAATATGCCCAAAA
This sequence comes from Schistocerca americana, assembly GCF_021461395.2. Taxonomy (NCBI): domain Eukaryota; kingdom Metazoa; phylum Arthropoda; class Insecta; order Orthoptera; family Acrididae; genus Schistocerca; species Schistocerca americana. The sequence goes on along the minus strand of NC_060120.1, from coordinate 519,230,067 downwards.
TGGGAATGCAGCAAAAAAAAAAGAGCTAAAAAGACCTAAAAAGAACTTAATATGTCTGTCAAAAATTACGTAAATGTGAAAAGACTGCAAATTCAGTAACATTTTTCTAATAACGTTTTTATTTTTTTAAGGAAAATAAGGCCGGCGTTTTCGACGAACTTTGATCGTTGAGCAAAGTATCCAGCAAACATGTAAAGTAAAAGGTTTTGTGATAACCTTATGTTATGTGCACTTTGTTGTCTATATGTGTCGAAGAGTATAAATATATCGAAGAATGCTGTCAAATCTTCAGTGACCTAAATTTTTCGTTTTACCTAAGGAGTGATCAAAATGGTTGCGTTTGAGGACGTTGCTGCAGCGTATACCAGACGTAGCACGACTCCGATGTGGTCTTGTCTTTCCGACGTGCGTGCAGTAAAAGCGGAAACCTGAACTACAGCGACGTTATTACCAAAGATGTCGAAACAGGACCAGCGTGCTGTTATTCTTTTCTTGGTTGCTGAAGGACAAACACCGGTAGACATCCATCTAGAACGATGAATGAATATGGGGAAGCATGTCTGTCGAAAAGAACACACGTCTGGGAAAACTGCGACAAGGTGTGCTGCTGCTTCATGAGAACGCAGTCCCCATATCGCAAATTTTGTACTGCAGAAGATATGTCAACTCAAGTGGGAGCCACTCCAGCAGCCCAGCAGCCACCCTATAGTCACGATCTCTCCCCCCATGTGATTACTACACCTTCGGTCCCCTAAAAAAGGCCTTGCAGGGTTGGCCAGTCATGTCAGACGAGGACGTGTAGCAGGCAGTTAAGGATTTCTTTACGTTGCAGGACACGCTATTTCACCAAACGGGTATCTTCAACCTGGTGCGCCAATGAGATGGTTACCTCAATGTTCACGGCGATTTTCCCTGACTGATTTACCGATTCTGGACTATAAGGCCTTTGAACGGAAATTTTTTGATCACCTGTTATGGAAGCAGACGCCTTACTGTAGTAGGGAAAATAAAGGAACCAGTGTAAAAAAAACACTGCTGACGGAGCGCAAAAGATGCAAATACGTTTCGCTCTAAAAGATTGTGACAGTAAAGTGAGAAACTATCTGCATCAGTCCTCAATCACTCTTTCTCACCAGACATTTTGGTATGCGAACAAATCCAAGTTTTTCTGTGCTGAAAGAGAGTAGCAGAGAGTGACGGTGGAAGAGAGAGGACACAGTGCCATTGGAAGATTAAGAGAGAGGAGCCACTGATGGTGGTAGAGAAAAAGTGGCGGTGAAAGTGAAAGAGAAATGCATAAAGTCAATACCAGTGAGAGCCGAAGAGAGAGAGAGGAAATACTGGTGGCCAATGACAGACGCGCTAAAGGACGAAGAGAGATGGATGGAGATGGAAGAAGAGTGAGGAGACAGCGGAAATGAAAAAATAACACTGGAGACCACACATATGCTTAGGTGGGATGGGGCTCTCCCACACAGAAAACTTTAACATTTAGGTACAGTGGAGTGCGCATTTTGGGCCGAAATGTTAACTACGTTGGTAAAGGGAGAAAAAAGTCATACCCTCCTCCCAGAATTTTTGAGCTTCTAAGATATGGTGCAGTCAGTAGCAGTAGGGAAAGAGAAACAAAACGAGACAATGGCAGTGGTAAGCACTGTAAATCAATGGCGAAAAAGGGGACAGTGGGAGAGAGACACATGTAGACAGTGTCAGTAAGAGGGAGATGATAAGCATAAAAGCTTAACTACAAAGAGAGAGTGGGTAAAAGGATTTAGAATGTTCAGTGTTAAAAGAATCCAAATAAGTTCGCATGCCAAAAGCTCCGGTGAAGAAGGCGGAATGAGGGATGAGCCACATGGTCCCCACTTTCGTGTTAAGAGTCTTTTAGACAGAAATATATTCACTTTATTTGTGCTCCGACAGGTTATATACAGTTGATCACAGTAATTTTTACTGTCTCTGAGCACTTACTTTTATCATAAGCGAGTCCTCTTAACTATACATTGAGAATACTGTCAACTGAGGCAGACGAGTTGCGGCGCGTTACTTGAGTAGTGCACGGGATCGGTTTCTTCCTCTGCTACAACAATTCAGAGAATGGTGACAAACTAATGAAACATCATTTTATGTCTCAGATGCCAACTACACTGTGCAACAATGAAAACGTAAATCGAGTGAAAATAGCCAATTCCCATTAGTTCTAAGGTGCTGATCGCGAATGTTATAAAGACAATTCAAAATTAGATCTAGTTTTCATTTTACGCTGTTTCATTATGGTAAAATAATTATATACGAATTTTTATGTTAAGTTTAAAGTCAAATATTATAATGGTTTGTCAAAGGCATAATAACTAGGAACAATGGATTATATTATTGTCCCTGGTATTACTTGTGTGCAATATTTTGGATATAAACATTCTCATACCAATTTTAGTAATCTTTTTGTCTCCTCCTCTTCAACTTCAGTGACTTTATTAAAACATATAATAATTTTTGCACTTTTGTTTCCAGGTTAACTACCAGTTGTTCAAGTTGACTGCTATTGAATTAAACTAACAAAACTAACATGCCACGAGTTTCTGTTAACAGTACTGACACATTTTGCTACGTGTGCGGAGAAGTGACATTTGTTTCACAAAAACAGCAGATAACTCCTTTGATTAAAAAGGCTTACAGTTGATATTTTGGGTGCAATATAGGTGATCAAGATAAACGCTGGGCTCCATATATGATCTGCAACACTTGTGCCAGCAACCTCAGTAATTTGGTGCATGGGAAAGGATGTTCAATGCCCATTGCAAAGCCAGTGATCTGGTATGAGCCTACTAACCATATCAGTAACGACTACTTTCGTATGGTTCTTCTTATCAAGAAGAGAATATATAAGAAGAACAAGCGGACAGTGATACATCCTAACATTCCATCTGCCTTATGTTTAGTTCTACATGGGGAAGGATTGCCAATACCTGAACCACCGACAGAGTACGAGATTACCTCTGATGGGGATTCTGAATGTCCTGAACCATGTACATTACAAGATCCAGAGTTTCTTCCAATATATCATCAAATGATGATCCACAAAAACTGTCTCAAAATGAGTTAAGTGATCTCATTAGAGATATGCTCTCTAAGGCTAAGGCTGAGATTTTAGCATCAAGATTGCAGCAGCGCTATTTTCTGGAAAGTAATATAAATGTTTCACTGTACCGCAGAAGAGAGCAATAATTCACTCCTTTTTTTAACATACAAGACATTCTTGTGTCATATGTAGACATAAACGGTGTAAAAGGCTCTCAGAATTAATTACAACCCTGATGAGTGGAGACTCCTTGTTGATTCGTCAAAGTTGAGCTTAAAAGCACTGCTTTTACATTTTGGTAATGAGGTTCCTTATATACCAGTTGGGCATAGTGTGCATATGAGTCATACCAAAACATGACAATTTTACTAGAAGCGTTCAAGTATAATGACTCTCAATGGCAGATTTGTGGTGACTTGAAAGTGGTTGCACTGCTATTAGGAATGCAGTTAGGGTATACTAAATATAGCTGCTTTCTTTGTGAATGGGCTAGCCGAGTTCGTGCATCTCATTACAGTGAACATGAATGGCACACCAGAAAATCTCTTCAGCCAGGTATAAGAGCGAACTTTTAGTAGATCTTAAAAAGGTTCTGCTCCCGCCCTTGCAGATCAGGTTGGGTCTCATGAAAAACTTCGTTAAGGGAATGAACAAAGATGATGACGTGTTGAAGTACTTGAGGCAAAAATTCCCTTACTTAAGAGATGCCAAAGTAAAGGAGGGCGTCTTTGTAGGCCCACAGATTAGAGAGCATTTTGGAGACCGTACTTCTGATGGAATCACACAAGGTGATCAGAAATATGCATGGGAATGTTTTAGGACAGTCTGTTTACTGTTCTTAGGGAACAAAAGAGCAATAAATTACAAGGAGATTGTAGATAAAAAGCTGTCATCTTATGAAAAACTTGGTTGCAACATGTCACTGAAAATGCATTTCTTACATAGTCATCTTGACATCTTCCCCAAAGATTGTGGTGCAGTAAGTGATGAAGTTGGGGAGTGATTTCATCAAGATATTGCCGCTTTTGAGAAGAGGTGAGCCGGAAAGTAGTGACCTACTATTTTGGCAGGTTACTGCTGGACTGTCATAAGGGATGTTCCCGAGTATATGTATAAACGTCATGCCAAGCGAAAACGGTCATCTTCTGAATTTATCTCTGAACAAAATATGTCATTGTATATATTGTACATATGACATTTAACATTTTTAATCTTTTACATACATTTGTGACCAGTTGATTTATATATTTTCTTTTGCTCTGCATAGTTCTGGTACAAAGTAGACTTACAAAGTATTTTTCATTCATGTAATAATATCTTCATTTTTTCTTAATATTTTACTTTTGTACTTCCATAATGGCACTGAAATTTGTCAATGCATAACACATAAAATAATTCAAGTAATTATTCACTTAAAATTTGTGATGCTGAATCTTGGAAGATGAATGCATATTTAGTTGGTGGATTATTTAGACCAAAATGTAGATTACTTTTTTAAAAAACTAGAGCTAAATATTTACGAAGATAATGATGTATCATTTCATACCGAAATAAACAAAACGAACTAAAAATCATGCAGTTTACACACTTTCAATTCAAATTTGTTGTTCAGTGTTATATTTAGATGCCAACGTCATTAAACTTATTTGGAAGGAAGTGATTCATATTCTTATAGAAGGTAGAACTAGTCAAAGCTATAAACGAAGTTATACAAGACTTTTACTAGAAAGAAATCCTGGTTGGAATACGGGCAATCTTATTTCTTACAAGAAGGGTGACATTTCACTGGAGTTGGATATTGCTCTTTCGTGATCGACAGAAGTAGAAGTAACTTCAGGCACGCCCTATTGAAGTATATCGGAAGCTTTGCTGTCTATGTTATGTATTAGCAACCTAGTATACAATATTAGTAGTAAACTCTCACTTTTTGCAGATTATGCCAGTATAAGTATCGAAGAACTATTTGAGAGAAAGGTGCACAAATATCCAGGCAAATTTTTATAAGATTTTAAAGAGATAATAAGTTTGGCAATTTGTTTGAAATGATCAGCAATGTAATATTGTGGACTATATTGAATCGAAACGATTTCAGCAAAAAACGATCCACCACAATTTATTAATAAAACGATACTAAACATATATCATGCCAAATAACACGTAGATCATGGGGTGCAGTTAAAAATTTGTAGACATATTTCTTGGGGTAATACAATGGGAGAAAAAAATTAGTACACCTGGGAATATGATGTCGATTTTGAAACGATGAAGGGATATGCTACTTGGAGGATAGTAGATGTACTGATAAACACGGGCCAACAATGGAAAAACGATTTTTTCTATCATACTTTGGATCTAAAGTTGGTGATCGAGATAAATCTTGGGTGCCACATAAGGTATGTTAAGTGTGCGTTGAAGATCTGAGAAAATAGTCTAAAAAGAAGAAAAAAGCCATTAAATTTTCTGTTCCTACGATATGGAGGGAGCAAGGAAGTCATTCCGATGTTTGCTACTTTTGCAGTGTTGATATTACTGGTCATAATTCGAATAACAAGAAGGTAATAATGTACCCTAACCTTCCGCCCGCAATCCGACCAGTAGGGCATGGTGTAGATTTGTCGGTTCCTGAAACTCTATTCCAATAGAAGTATTTTATGATGTACAATCTGATCTAGATGAATCAGATGATGATGGATTCCATTGCAATAAAGAGTCTAGAGCCCAAATTGTTCACTCAGACCGAGCTTAACGTTTTAGTTAGGGATCTGGCTTAACGAAAGAAAAAGCTGAATTTCTTGGCTCTAGATAAAAAGAAAAGAACTTATTGGCAGTTGGAACTAGCATATATGTGTATAGAAAGAGGGAGCAGCAATTTTCCATGTTTTTTTCAACAAGTAGGTGATTTGGTGTACTGCTGAGACATTCCCAGTCTGATGAATGAGTTTGATATTGAATACAAAAAGAAAGACTGGAGGCTGTTTATTGATTAATGTAAAACCAGTTTAAAGGCTGTTTTATTACACAGTAGTAACATATATGCATCTATACGTGTTCGACATTCTGTACATATGAAAGAAAGCTATGAAAACCTAGAAATAGTGCTAAATAAAATAGGCTATTCTGCTCATTGTTGGATGATATGTGGCGATCTAAAAGTAACATGCATGCTCCTTGGTCAGCAAGGTGGCTTTACCAAATTTCCATGTTTCTTGTGTGAATGGGACAGTAGGCCTAGGGATCAACACTGGTGCGGAAAGAACTGACCTGTGAGGGAGTCTTTAAAACCTGCTGAGATGAACATTCTACGCAAAAAACCTTGTAGATCCAAAAAACGTACTCCTACCGCTTCTACATGTAAAGTTAGGCCTAATGAATAAGTTTGTAAAGTATTTGCCTAAAGCTGGACCATGTTTTAAGTATCTCTGCCAAAAGTTTCCACACCTTTCAGAAGCTAAACTAAACGAAGGTGTCTTTGTCGGACCCGACATTAGAAAACTGATGTTTGACGTTAATTTTGAATACATAATGACCTTAAATGAGAGAGAAGCATGGGTACCATTCAAGCAAGTCGTTCCAAAGTTCTTAGGACATGAAAAAGACCAAGAATATGTTTCTGTTATAGCTACAATTATCAGGAAAAAGAAAACTGGCGTTCTACGGATCGGAGCGTGGAATGTCAGATCCCTTAATCGGGCAGGTAGGTTAGAAAATTTAAAAAGGGAAATGGATAGGTTGAAGTTAGATATAGTGGGAATTAGTGAAGTTCGGTTGCAGGAGGAACAAGACTTGTGGTTATAAACACAAAATCAAATAGGGGTAATGCAGGAGTAGGTTTAATAATGAATAGGAAAATAGGAATGCGGGTAAGCTACTACAAACAGCATAGTGAACGCATTATTGTGGCCAAGATAGATACGAAGCCCACACCTACTACAGTAGTACAAGTTTATATGCCAACTGGCTCTGCAGATGACGAAGAAATTGAAGAAATGTATGATGAAATAAAAGAAATTATTCAGATTGTGAAGGGAGACGAAAATTTAATAGTCATGGGTGACTGGAATTCGAGTGTAGGAAAAGGGAGAGAAGGAAACATAGTAGGTGAATATGGATTGGGGCTAAGAAATGAAATAGGAAGCCGCCTGGTAGAATTTTGCACAGAGCACAACATAATCATAACTAACACTTGGTTTAAGAATCATGAAAGAAGGTTGTATACATGGAAGAACCCTGGAGATACTAAAAGGTATCCGATAGATTATATAATGGTAAGACAGAGATTTAGGAACCAGGTTTTAAATTGTAAGACATTTCCAGGGCAGATGTGGACTCTGACCACAATCGATTGGTTATGACCTGTAGATTAAAACCGAAGAAACTGCAAAAAGGTGGAAATTTAAGGAGATGGGACCTGGATAAACTGAAAGAACCAGAGGTTGTACAGAGTTTCAAGGAGAGCATAAGGGAACAATTGACAGGAATGGGGGAATGAAATACAGTAGAAGAAGAATGGGTAGCTTTGAGGGATGAAGTAGCGAAGGCAGCAGAGGATCAAGTAGGTAAAAAGACGAGGGCTAGCAGAAATCCTTGGGTAAGAAAAGATATATTGAATTTAATTGATGAAAGGAGAAAATATAAAAATGCAATAAATGAAGCAGGCAAAAAGAAATACAAACGTCTCAAAAATGAGATCGACAGGAAGTGCAAAATGGCTAAGCAGGGATGGCTAGAGGACAAATGTAGATGTAGAGGCCTATCTCACTAGGGGTAAGACAGATACTGCCTACAGGAAAATTAAAGAGACCTTTGGAGAAAAGAGAACCACTTGTATGAATATCAAGAGCTCAGATGGGAACCCAGTTCTAAGCAAAGAAGGGAAAGCAGAAAGGTGGAAGGAGTATATAGAGGGTCTATACAAGGGCAATGTACTTGAGGACAATATTATGGAAATGGAAGAGGATGTAGATGAAGATGAAATGGGCGATATGATACTGCGTGAAGAGTTTGACAGAGCACTGAAACACCTGAGTCGAAACAAGGCACCGCGAGTAGACAACATTCCATTAGAACTACTGACAGCCTTGGGAGAACCAAGTCTGACAAAACTCTACCATCTGGTGAGCAAGATGTATGAGAAGATGATAAATAGTTTGGACAAGAAGAGAATAGAAGTTTTCGAAATGTGGTGCTACAGAAGAATGCTGAAGATTAGATGGGTAGATCACATAACTAATGAGAAAGTATTGAATTGGGTTGGGGAGAAGAGAAGTTTGTGGCACAACTTGACCACAAGAAGGGATCGGTTGGTAGGACATGTTCTGAGGCATCAAGGGATCACCAATTTTGTGTTGGAGGGCAGCGTGGAGGGTAAAAATCGTAGAGGGAGACCAAGAGATGAATACACTAAGCAGATTCAGAAGGATGCAGGTTGCAGTAGGTACTGGGAGATGAAAAAGCTTACACAGGATAGAGTAGCATGGAGAGCTGCATCAAACCAGTCTCAGGACTGAAGACCACAACAACAACATAGCTACAATGTTCAAGAAGTTTTAAACTTTAGGATGTTTAATGAGCATGAAGCTTCACGTTTTGAACAATCACCTTGATTACTTCCCGGACAATATGGGAGATGTTAGTGAGGAGCAAGGAGATCGTTTTCACCAGGATATTAGAGCGATGGAAAAACGCTACCAAAGCCCCCGGAACACCAACATGATGAGGGACTACCGTTGATCACTTTACCGAGAAGTTCAGCAAGCGGCTCATCATAGAAAAAGCTACACAAGAAGCTTCGATGAAAATAAAAAAATGGTTCAAATGGCTCTGAGCACTACTATGGGACTTAACTTCTAAGGTCATCAGTTCCCTAGAACTTAGAACTACTTAAACCTAACTAACCTGGGGACACCACACACATCCATGCCCGAGGCAGGATTCGAACCTGCGACCGCTACGGTCGCGCGGTTCCAGACTGTAGCGCCTAGAACCGCTCGGCCACCCCGGCCGGCTCCGATGAAAAAATTCCAGCTGACAAGTGAAACCTCTATTAACACATAACATTGTTTTAAGTAGCGTACTGTAAATGCAAACCAAGGTTATAATGTAAGAAAGCGTTTCAATAATTTCTCCGTTTACCGTACAGCATAGGATTTTTATACCATATAGTAAAAAGCATATTGCTCGAAAACTATAGGTGATACAAAAAAGCAAAGGCTAGATTTGGATTCAGCTCATAAAAATCTGTAATGATCAGCTATCAAAATAATGTGTAATGGTTCTATCTTCATCCACCAACGGATAGCATAGTGGCGTAGCTACCGGAGCGCCATCTGTGTCTAGCTTTTGGAAGGGAATGCTCGCAGCCAGAAGGCTCAGAGTGGTGCAACTTTTGAAGTAAGCAGACAACCATGCGATGTAGGTACACTCGAGCGTCCTACAGCCAAGTAAATGAGTTTTAAAGGGGTCGAATTGTGACCTTCCAAGTCGAGGTGTGGTCCTTTTAGAGAATTGGTTCAAATGGCTCTGAGCACTATGGGACTCAACTGCTGAGGTCATTAGTCCCCTAGAACTTAGAACTAGTTAAACCTAACTAACCGAAGGACATCACAAACATCCATGCCCGAGGCAGGATTCGAACCTGCGCCGGTAGCGGTCTTGCGGTTCCAGACTGCAGCGCCTTTAAAGAATTGCCACACTAGCTGGACGTGCTGCGTCAGTTATGCAACGAAACTGGTATCAGCAGTCACGTGAAACTGGGCGTCCACTCAGCACAGACGCCCACCATTATTGTTGTATGCAAGGGCAAAAGCGGCAAATTGTGTAGCTACCGCAGCACAGATTAGAGAGCTTGTAAGCCAAGACCTGTCAACATGAACTGTTGCGAATGGGTTATGAGCAGTGGGTGTATGTGCATGCTCATATCTAGCCCGTCTTCCACAGACGCCTCGACTGGTGTCTTCAGAGGATTACTTGGATGATGAAATGACACGCCGTGGTCTTCAGCAATGAATGCAGGTTCTGCCTCAGCGCAAGTGATGGTCGTTCTCCTGTATGACGTAGACCTGGTGAACGCTGTCTCGTAGAGTGCATTCGTCAAGGACAATCTGGCCCCATCCCAGGTCTTGTGGTCTAGGGGGGCGATAAGCTACACCCCTCGTTCACCATTGATGTCTCTGGAGGAGAAGACACCGGCACTCTGTACGTGCAGAATGTAGTTGGACCGGTTCTTTGGTCGTTCTTGCAACGAGAAGGTGATGTGTGGTTCCAGCAGGGTAATGCTCTCCCACAGACTGCCCGTTGAGCCGTGGCAGTGTTGCTAGCGCCGCCTTTCAAATTCCTGGCGCCACTAGCTCGATCTGTCGTCTCATGTTCCTCTTTTCTGAGACAACTAAGATCTCAGCTCGAGCTTGTTGATGGGACGGGGCGTGGCGTGGAGTGACGAGTTGGGGAGAGTAAGGCACATGGCGCCAACTCGTGCGTCTTTTACTTAACTGAAACTCTTATTATTGAGGGCCTGTCTGTTGCCTATTAATTAAATTAAGAACTATTTCATAGCTTGGGTTAGCTGAAACTCTTATTACTGAAGGCCTACCTGTTTTTGTTCCCCTATTATTAAGATTACGTATCTTAATCTGTGTTCTAATTAAATGAAGTTGTGATTGCGTAAGGCCTACATCTTTCAGAGGTATTTATGCCAATAAGGTGATATCAGGGAATGACACATGATGGTACATGGGCTCTAAGCTTTCACCTTACATCCCTTCATCCATAATTGTATGTTTCACCCGTGAAACTGAATGTGCTGTGCAAGACGTGCAGCAAGTTTCCTGGATAGCACGATCTCCTGGCTTGTGCCCACTCGAGCACGTGTTGGATATAATCGGGCGAGAAGTGACTCGTGCGACTTGTCAAAGAATAACTCTTACAGATCTACGTGAAAAGGTCGATTAGCCGTGACATGATGTATCCCAGGACAGTACTCGCCATCTGAATGCCACAGCGCCCGCACTGTGGAAGCTACACTGTCTACTAATAGGGGTGTTTCAGTATGGGACGACGCCTGCTACCTCAGAATTGCTTGATACTTAAATGTAGTTATTTCATGTACTCGATAAGCACTTTTGCACCAATAAATCTTGAGAGAATTGGAAGCCTCTCAAAGCATGTTAGTAATGGTTTTTCGGGCAGTGTAGCTTCCATTTAAAGAAGTTCAAATGGGTCAAATGGCTCTCAGCACTATGGGACTTAACATCTGAGGTCATCAGTCCCCTAGAACTTAGAACTTCTTAAACCTAACTAACCTAAGGACATGACACACATCCATGGCCGAGGGAGGATTCGAATCTGCGACCGTAGTGGTCGCGCGGTTTCAGACTGTAGCACCTAGAACCGCTCGGCCACCCCGGCCGGCTCAGAATTTTTCTTCGTTGCTTTCTGCTTCACTTAGGTTTGCCTCCCAGGCGGTCGCGCCGTTCCACACTGAAGCGCCTAGAGCCGCTCGGCCAAACCGGCCGACTTTTAAAGAAGTGACCCAAAGGAATTACACTACTGGACATTAAAATTGCTACACCAAGAAGAAATGCGGATGATAAACGGGTATTCATTGGACAAATATATTATACTAGAACTGACATGTAATTACATTTTCACGCAATTTGGATGCATAGATCCTGAGAAATCAGTACCCAGAACAACCAGGTCTGGCCGTAATAACGGCCTTGATACGCCTGGGCATTGAGTCAGACAGAGCTTGGATGGCGTGTACAGGTACAGCTGCCCATGGAGCTTCAACACGATACCACAGTTCATCAAGAGTAGTGACTGACGTATTGTGACGAGCCAGTTCCTCGGCCACCATTGACCAGACGTTTTCCATTGGTGAGAGATATGGAGAATGTGCTGGGCAGGGCAGCAGTCGAACATTTTCTGTATCCAGAAAGGCCCATACAGGACCTGCAACATGCGATCGTGCATTATCCTGCTGAAATGTAGTGTTTCGCAGGGATCGAATGAAGGGTAGAGCCACGGATCGTATCTGAAATGTAACGTCCACTGTTCAATGCGCGGTCAGTGCGAACAAGAGGTGACCGAGACGTGTAACCAATGGCATCCCATACCATCACGCCGGGGTATACGCCAATATGGCGATGACGAATACACGCTTTCAATGTGCGTTCACCGCGATGTCGCCAAACACGGATGCGACCATCATGATGCTGTAAATAGAACCTAGATTCATCGGAAAAAATTACGTTTTTTCCATTCGTGCACCCAGGTTCGTCGTTGAGTACACCATCGCAGGCGCTCCTGTCTGTGATGCAGCGTCAAGGGTAACCACAGTCGTGGTCTCCGAGCTGATAGTCCATGCTGCTGCAAACGTCGTCGAACTGTTCGTGCAGATGGTTGTTGTCTTGCAAACGTCCCCATCTGTTGACTGAGGGATTTAGACGTGGCTGCACGATCCGTTACAGCCATACGGATAACATGCCTGTCATCTCGACTGCTAGTGATACGAGGCCGTTGGGATCCAGCACGGCGTTCCGTATTACCCTCCTGAATCCACCGATTCCATATTCTGCTAACAGTCATTGGATCTCGACCAACGGGAGGAGCAATGTCGAGATACGATAACCCGCAATCGCGATAGGCTACAGTCCGACCTTTATCAAAGTCGGAAACCTTCAAAATGGCTCTGAGCGCTATGGGACTCTACTGCTGAGGTCATTAGTCCCCTAGGACTTAGAACTAGTTAAACCGAACTAACCTAAGGACATCGCAAACATCCATGCCCGAGGCAGGATTCGAACCTGCGACCGTAGCGGTCTTGCGGTTCCAGACTGCAGCGCCTTTAACCGCACGGCCACTTCGGCCGGCAGTCGGAAACGTGATGGTACGCATTTCTTCTCCTTACACGACGCATCACGACAACGTTTCACCAGGCAACGTCGGTCAACTGCTGTTTGTGTATGAGAAATAGGTTGGAAACTTTCCTCATGGCAGCACGTTGTAGGTGTAGCCACCGGTGCCAACCTTGTGTGAATGCTCTGAAAAGCTAATCATATGCATATCACAGCATCTTCTCCCTGTCGGTTAAATTTCGCGTCTGTAGCACGTCACCTTCGTGCTATAGCAATTTTAATGGCCAGTAGTGTAATATTGTCTGTGGGATATTCCATGCATCGATCATAGGGAGAGAATTGGCACTGACGGGTGCAATTCGCTGAAATAAGGACTGGAAGAAGTAATATTCCCGAATGTTTTGCACTCACCAAATTGAGTCTTAATCTTTTCATCACCGTAACTCATTCCACAAACAGAACTGGGCAACTTCCTCTTGTACATTTTTCCATGTTTTCTTTAGTTAAACGTATTCATGTTAGTGTTACGTTACTTCATATTTCACTTACCCAACTTACATTAGATCAGTGTATCGGGAATTTCGTTTCTTCTAGAATCCAGCAGAGGACATGAGGAGTAAAAGTGGCATGATTATATGCATAAACGCCACAAGTAGGGTGGTATATTTATGAGAGATTGACATTCCTCATGCTGCACGTTACTGACTAAAGTAAAAGTCTCACTGAATTAGTATATTAGAGCCAAACAGCAAACTCGTTTACCACGAGACAGTTATTCCAAGAAATAAATCCCTTGCGTTGGCAGCTGTGGTTAAACTATATTAACCCTGTCTGTAAATCTTCATCTGATATAAACAACGTCAGACAGGTCATTTGATGATCACATCGCGTGCCACGTGTTTTGATTAATTAGCTGTGGAGTCGCCGGGGTTAATACGCGCCTGCCTCGCAGCTTACGGCGTGAGCCTGTGTACGTGATTGCGTGGTGGCGCCACGGCGCGTGCCCTTACTGCTGCCGCGGAGAGTGGCGAAGCAGTAACGAGGTCTGGAAAAACCCATTAACCATCCAATCAAAACCATTATTTTATTAAATAAAGTAATTATCTTGAGAAATCATGCCGAAACGAAAACCGCAACATACACTCGCTGAGGTCATAGGTGCCACTGATAATGCAATGTTTAATTTCTTCCAGACTATCAACAAAAATCGCTGGAGGAATTTGAGCTGCATAGAAGGTGAAAATTTCAGTATCGTGCAGTTTATAATGGCAAACTCCGTTTGCACGAAATTATTGAACACGCCATTGAAATGATAATACCTGCACGAAATTGCTGAACGCCTCTTCGAAATGATAACACCATGTGTACTATAGTGAAATGTAGTCCTGTTTTGTAGATACATGCCGAAACTCTCGACACCAAGATTTCGCGTATTTGCACAAACTGATATGCACTATTTCATGTTTGCCTCTATTTCTAGAGTCGATGTTTGTGACTGAGTAACTTTTTTAATGGAGGCAGTAATGAGCATGTTATTTTCTTGTCCTTACTTCTGTGTAGTAAGTGACTGGGCTCGGTAGATGCAAAACTACACGCGAAAAGTATATCTGAGTTAGTCTGAGGTTATGAAAGCTCCACGTGAGCAAATTATTAACGTGTTGTTTTTTGAGCGTTATTAAATAGTCTCTCGACATTTATTTAATGTAGCAAATCTGTTCTTATATTGCTGACGTAGTTCACTCTGACGTTTGACAGTAAATGTGACTGATCATAAAGTCAGATGTATCTGGCTTTTACGTAAACGTGTATTTCGTACTTAATTTGTCTGATCGTAGTTATTCTTCCTGTGTTTGGAGTAAAAACTAGACGTTCAAGTCTGTTCCACTTGTATCAGGCAGCGGCCATACATATAATGTGTGTGTTTTCTCATGCTTAAGAAAATTAATTTTTGTTAATTTTGCCAAACTGAGAGTCTAACAAGGACAGTAGTACTTCAATCATCATTCCTGCATTTCGAAATCCTTTCTTCGCGGAAAAGTGTAGCCAGCTATGTAAACGTTGGAGAAGCTAGAAATGACAGTACCCCGCCATGATCCTCGATTTCTTCTGCAGCCGGCTGACAATATCCTGTTTGACGTTCGGCGAATTATCATATCTTACTTTTGAAAGCAGTGCAGCTTGCCAGGTTCTTCAGTGCACTGGGTGAAGTGGGACAGGCTGAATTGTTGAAGTCAGTTTTTAGACGCAAGTTCTCTTCTCTTCTGTCTTCGTTATCATTATACAGCACGGTAGAAGCAGTCTAATTAATCTTCATAATACGATTATTGGTCACTTTCCTACTTCCTCGTACCTTTATAGAAGAATGTTAGTTGCCCTCAGTTAACAAATAATAGTTGTATGTCAAAGTCAGAGATAGTAGTACTACGTTCAGTAACATGGGGTGCAATTTTCATCCTTGCATCGTACTTCCCGCAAGAAAGTTGACACCTACCTTGCAGAAATTGGGCTTTAACATTTCCTGCTGAAAGTGAAAGAGATCTTGATAGAAACATAATATATTTTACACCACTATCTGAATTTTTTAGTCGTAGACAACGTTCAGCTGTGTAATACCGCGCTTCTCGGGTTCGAGAAACAACAGTAAAGTCCCTGGGAGCCCTTTATAGTAGCTACCTACATACCTGTATTTGGTTTTTGTTCGAGAAACAACATCAAAGTCCGAAGGCGCCCTTTATAGTACCTACATACCTGTATTTGGCTTTTCACTTATGCCTTGTATTCTTGTTTAGGTCCAACACAACAACCACGCACCATGAGCTACAACACTACACAAGGTTAACACTAAAATGTTGCGTTCATTGACCAGTACTTCATGGATGATCTATGTTTTGGCAGCGAAGCTTTAGGCGGGACGTTAGAAGAGAAGCGCCATGTCGTATCGAATATGTTAAGCTGAAGAGGATTTTTCTGCCGCTGATAGTCAAACTTGCAGCGGTTGAACAAAAATGTGGAAAAATCAAAGACAACACACATTGCCGTCTCTAATACGATGTAGAAAAACCGTTCAAATCGAGCTAAGCGTCCTCTTGGAGTGGATAAACACAGGAATTTTACAGCATCCTCATTGCAAAATAGTAGCAAGTTCAGGTAACGATGATCACAAAGGCTCAATAATATTGAAATCTGGTGATTGCTAACTGGGGGAATTGCGGCAGCTCGTAGTCTTGCTCATAAAACTAGTCCTACATGTTTGAAAAGCGGCGCTGCCATCTTGGAACGCAGAATCACCATTGGAGAACAAGCGTTCAACCGCGGGATGGACCTGACCAGCCAAAATGACCACACAGTCCTTGGTAATAATGTCAGCTAGCAGAGTAACCACGGGGACCATGGAGTACGGCAGTATGATTATCTCTTTGGACGCAAACTCGGCCAGAAGTTGTAAAGTGCGTGGAACAAGTCGTATCCGACCAAATGACTACTTTCCATTGGTCAATAGTCCACGATTTATGATTTCTGCACCACATTATACTGTTACGGGCATTTTCATCTGTGAGGTATGGTTTTGGAACTCCAGCTCGCCCTGCGACTCCCAGCTAATGGAGCCCCCTTCGTGTTTCCTTGTTGCTGACAGGTTTCGCGAGTACTATATTCAGTCCTACAACGACTTTTTCAACAGTCGTCCTCTTACTTTTTATCAAATCCTCTTCAGTGACCGTCTGTCACTATCACGCAACACACACTTTCGTAAGCGGTGTGACGTACCGGACGATGTTTTTCCGCTTTCCCTGTTTGCGATGTAAGCCTTCTGTACGCAGCAAACCTGAAACTCCCAACTCTTCAGCTTCCTTGGTTCCGGAAGCACCAACCATGTGAGCACCAAAAATTTTCCCACGTTCGAAGTCACTAGCGCCGTCTCGTAAAATAGTCAAACTATGCAAAAGACTGATAGGACCACAACTGGCAGTTGCAAAGTATAAGGACAATACACCGGTGCCTCCGTTAAAACAAAAGTACCACCTGCAGACTTGGCCAGCATCTTCATTTATGTTGAAGCATGCATTTCTCCTTATTTTTGTCTAGTTCCTCTGGTCGGTGTGAAAACTCTTGACTTGGCAAGGTACACCGCCCCATAAATACTAACAGTTAAGAGCTGATAAAACATGCGAAAAGCAGCTACAGTGATGTGTGATAGTTTTCTGTAAATATATAGGACGGAAGGGCTGTATAGAAGTTTTGTTCGCATTTCGTTCGAACGCTATAGCGACTACTGCTACAAGTGCAAATCTGCCTTCAACAAGCATGGTAAACAACGTCAAGCGAGTGTTCCAGTGGCATAATGTGGACAACTGCCTGTCAGATTGATATCAGAGTAGTCGGGGATTAGTGAGGACACTATTAACGCTAACATTCATAAAGATGTAGGTAACTGAAAGATATTTTCATGATTTGTACTATACAGATTTATTAAAGAGTCGGAGATGGTAAATGATGGAAATTGTAATGACTGACATAAGTGTTTCCACAAGCCGTTTACAGGGAATACGAATTGGTTCTCCTAGCTAGATCAGGAATGGCATACGCAACCATTATGACTGCAGCGCAATAGGTGTCTGCATTGCACATGTGATCTGAAGTGTGACATCATTGTTTACACTTAATCCAAAAGCCAGCTCCACTGATAATTTTACCAGATATGACGATCAACGGCGATTAATCTTAAAGCGAGTAAAGGTAGAGTAGTCGTAAAACTATTTTTCTTCTGTTTTCCTTCAGTCATTAGGAGATTGACCTAATCCACATGCACCTTATATATTTTGCTCTTAGCATGGTTCCATTATTACCTGTAAAAGCCGGCCGCGGCGGTCTCGCGGTTCTAGGCGCGCAGTCCGGAACCGTGGGACTGCTACGGTCGCAGGTTCGAATCCTGCCTCGGGCATGGATGTGTGTGACGTCCTTAGGTTAGTTAGGTTTAAGTAGTTCTAAGTTCTAGGGGACTAATGACCACAGCAGTTGAGTCCCATAGTGCTCAGAGCCATTTGAACCATTTTTGAACCTGTAAAACAACAGACTTTGTGTTGTTTCATTCTCCATATGCAGGGCTGCCACACATTCAGGTACCCCCAGATTTTTCGTAATTTTGAGGGCGTCTTGGGGCATCTCGGGTGGGCGGGTTTATACAACATACTGGGTAAACCTGTACCCTTCTTGTGTCCGGAGAAATTCGACTGAATGTAAATACATTATGATGTATCTTAATTAAAATTCAGTTTAATGAGAACTGGTGCGTAGGTAGTTACGTTCATTTTATATACATAAAAAACCGGAGAAGTTCATGTAGAACTAAAGTACGAGGTTTTTCTACGAACTTAATTATGTAAATAGATAATAATGTTAGGCCACTGAGCAGGAAATGGAAGGAAAGCTAAATTTAAGTTCATGCTAGAACAGCCACAGACGACGCCAGGCAGCTACGCAGCAGAAAGTAACAGTCAACATTGTAATTTGGTCACACACAGAAAGACACATTGCTACAACGGCACCAATCACCTCGCACAATTTACACATACAGATGTATATATTTTTTAACTCTTGGTACATGATGCAACAAACATTAGCATAGACAAAAGTACATTTCAAAAAATGGTTCAAATGGCTCTGAGCACTATGGGACTTAACATCTGAGGTCATCAGTCCCCTAGAACTTAGAACTACTTAAACCTAACTAACCTAAGGACATCACACACATTCATGCCCGTGGCAGGGTTCGAATCTGCGACCGTAGCGTCACGCGGTTCCAGACTGAAGCACCTAGAACTGCTCGGCCACACCGGCCGGCAAAATACATTTCACAGACTGGACAGTGCAGTAAGCGCCTGCAACAAACTGTTACGCAAACACAGTGGAACAAGGACCGAAGACCAGTAGTAAAGAAGTGAGCCACATTCGGTTATAATAAATACTGTGGTTCTGCAGTTCCCAATTCATTTGGTCGTTAGGACTGATGGCATTCATACTCAAGCATCCGATCAAAGATTATTACGGAGTATTGACATCCAAGTGTTAGATGTTCTGGCACTTCTCATTAAAATGTTGTTTGCTATTCCTGAAATGACGATATCCAAATAACCACGGATGTACTACCGCTCATGGAATTCACATTGGCTGCCATCTAACTCGTCGCTGATGGGGATACTGAGGGTCTTCCAGCGCTGGTATACGTTACAATGCTTTGGCACTGTTGAGTGAGAGGGCCTAGCTGCTTTGGCGTTGATATAAATCAACAGCTGCTCTCGACAATTTGCGGCCAGACGAACCTGCATGCTCCACTATGTCTGGAACCGTTGACTTAATTGCCTCGGCAATCAAGCCACATTCCCATTAGGCTCAAATTCCCAAATGACGCTCACCACTTATGTAACCCCATTCATTTTCCTGATTGCTCACAGCCTCACTGTATTCCCGCAAGGGGACGGACGACGATATGCATCAGTGGTGAAACATTTATATGCCCGTCGATGCGTAGTAGTATGTGTTGTGCAATGCATAGCATATGTATGGTGTCTGTTCTTTCGGACATGTCGACAGACTTTGTCTGGAAAAATGAGCTGATTTGACCTGGTGTCATCGATGTATTTGTCCGGCGTTGGTGGTTTAAGTGACGGCAGACCTGTCTATAATTAGTGGTAACAACGGTTTTACATTCAACAGTGACTTAAAGTGACCAGTTTTGTGACAAAGGATCCACGCAGAAAATTATTCTTTGCTACTTTTAGGATTTATGTAGCCGGAAGAATGTCACAATTCAACTGAGTTTACTATCATATGTAACTTCCTGATAAAGGAGATTAAGGACTCCAACGAGATTTAAACCTGAGATCTAATTTCTTTTGGCAAAGGTCTTTACTAACTCAGCTGTAGATCCCTTTAACGTTGAACTCCTAGCTTTCAATCTCCCATGGACTTCTTTTCATCTTTGTAGGCTCTCCAGATGCATTTATGTACTCGTTCCTAGTCTAGCATGTTGCAATCGGGCTCCTGTTATGTGCATTGCTGATTGAAAGAGTATAAAGCAGTTCATTCATGGAAATCTGTAAGAAAGGATAGACTAGTGGTGGGTAAAACACGAGCGAAAAAACGGCCACTCCTTTAAAAATTGTATTTGTGGGAATTACTACACTGAAGTAATTATGTTTATGGGAGTTACTACTTTGACATGACAAAGTCATGAGGTACCTCCTAATATCATGCCGGACATCCTTTTGCCTGTCTTAGTACAGCAACACGACGTGGTATGGACTCAACAAGTGGTTGGAAGTCCCTTGCAGAAATATTGAGCCCTACTGCCTCTATAGCCGTACATAATTTCGAATGTCTCGCCGCTGCAGGATTTTATGCGCCAACTGACCTCTCGATAATGTCCCATAAGTGTTCGATGGCATTCATGTAGGGTGATCTGGGTGGCCAGATCATTCACTTGAACTGTCCAGTATGTTCTTCAAACCAACTGCCAGCGACTGAGGTGGCTCGGTGACATGGTTCATTGTCATCCATGAAAAATCCATTGTTGTTTGGGAACGGGAAGTCTATGAATGACCTCATATGGTCTCCAAGTAGGCGAAAATGTTTCTAGTCAATGACTGATTCAGTTGGATCAGACGATGCAGTCCATTCCATGTAAACACAGCCCACATCATAATGGAGCCATCACAAGCTTGCACAGTGCCTTTTTGACAACTTACGTTTATATTGTGGGGACTGTGCTACGCTCGAACCCTACCGACTGCTCTTATCAACTGAAATCGGGACTCATCTGACAGGGCTACGGTCTTCTAGCCGTCTGTGTGCCAACTGAGCCGGCCGATGTGGCCGAGCAGTTCAGGCGCTTCAGTCTGGAACCGTGCGACCGCTACGGTCGCAGGTTCGAATCCTGCCTTAAGCATGGATGCGTGTAGTGTCCTTATGTTAGTTAGGTTTAAGTAGTTCTAAGTTCTAGGGGACTATTGATCTCAGATGTTAAGTCCCACAGTGCTCAGAGCCATTTTAACCATTTTTTTCGTTCCAACTGACATGATCACGAGCCAAGGAGAGACCCAGCAGGCCATGCCATGCTGTTAGCAAAGGCAGCCGCGTCAGTCGTCTGCTGCCATAGCGCATTAACGCCATATTTTGCCACACTGTCCTAACGGATACGTTCGTCGTACGTCCCACATTAATCTGTGCGGTTCTTTCAAAGTGTTGCTTGTCTGTTAGTACTAACAACTCTAAAGCAAACGCCACTGCTCTCGGCCGTTAATATAGGCCGTCGTTCACTGTGTTGTCCGTGGTGAGAAGCAACGCTAGAAATTTGGTATTCTCGGCACCTGTTGACGCTGTGGATCTCGGAATATTGAGTTCCCCAAATGTTTCCGAAATGGAATGTCCCATGCGTCTAGCTCTATCTACCACTCCATGTCCAAAGTCTGATAATTTCCTTCCAGCCATAATCGCGTAAGAAACGTTTTTACATGACTCACCTGACTACGAAAGATAACCCCGTTAATGCACTGGCCTTTTATACCTTGTGTACGCGATACTACCCTCATCTGTACGTGACCGTACCGCTATCCCACGACTTTTGTCACCTCACTGTATCACAATACTAAAGCTTCGACTTGGTTTGCAGAACTGCGAGACAACACTTGAGTAACCTGGCTTCGTTTCATGGCTTCCGTAAACAAGGAATGAAAAGTGTGGAACAACAAGTGGGCGAGAGTGATTTACAGCGACAGCGGAAACGTATTCTAGGGCAGACGGAGAGAATACTTACTGGGCCAATTACGAGATCTTCCGAAAGGATTCTCCGGGACGTAGTTACCCTTGGAAAATATATGTCCAATTTGGCTTTATCTGGTTACTTCCCTAGAAGGAGGGCTGCTGATGCCCTGGCATCCGGCACAGTAGCCTGGGCCGCCATTGAGGACGGGCGTCGTATTTCAGACGAGATACAGGGCGAGGCGACAGCGCAGTAGCAGGCCTGTGCCGGCTATCTGATGCGCGGGGCGGCTGTCGCCGGGCGCGTGCCTGCGCCGCGCCACGCCACGGCGTCGAGAGGAAAGGAGGCCCCTATCAGCGCGCAGCGCCGCCGCGGACGTAAATAGCCGCACAGTGGCGCGGGGCAGGCGCAGGCGCAGATAGCCGGCGCCGACTGCTCCGAGCAGCCTCGTGCTGCCTCCGGCACCTGGGCTCACCTCGACTCGCCTGCGTCCGTACTCCCTGGATAAGTGGTCTCCGCCACTCACGATTCGTTAAGGATTCACAGCATTAACAGCTCCATCGGGAAGATGAAAATGACAGGATAAACATTGAGCGATCCATTCAGAAGTCTGTAAATTTCTGTCGATTTCACAGTGCGAACTTGGTAGCACATTAAAATAAAGAATGAAACCACACTTTTTCGTAAATTATTTATTTTTACGGCCTAGTTTTGGCTTGTCAGACTCCTGTCTAACGTCGCTAAAATAATTTGTTTGCTGAAACTTCCTGGCAGATTAAAACTGTGTGCCGGACCGAGACTCGAACTCGGGACCTTTGCCTTTCGCAGGAGAGCTTCTGTGCAGTTTGGAAGGTAGGAGACGAGGTACTGGTGGAATTAAAGCTATGAGGACAGGGCGTGAGTCGTGTTTGGGTAGCTCAGTTAGAGGAGCACTTGCCCGCGAAAGGCAAAAGTCCCGAGTTCGAAACTCGGTCCGGCACACAGTTTTAATCTGACAGGAAGTTTCACACCAGCGCACACTCCGCTGTAGACTGAAAATTTCATTCTAGAAACAACCCCCAGGCCGTGGCTAAGCCATGTCTCCGGAATATCCTTTCTCCCAGGAGTGCTAGTACTGCAAGGTTCGCAGGAGAGCTTCTGTGAAGTTTGGAAGGTAGGAGACGAGGTAATGGCGGAATTAAAGCTGTGAGGACGGGGCGTGAGTCGTGTTTGGGTAGCTAAGTTGGAGGAGCACTTGCCCGCGAAAGGCAAAAGTCCCGAGTTCGAAACTCGGTCCGGCACACAGTTTTAATC
Organism: Schistocerca americana; assembly: GCF_021461395.2. NCBI lineage: Eukaryota > Metazoa > Arthropoda > Insecta > Orthoptera > Acrididae > Schistocerca > Schistocerca americana. Next base: position 519,207,086 of record NC_060120.1, on the reverse strand, counting down.
AGACAGGAAGTTTCATACCAGCGCACACTCCGCTGTAGACTGAAAATTTCATTCTAGATTTGTTTGCTCTTTGCATCTCCGTCATTACGCTCTACAACGCTTCTGTCAGTTATGCTAGACAAGGGGTTAATAACCCAAAAACTTGGTCCCAAAAATAAATAATTAGTCAAACAAGTGAGAAACGTATGTCTATTTTCTATATGACGAGTAAATGGTTGCCCCCTAACCAAAATTCTTTTGTCTATATAATAAATGGGTTATCGCTGCTTAGAATTTGCGAGAGATTCAAATATTGGGTGATTCAAATGGCTCAGCACTATGGGACTTAACTTCTGAGGTCATCAGTGCCCTAGAACTTAGAACTACTTGAACCTAACTAACCTAAGTACACCACACACATCCATGCCCAACGGAGGATTCGAACCTGCGACCGTAGCGGTCGTGCGGTTCCAGTCTGTAGCGCCTAGAACCGCTCGGCCACTCCGGCCGGCTCAAATATTGGGTGAATCCGAGCTCTACCGACATAATTTCGGTGGTTCTTGAGGGTATTTTGGTATGAGGGTCCCGTGGTCTCCGGTAGCTAGTTAAAGCGCAATAATAATACACATTGTGAGGAAAAAAATTAAAAAGAAATAAAAACTACTCACCACGAAGGAATTATCTGAATGAGACGGAACTCAGCAGAAGCTATGTACATGTACAGACAAACAAATGATTACAAACCCAGAAACATTCGATGATTTACTCAAGAGAAAGAATTTCACAAATTGACTAACAAGGGGACCCTCCATACTGTAAATATTTTTTATTTCAAAGAATATCAACAAACAGTGTGAGGTGTGCGAAATTATAAAGATATATTCAGTTATTAATTTTTTCTGTCATGCAATATTACAGAATCTTATTTTCTTATCGTCCAAATTGCTTGATGTGCCAGAACAATATTGTAGGTGATACTTATCATAGAAACAACCGAAGCACAAATTTTCGCAGCACCACGCGCATTTTATGAAAGCACCGGCTTGCAGGCGTTCGGTTTCATCATGAGCGATACCGGGAAACACAATTCTTTTGCATTCAAAAAGATTTCTCGTTCATCAGCTAATTTCGATGCGAACCATACGCATCTAATCATGCTTTCAAAATTAGGTGCGTTAAATTGATGTAGGATTAGTGAATGTAATTTTATCGAATATTCCCTAGAAGCGATCTCCCTATTGTCTTTCATCAAGTTGGGAGCATTCTGAATAATTTTCGTGAAGATTTTCACCCGTTAGTAAAAATAAACATCGCAGGGCTGGCAATAAGGAGTGCACTTTGGTGGGACCACTTTCAAGGTGCAGGTGGTCGCCCTCCTTACATCAGTGAATATCGTATAAAGTTGAATCGGTTTGCCCTCCCCACGAATCGATAATGGACAAAAAAAAATTCTGTCCCACTTACGAAAGAATTACAGAATGCAAAAATTCTTCGTACACCAGTTTTGTGATCTTCCCGCATTTCGTGCAGGACACGACTACATTTCTGTATTTCCCAGTTCATTCGTCTACTCGTTTTTGAACGTAGGGATCAAATTTTCCGGACGGTGTTGCATACATAAAAAAAAACATATGGGAACAGGATTCGAACACGGTACCTCCAGCGCGGAAACGTGCACCTTAACCACTGCGCTACGCTGACTTGTTTGAGTTGCAGGTAATGTTACGGGTATAAAGAGCATGCAAAGAACTTCAAAATCAATTTTCTCACAAACCAAGACCCGTCGCTAGAAAACCGGGTAGTCAGATACTCAGGGTAAGTGCCTCTACAACATATTTGAAGCGCAGCAAAATCCGTGATTTACGTTATGGAGCGTCCCCTTGTAAGTCAATAACACATTGGTCCATCTCTGGCCTTTAAGCAAGGAGTTACTCGTCTTGCCATTTATTGATTACTTGCCGGATGTCGGATGTACTCCTGAGGGATAACGTGACAAATTCTGTCCATTTGGCACCCTAGATCGTCTAACCCTCGAGCTGGTTGGAGGGTTCTGCTAATGCTCCAAGCATTTTCAGCTGGGGAGACATCCGGCGACCTTCCTGGCCAAGGTAGGATTTCTTCAGGCACGAAATAAACCAGTAGAGAGACTCTCACCGTGTGCGGACGGGCATTATCTTACTGAAATGCATGCTCGGGATGGCTTTCCAGGAAGGCCAACAAAGCGGGGCGTTAATTATCGTTTACGTACCGCTGATGCTGTGCTGTAAAGACACCGCCGATGAAATCAAAGGGGTCCTCCTGTGAAATGAAGTGGCATCCCTGACCATCACTGCTGGCTGTCAGGTCATATAGTGGGCGACAGTCAGTTTGATACTCCACAGTTACCTGGTGCGTCTCCAGACACGTCTTCGCTAGTCTAGGGGCTCATTACGAAGTAGGATTCATCACTGAAGACAGTTCTTTTCTAGCTGATAAGATTACAGGCTCAATGTGCCCGACACCACTGCAAACGGCTAAGCTGGTGTAGGGAAGTCAATGGCGGTCTGCGCGAGAGACGCCTAGAACTCAGACCCCTTTCCGTGAGCCTTCTACTAATGGCCCTTGTGAGCACTGAAGCACCATTTGCACGTAGAATGGATGATAGTAATGAATCTGACTGTCTCTCTGACTCTCTCGGTCCTGTTGTTCTGTCGTCTCTCTAGATCTACCGCTTCCTTCTTCCCATTGTACTCAGTTATGCTTCACCCATTCGTGCCAACTCATCGAATAGTGGCATTTCTGGTATTAAGATGTCGAGAGATTCGGCGGTTACTTCTAGCGGCTTCTCTGAGACAAACTAGATATCGTCTCTCAAATGCTGACATCCTCGTATACAGGGTGGTCCTTTCATAGTGACCGGGCCAAATACCTCACGAAATAAGCATGAAACGAAAAAACTACAAAGTACAAAACATGTCTAGCTTGAAGGGGGAAACCAGATGGCGCTATGGTTGGCCCGCTAGATAGCGCTGCCATAGTTCAAACAGATATCAACTGCGATTTTTTAAATAGGAACCCCCACTTTTTATTACATATTCGTGTAGTACGTAGTACGTAAAGCGCCATCTATCACAAAGCGAAAAAAGTGGTCCAACTAAAACATTCATATTTCTTTACGTACTACACGAATATGTAATAAAAAGAGGGGTTCCTATTTTAAAAAACGCAGTTGATATCCGTTTGACCTATGGCAGCGCCATCTAGCGGGCCAACCATAGCAACATGTGGTTTCCCTCTTCAAGCTAGACAAGTTTCGTTCTTGGTAGTTTTTTCGTTTGACGCTTATTTCGTGAGATATTTGGCCGGGTCTCGATCAATGGGCCACCCTGTATTGTTCACGCGCCTCTCTGTGAAGAATAGTTACTACCCAACTGAGTACACGGAGTAAAATTCGCAAAAGCTTTTTGACCTGGTATCGACATGTCACCTGTTTCCAATCCTTTCCATCTACGCGGTGGGCTGCAGTGTCTCGCATTCATCCATAGGCTGCCGAAGCTTACAGTTCCGCGTTTTACGTCGATACCTTTATGACTATCATCTTGTGATCCATATCCATAGATCCTTCGTGATTCGTCATTCTTTATTTTTCTTAGAGCATATTTGTGATTTATTAGACATGTTACGGCAATTACCTTCGATACTGTGAAATACCTTCGAATAATTGCGGGATTTCAAAATAACTACGCACCCTCTGACTCAGAGTTGCAATATTAGAGGTTTTGGCTGGTTTCGTTGTCTAGGGGCTGGCATACGTAGATGCCGCATTACAGGCCAAATACTGCTGAGTCTACAGTATACGATAAGAATACGCACATGAATCGAATGGTGGAAGGTTTCTATCATTCGACAGTTGCGAATTATGAAAGTAACATATAAATTTATAAATAAAAGATTGAAATTAAATGAAATCTGCAGGTACTATCTTAACGACTTTAAATGATGAGTACGATAGTAGAAGTACTTTAGAGAATGCGGTATATTTCTGCAAAACACTTATTGGTGTCGATGGTCCGGAAATTAAATAAAATATAAGTTGAATAACAGGGGAAACAATAGATTCCTACTGCATGTAATTAGTTATAAACAACAAAATAGCTCGCGAGATATTCACTTCTAAACCCACACTACGTCTTCACTATAGAAGCCACGGAAATCTCACAAGTGCACAAGTCAGCACTACGAAATATTTCTATCTCTCGCGACCAAGCGCAAAGCGCTCCACACGGTCCAAGTCTTTCCGCGACTCTCCGTCTGTCGCGTCCAGCACTTCTCCTCACCTGTGCCGTACACCCCCCCCCCCCCCCCCCCAGAACTGCCCCATGTCCTCTCTGGAAACGATGCTCCTCCCCACTTCCATACAGACTCTACACTTAATGAACCCTCTGATTGGCTAGAGCGCTCCCGCCCTGTCTTCAAGGCCAACGTGCACCCTCAAACATATTGAAACACATACGAGATACTGGATATACATGGACCATAAACACGCTGTAACACACATTATTAAATACATAAACAAATTAAGTAAACATATTGTGGTGTCACCGCCAGACACCACACTTGCTAGGTGGTAGTTTTAAATCGGCCGCGGTCCATTAGTACATGTCGGACCCGCGTGTCGCCACTGTGTGATCGCAGACCGAGCGCCACCACAAGGCAGGTCTCGAGATACGGAATAGCACTCGCCCCAGTTGTACGGACGACTTTGCTAGCGACTACACTGACGAAGCCTCGCTCCTTTGCCGAGCAGATAGCTAGAATAGCCTTCAGCTAAGTCCATGGCTACGACCTAGCAAGGCGCCATTAGCCTTACATAGCAATTGATACTTATCGTATAAAGCATGTCTCATCAAGAACGATGTATACAACAAGGATGGATTAAAGTTAAGTATTCCAAAAGCTACGTACTTTTCTTTATATCATTCATTACGTATCCTGTTTCAGACCTCACGCCATCCTTTGTGTGTTTATAGCGTGCATTGCGGCCCCCTCAAATCACACTGTGTCGGCACTTCTGTCGACACATCACATATATCAAAGGAATAGCAACAAAAGCTGGCCAGTAGCCTAACGTCTGTGATTTCTAAAACACAGTAAATATTTAAACAATTTCTTCATGAATAGTATATACCGGATACAAACAAAGACATAGATAAATAAATGTATTTATAAGAACGCTGCTACCGTTTTTTTGTGTAACTGTGGAGTGCTTATGGCCTGACGCGATCGATAGTAATCGGCCACTTTGACCTCCAGTAACTCATGTACTGTTCAAGTTACCTGCCTGTAATTCATACCAATTTAGGTTTACAGTAATAGCTATCTAAAGACACTACAATCGAGAAAATCGGATGAAGCGTTTATATTTTGGAAATTCATTACTGCATGTTACTTGTATAATTTACAGTCAGATACTATAAACTAATGAAAATATTGAAAATCTGATTACACCATCAGAATCGTCGTGCAAATAATGGTAACGTACATGTTTCTTTTTGAGGTATCATGATTCATCTGGCTACTATTAATTTCTGTACGAACTGTGAAATGTCTGCCATGATGGGCTCACAAAGTCCGCCATCTTTGGCACTCCCAGCGTGTCACCTTCATCAACACAAAGCACTGCCCTCGTCACAGCGGAATTCCCAGCCGCTCGGCTGGACCGGCTGTTGTGTGGCATCACGTGGTTGCTAAGCTAACATTCAGCACCACGTGGTCGCTGCCGGGCTGCGGCTTTGACGAGCCTTCTGTGCGGCCGCCCCAACTCCGAACATATAGTATTTCCAGGGCGCCACAACTCGCTCGTTACCTCACATAATGAATTTTGATAATATATAATTTATTTTTCAGTCTAACGTGCATATTTTTCCCCTTATGACTGGTTTTGATCTCCCTTGATTACCTTCTGAGCTACGCATTTGCGTCAGCAACCCGTCGTGTCTGTAATGGAGCTGCACTTCAGAATAACCTCTGCTCTGATAAACACACGACGGGTTGCTGACGCAAGTGCATAGATCTGAACATGATCCAGGGAGATCGAAATTAGTCTTGCTGATAAAAACAGTGCGAGTGAGACTGAAAAGTAAACGATATATCAAACATTGTTGTAAATATCAATACAGTTCCGGATATCTTTCGCGACGAATATATCAGATATATTAACAATGAAAAATCTGAAATATGGTATCACCAAAATGTACGAAACAAAACACAGGATAATCTAGCAACCATCAGAAGAAAAGTTACTGTCATGTGGTTATCGTAGCGGCGGGAAAAGCTCATCGTAGCGCCGGCAGGCCACTCTTAAACTACTGTCAGCAGACCCACGCGCGGGATACATATCGGTGAGCTCTTCATAAGTAAACTTATCCATATCTCCCCGATGCCAAGTAGTGTTCAACCGATAAAGACAATCAAACCAGTAAGTATTATTTTGAAACTTTAAAACAATTTTCACGTGTAATAACTACAATGACGGGGAACAATTGCAACACCAAGAAATAATTAACGTAAAGTAATGAAGTTTCGGGAATACGTTTGTCTAGGTAACATACATAAGTAATTAAAATTGCAAGATCACAGGTAAGCGCGAGAAAACCCATTGCCAATGTGAAATGCTGATACATTTATTACCGGTGGAGCCGTCAGCTTGTCGAATGGAAGCATGCAAACGTTAGTACATTGTGTTGTACAATTGCTAGATGTCATTTTGTGGGATGGATTTAGATGCTTGCTGCACTTGGTCGGTAGATACAGGGACGTTTAACTCTGTTTGTGGATGTCGCTGGAGTTGTCGTCCGTTGATGTCCCATTTGTGCTCGATTGCAGACAGATTTGGTGATCTATCAGGAGAAGGCAACATGTCGACACTCTGTAGAGAATGTTGGGTTACAAGAGCGGTATGTAAGCGAGCGTTATCCAGTTGGAAAACATCCCCTTGTATGCTGTTCATGAATAACAGCACAACAGGTCGAATCACCAGAGTTATGTACAAGTTCGCAGCCAGGGGACGTAGGATAACCACGAAAGTGCTGCTGCTGTCATACGAAATTGCAGCCCAGACCATAATTCCAGGTGTAGGGAAGTGTGTGCAGCTCGCAGGCGGGTGGGTTGCAGGCCCTCAACTGACCTGCTTCTAACCAACAAACGGCCATCCCTGGCACGGAGGCAGAATCACCTTTCATCAGAAAACATAACAGACCTCCACCCTTCCTTCCAATGAGCTCCCGCTTAACGCCGCTAAAGTCGCAAATGGCGGCGGTTTGAGGTCAGTGGAATATACACCACAGCACACCTGGCTCGGAGCTATTTCTAAATCTACATCTACATCCATACTCCGCAAGCCACCTGACGGTGTGTGGCGGAGGGTACTTCGAGTACCTCTATCGGTTCTCCTTTCTATTCCAGTCTCGTATTGTTCGTGGAAAGAACGATTGTCGGTATGCCTCTGTGTGGGCTCTAATCTCTCTGATTTTATCCTCATGGTCTCTTCGCGAGATATACGTAGGAAGGAGCAATATACTGCTTGACTCCTCGGTGAGGGTATGTTCTCGAAACTTCAACAACAGCCGTATCGAGCTACTGAGCGTCTCTCCTGCCGAGTCCTCCACCGGAAACTATCCATAATCTCCGCAACGCTCTCGCGATTACTAAATGGTCCTGTAACGAAGCGCGCCGCTCTCCGTTGGATCCTCTCCATCTCTTCTATCAACCCTATCTGGTACGCATCCCACACTGGTGACCAATATTCAAGCAGTGGACGAAAAAGTGTACTATAACCTACTTCCTTTGTTTTCGGATTGAATTTCCTTAGGATTCTTCCAATGAATCTCAGTCTGGCATCCGCTTTACCGACGATCAACTTTGTATGATCATTCCATTTTAAATCATTCCTAATGCCTACTCCCAAATAATTTATGGAATTAACTGTTTCAAGTTGCTGACCTGCTATATTGTAGCTAAATGATAAAGGATCTTTCATTCTATGTATTAGCAGCACATTACACTTGTCTACATTGCGACTCAGTTTCCATTCCCTGCACCATGCGTCAATTCGTTTCAGATCCTCCTGGATTTCAGTACAATTTTCCATTGTTACAACCTCTCGATATACCACAGCATCATCCGCAAGAAGCCTCAGTGAACTTCCGATGTCATCCACAAGGTCATTTATGTATATTGTGAATAGCAACGGTCCTACGACACTCCCCTGCGGCACACCTGAAATCAATCTTACTTCGGAAGACTTCTCTCCGTTGAGAATGACATGCTGCGTTCTATTATCTAGGAACTCTTCAATCCGATCACACTTGGTCTGATAGTCCCTATGCTGTTACTTTGTTCATTAAACGACTGTGGGGAACTGTATCGAACGCCTTGCGGAAGTCAAGAAACACGGCATCTACCTGGGAACCCGTCTCTAAGGCCCTCTGAGTCTCGTGGACGAATAGCGCGAGCTGGGTTTCACACGATCGTCTTTTTCGAAACCCGTGCTGATTCCTACAAAGTAGATTTCTAGCCTCTGACATAACACATGTTGCAAAATTCTACAACTGATCGACGTTTGAGATATGGGTCTATAGTTCTGCACATCTGTTCCACGTCCCTTCTTGAAAACGGGATGACCTGTGCCCTTTTCCAATCCTTTGGAACGCTACGCTTGAAGTATCTGATTTGTAACAATTTGCTGTGTCGCTGTGGTGCCAATGCTTTCGAATCTACTGCTGCAGGTGCAGTAGGATGCGCCAGAGCCATACGCCGAACACGATGGTATTCCCTCTTGGTAGAACCACGTGGCCGTTCGGAGGCCGGTCTTATTGCGATCGTACATTGCCAAGACCATTGTTGCCAACAGTTATGTACAGTGGCTAGAGTTCTGTAGTATTAAGAGCGCCAAAGCAATTCATTTACACGTGCTAGAAAGTTTCAAAAAAAGCATACATTAATGTTGAAATACACATACCAGGTGTAACTGCATTTCGCCGCTTATCTGTTACATCACACACGTACATCTGTTACATATCACAAGTTGTGTGTCATATGCATTTCTAGTAAGCGTAAATAAGAGTTTCATATTCCAGGTAGGTGGGAAAACCTTTCTAGAATCGATTTGAAATATCTTTTAACATTTAACATGAAGAAAATTCTTCAATGTGAACCTAAACAGCAAAAAAATGCTATTTTACCATATGCTGTACCCTTTTATCTTAAAATAATTTTAAAGACATCGGCTAAAATACCACCCGGAGAGCGGGGCGTGGAGTGACGCGTTGAGAATAACAACAAACGCCGCTTCGCAGAACTCTTTTCAGTAGCCATAAAACAAATGATACGAGTTTTTTGAGTCTGGAAGTTCCATATGAACCTTTATTCTGGAAATGTAATGTGAGTCTCTTCAAATTTATTTGTGCAGAAACAGCAGATGGCTAACACCTAGTTGAAACGTTTAAAATCGTACCAAACGAACGAGGCCATGTACGGTGTGCAGACAGGATGGGCAATTTTCGCTTCGCTTATATGTGGGAGTGGACGTGCGGATGAGGCACATCGAGGCCCGAAAACGAGTTATGGTAATGTGACTTGTGGCCTTTCGATGATATTTTTATGGATTTTCATTAATATGCGTATTTTTATGTACCTACACGACACCACTGTTTCGAAATTTCCCACGATGGCGTGAGAGCGTTGAAGGACCTACCACATTGATGTAGGAGGAGACGAAACAGGTTCTGTCACAAGTTGCGTTCAACCTGTATGTGTAAGGATGCTCTTTCAGCCGCGCTATTGACCTGTAAATCGAAGGTATATCAATTTCTCTGTCTCTTACAAATCAGATACTTCAAGCGTAGCGTTCCAAACGATTGGGAAAGGGCACAGGTCATCCTCCTACAGTGCCGGAAGTTCCATGCGGCTTTTCGCGGATGATGCTGTAGTATACAGAGAAGTTGCAGCATTAGAAAATTGTAGCGAAATGCAGGAAGATCTGCAGCGGATAGGCACTTGGTGCAGGGAGTGGCAACTGTCCCTTAACATAGACAAATGTAATGTATTGCGAACACATAGAAAGAAGGATTCTTTATTGTATGATTATATGATAGCGGAACAAACACTGGTAGCAGTTACTTCTTTAAAATATCTGGGGGTATGCGTGCGGAACGATTTGAAGTGGAATGATCATATAAAATTGATTGTTCGTAAGGCGGGTACCAGGTTGAGATTCATTGGGAGAGTGCTTCGAAAATGTAGTCCATCAACAAAGGAGGTGGCTTACAAAACACTCGTTCGACCTATACTTGAGTATTGCTCATCAGTGTGGGATCCGTACCAGATCGGTTTGACGGAGGAGATAGAGAAGATCCAAAGAGGAGCGGCGCGTTTCGTCACAGGATTATTTGGTAACCGTGACAGCGTTACGGAGATGTTTAATAAACTCAAGTGGCAGACTCTGCAAGAGAGGCGCTCTGCATCGCGGTGTAGCTTGCTCGCCAGGTTTCGAGAGGGTACGTTTCTGGAGAAGGTATCGAATATATTGCTTCCACCTACTTATACCTCCCGAGGAGATCACGAATGTAAAATTAGAGAGATTAGAGCGCGCACGGAGGCTTTCAGACAGTCGTTCTTCCCGCGAACCATACGCGACTGGAACAGGAAAGGGAGGTAATGACAGTGGCACGTAAAGTGCCCTCCGCCACACACCGTTGGGCTGCTTGCGGAGTATAAATGTAGATGTAGATGTGGATTTGGGATTTACATTACTTCAGTTTGACAGATAAAATGTATGTCGTGAAATGTTTTTCCTTGCAATGAAATTTCTGACAATGAAGTAGGAACAGACAATGATACTACTGAACTTTCACTGAATGAATGTCTAAATATTCCTATGACAGTCTGGAGCCGCGTGACCGCTAGGGTCGCAGGTTCGAATCCTGCCTCGGGCATGGATGTGTGTGCTGTCCTTAGGTTAGTTAGGTTTAAGTAATTCTAAGTTCTAGGGGACTAATGACCTCAGAAGTTCAGTCCCATAATGCTCAGAGCCTTTTGAGCCATTCCTATGACAACGAAGTAGACTATTATTACGTTCTGCCAGACGGAGAAATGTATCACGTTAGAGTAACAGTCTTATTAATTGAGTGACGATGAAACTGTTGGCTTTGCCGAAGCACCTTTCGATATGAAAATAGATTTTCCAGTGAACCTATCTGTAAGACAGGTAAGTATTTCACATGGCTGTACATGTAAGCTGGAAAATCTGACCGAAACATCCACTCACACTATTTCATTTTAAATTTTATCTTCGGAAGAAATGTTTCGGAAAAAATTTTTAAACGAAGAGAGAATTCTGGAAACAGCCTTACGATCACCAACTCATTAATGTACAGTGGTAATGCAGCGTATGAGGCTTCAGTCTATATCTAATGTAATGGTTTCTCCTAGTAATAGCTAATAAGGTAACGTATTGTATTAGTGTTAATGCTCAGAAACGAAATAGTTCTCCCTACTTCTGTACATATATCCGTAAAGTATAGACGTTATGTCGGCACAGTATGTGTTTAATGTGTTGAATTTACGCTGTTTCAGTTTCACGTAAGATGTTTATGATACGTATCATTCCAGATGTTTTATAACGAAATAATTACTTTTCAGGATTCCCTACGCCCTTACTGAGCATAAACTAAATTTTACAGTAATGAGTTACTGGTTGTTTTGGTTACATACATCAATTTCAAGCATTGCCAGTATTTACCTGTCACTGAAAATCAGTCGCAAATTTGGTTTGTTACTGATTCCGATAGCGTGTGCAGTTGAGCTCTCTTATTGTAGAATAAATATTACCGGAGTATAAGCTGTAATAAGCCAGTTACACATTTTCAGTTAGACATATTACAACTGTCTGCTAGACTGGGAACCAAAGCCTGGCCGCGGGTAGCCGCGCGGTCTTGGGCGTCTTGTCACGGTCCACGCGGCTCGCACCTCGGAGGTTCGAGTTAGATTAAGTTGTGTGTAGGCTTAGGGAACGATGACCTCAGCAGTTTGGTCCCATAAGACCTTACCACAAATTTCAAAATTTTACCAAAGCCTGGGGATCGAGACGTTAGGCGAATCTTGACATCTCGGCTGCTAAGGGCACAACCAGCTGAAGGCAAGGGTTCGAACCTTAGACCGACTGACAGTCGTCACTTCAGCAAGTTTTGTCCTTACCCTCTTCACCATAACGTGAATATCTTAGATTGTATATCTAACATGTCTATCAACACGCAGAACCTTTTTTTCCGGAACGTGACTTTTTTTCTTTTGTAGGGTCTGGATAAATGCAACAATTTCGATGTTAGACTACTTTAGGCACATTTGTTAACTTGAATAGGTAAATAAATACCAGGTGGTTAAACTTTCGCTACTTGAGCTAGTGTGGACGGAAAACTACTTACCATGTGGTTACCCACCTTTATAGGATAGATGTTCTGAATGTGCGCTGCAGAATTTGCGTTGGTAGCAGTGCTAGTGTACGGACTTGCCGTTAGGCGCCGGTACTGGCACGCTGACATAGGACTGCAACACAAGCATCAGTGTGTATTACAGCTGCAGACTGTCAACATTGGTCAGGGCAAAGTGAATGGAACTTTACCCGTAAAGCTGTCCTAAGACAACAGCAACAGTGCTGCTGCTCTTTGATAGTATCGATGCGTTAAAGGAATACAGGGAGGTCCTCTTTATTCACCGGGGTTCAAGAACACGATTCGGAAGTTAGAATTCACCGGGGATTTAGAAATTACGCCTGGGAGAAGCCGACGGCCAACAGCGCAACAAATCCTTGAAGAAGTTATTGTTGCCATGGCTCTGAATGCTGGACGCAGTGCACAAACTGTGCCAGGACAGCTGAACATTCCATTGCCCACCGTTCGAAAAGAGTCGTGAACAAAGTTCCAGGCTGTCGTGGGTGTAGATGGTAGTCGCATAGAGCAACGTTTGTAACGTGTAACGTGAGCGTGATACACAATTAACAAAAGTAGTGTTAGCCCTACGCACTCAAGTGGAAATCAAAATTTTTTTTTCTTTCAGCGGACTATTCCTTATTTCTCTTCCGTATGGTTTCGTAAACATTTCCACAAAATTCCATTACCCTACTGTTACTCGTTTCCCCCACACAGTGAATATTTATTTGTAACCAACCTGTACACAAGAGGCACGAATGTGAGTTTTGAATCCCTAACAATTACGCCGGTGTTCTCATTTGGTACTACTGTCGATTACATCCTATCGTCTTAATGTTCCTTCTCATTACAGAGACTGACTCTCCCCATCTAATAACATGCTCCGTTGTTACCTTCTATAGTATAAACACCATTGCTTCCCGTTTCCTTAGGTGTACCACTCGATAATGGAAAGCAGGTAAATTATTGCTTGTGTCACGGTACGTCACATAAATTGACATTTTAGTAAAAGAAAAAAGGTTTTTGCTTATGTCACGTGTGAATTATAAATTATTTCAAGACTGCGTACGCGTGCGCGATGTATAAGAAAGATTAAAAAGAAGTTAAATAATACCACCAAAAATCACAAACAGAGATGTGATATAAAAATAAAAGAACATTTTTTTTATCTGTGTGATGAAAATGAACATGAACAGAGACACTATTGCTTTATTGAAAGCGCTCCTGTTTTTTGTTTCGTCTAGAGGTAGGCAGCCATTGTAACGCTGAATAATATTTAATGTAAGTTTGGTTGTAATCTAGTAAAATATATTTATAATTGTTATTGGAAAGTGTGTATTATTGACTTAGTTGTCACCTCGCATGACCGCAACCATTAATTCTCATTAACCAAGTTTTTACAGAACTTCGTAGTGCAGGGAGCTCATCTCCCCTAGAAGGATTTAGTCGGCCATTACGCTGACTGTAAATGAGAGAGACTTCTCAGTTTAGATCTTTCATTAATTTCAAAGTTAGAAAGCGTAGTGACAAATTTCATTTACTAAAATTCACAGCACTGAATGAGTTCAGTATGTTTCATTTTGGCCGCCAAACGGCAGATGAGATTCTCTCCAGTTTTGCCTTGCAAATAATGAACAAGAAATATTGAAAATCATTACATTCCTCAATATCTCAGTTAATGTTTGTGTAGTTTGCTACATAAATAACCAGTATCCCCTGAGACCCATACTAATAATTACAGTTTGCGTAAGAATAGGCATATTTTCTTTTCTAAATAGCAGCCCTCACGCAAACTATTTATTAGAAGGCGATGAGTCGCGTGTTGTGTTTAAAAAATATTATATTGTACATACTTCGGGGCAACCGATGTCCGTACGAGTGTTGTGGTGGTATAAGTTAGTTAAAAGTCTCATGCTAGTCCACAATATTTAAAGCCAACCCAACGAAAATCATAAAAAATATAATTCTTCTTCTTCTTCTGCTTTTACGGCCTCATTGGACCACTTCAGTCAATCATTTCTGGTCCTCTTCTTTGGTATTTTCCCCTTCCGAGTGGCCCAGTATCTCTTCATTCGTTCCAATGCTTTTCGTCGTTCCTCATCTGTAAATACCCTTTTCATTGTATGTCGTTTGTCAATTTTTGGTTTAAATCTTATTTCTGTGTCCCTCAACTTCTTTAAATTTGGCGTTTTGTTCTGCAAATCATCCAGAGTTATTTCCAGTTCTTCCATATCCTCTCTTATTTCCTTAAGCCATCCTCCTTGTTGTTTCAAATTCCAAAGTTTCTCAATAATTTTCCTTGATAATCTGGTTTCTGGTGTCCTCAGAACGTGACCACAAAAAGAGATCCTTTTCTTTCGTATAGTATCGGTGATGGGCTCCAGTTCTCTGTATACCACTTCATTTGGAACTATTCGCCATTGCCCAGCTTTTTGATATTTCTTATTTATGCATATTCTAGCAATTCTTCTCTCTACTTTTAAAATTTTGTCAATTCTGTTTTTCTGGGTGACTTTAAAAAGAGTTTCACTTCCGTATGTAACCTCTGGTTGAACCACCGTCTTGTAATGTTTTAATTTTGTTTTAATTGATAGACATTTTTTATTGTACGTAGACCATGTTAGTTTTTGAGCTTTTATCATTTTATTAGTTCTTGCTCGCCATGCAGGTTTCTCGTCCAATTTATGTGTTATAATTTCACCCAGGTATTTAAATTGTTTCACAATTTTAATTTCCCTATTGTTCACTGTGATGTGATCTATTACAAGTGGATCCGTTACCATTATTTCAGTCTTTTCAAATGATATCTGGAGTCCTAATTTTTGTGCTATATTTTGTAAGCTTGTTATTTGTTTCGTGGCTTCCTGAATATTATTAGCTAGTAATGCTAGGTCATCAGCAAATCCCAAGCAATTTAGGTTTATTTTATCTTTCTTAGTTCCAATTTTAATATTCATAGGATTTTCCTTGTACCATTCTCTCATTACATATTCAAGAGCACAATTGAATAGCAATGGTGATAAACAATCTCCCTGTCTCAACCCTGTTTTAATCGTAAATGGTTCAGATATTTCTCCTCTAATTTTACTTTGGATTTGGTGTTTGTTAAGGTTAACTGTATCATTTTTATTAATTTAGGATGAAGTCCAAAATTCCTTAATATTTTCATCATTGAAGATCTATGGATGCAATCATACGCCTTTTTGAAATCTACAAAGGTTATGACTAGTTGTTTTTGCCTTCTTTTGTAGACATCCATAACTAACTTCAAGGTGATTATCTGTTCTGGGCAGCTTCTCCAGGATCTAAATCCTCCTTGATATTCTCCCAGTTCCAGTTCCAGTTGATCTTTACAGCGGTTGTATAGTATTCTTGACATGATCTTATACGTGTAGTCCAAAAGGGAAATTCCTCTATAGTTGTCTGGATTTGATTTTTCTCCTTTCTTATGTAATGGATGTATTATAGCAGTAGTCCAATTTTCTGGTAATTTCTCTTCATTCCAGATTTTGACTATGCATTGGTGTAATGCTATCTTTACTGGTTCTGCTGCATATTTCCAAAGTTCAGCAAACGTTTGATCTTCTCCACTTGCTTTGTAGTTTTTGAGTTCTTTCAAAGCTCTGTAGACCTCATTAATTGTAGGTGGATTTATATTTTCTGCTGGTGTTTTAATTGGGGTTTCTGTGTTTATCTGAAGAAGTTCTGGGGGATCTTCACAATTTAGTAACTTGTTAAATGTTTCTGCTAGAATTTCTGTATTTTTACTATTGCTATGGGCTAGGTTATTATCTTTATATTTTAACATTAATGTTGGAGGATCATATCTTTGTAATTGTCTGCCAAATATTTTGTAATAGTCTCTTGAGTTTGTTTTTTCACTATTTGTTTCTATCATTAGAAGTATATCTTTTTGGTACTGACGTTTAACTCTCCTTATTATTTTTTGTGTTGTCTTCCTTTGTTTTGTGAGTTCCAAATATGATTTTTCTGTTTTTTCATTTTGATGCCTTAACCAGGCTTGGTGTCGATCCAACACTGCTTCATCACATTCATCGTTCCACCACTGGTGTTTTTTCCTTGGATTTATAGGGGCAACTTGTTCAGCTATTTGTTTCAATTTGGGAATTATTTCTTCCAGATCATCTGTTATTTTTATATCCCTGGTTTGTGCTTCATAATCCTCATTTTGTATCAGTTTATGAGGGTCATAGGTTCTCTTCTTCTTCTGGTAGGATTTTTTCTTTGCTAATGGGGTTAATTTAATTTTAATTTTTATCATGTAATGATCTGATCCGGTATCTTTCCCTCTCAGTACTTTCACATTGTAAATTTCCTTGTGGTAATTCTTATCCATGCAGACATGGTCCAGTTGCCATTCTCCTTTTTTCCAGTCCGGAGGTTTCCAAATTTTTAGTTTACTTGGTCTTCTCTTAAAATACGTCGACTTTGAGATCATTTCATGGTTTCTGCAAAATTCCACTAGTCTTATGCCATTTTTGTTTGTTCTTCTTTGTGCTGTCCATTTCCCTATTATGTCTCTATATCTCTTTTCCCTTCCTAACTGGGCATTGAAGTCTCCAATTAAAATTTTGATGTGATTTTTATTAATGTTATTTGTCGTTTGATCTAAGAGCTCCCAAAATTTTTCTACCTCTTCCCTGTGTTCTTTTTTATTATTTTTATCATTTTTCGGGGCATGGGCATTTATTATTGTGTACATTTTATTTGCAGCTTTTAGAGTTAATGTTGAGAGCCTGGGAGATCGTGCTTTAAATTCTATTATGGACTCTATTATTTTCAGACTCACCACGAATCCTGTTCCAAATTGTGGACACTGTTTCATGACTCTTTTCCCTGGTATTCCCTTATAAATCCCATATCCTTGTGATTCTATCAGCTCCTGATCAGTATTTCTCATTTCTTGAAGTCCGGTTATGAGAATCCCCTTGCGATCCATTTCATCCGTCAGAATTTTGAGTTTGCCTGGTTGTATGAGTGAATTTATATTGTGTGTCGCAATGTAGTTTATTTGTCCTGTTTTGAGTTTTGGTCGTCTGTCCGTTTTGGGTATTTTCAGATGCTCCGACTCATCCAAGTTATCTTTCAGGTGACTGCCCACCGTATCCGAGTGCAGTCTTCCTTGGTTATTGCCAAGCGGTGGATTATTCCTTGAAAGATTTCCTTCCATGTTTGACTTTCAAAGGTAGTCAACCTTGTGTGGAGCAAGCTCCGAGTTACAACTACGGTTGTTAGCCGTAGAGGTTGTTTAGTGTTTGGTCCGCGAGAGCTATTTTATTTCGCTCAAGTCCGCCGGTAAACCGGTGAGGACCCCCCTATCCGCCACCTGGGACGCGCCACGTCGGAGTATCACCTCTCCGCCTGCTACGACACCGTAGTATAATTATAAAAATAAAAATATATAATTATCCCGTGATACGTGCTCCCCCCCCCCCCCCCCCCCCACACACACACACATAAATACTTATACCCTGATACTTGTCCCTGAATGAGACCTAATTCTTCAGAAAGATATTCTGTGAAGGCTTCATAGCTTGCCCAGTAACGTTTCATATAGAGAGAGAATTTTTTCTTTCAACAGTTATCGTGTAAGATCCCTGTTTGGTCAGTAAAGGCCAGTTAGAAAATGAGCAGATGCCTTGGAATTCCTTTGGCCTTTTACTTGAAGCCAGTTTGACGTAAATCCCAAACACTTGGTCATTACCGTGGAACTGGTTATACAAGTGTCTCGTATAAGGTCTCCTCTGCAAATGTAACACACTCTGTAAATCATATACGTCCATTTTCCAGCCGTGCAATTGGTTTTATACGTTATTCTAATTTCATAACGCTTTGCTTAATTAAGATTAGATATTTGATGAGTCTGACCATCCAGCAGGGAATCACCAAATACCGTAGCAGTTACATCCTCATACTGATGCGTATTTTGCTGCATTTACTTACATTTACAACATGCTGCCACTCTTTACGTTTATTAGATGTTTTGTCCACATTTACTTGCAGTCGCTATAGAAGGACGTTTACTTACGATAACTGAATACATCACGGCAGAAACTAAAAAAGCTCTCCAACTTGCATAGAGGCATACAGACAGTTATATTTCCCACACTTCATCCGTGAATGGAATGAGAAAGAAGTTTAATACATGGTGCAATAAAGGCATGCTCTGCAATAATTCACGCAGATTTCGATGTGTAATTCTCAGGAAAAATATAGAGAATGCTTCTGACACTACTTAATATGTTGCTTATGTAGAATGCCCGTAGAAACTCCGGTAAGATACACTATGTGACAACGTTGCATGATGGAATGCAGTATATGGCAAACACAAATTGAATTAGAAAACCACAAGTAGCGCAGTAATCTTTTTTTGTAATAGAGGACGACACATTGTATTCTTTAACAAATTTTCTCGCAGTTAGTAGGTGGATATTTTCGTATTAAAGTGCTAAGTCGCATAGTTCGGCGAGAAGTTGCAATGTTAATACCCACTCACTGCGTAGTTCGGATAAATGATCTACATAACTTTGCTGTCCCTTACCCGTTCGACGCTATTTGACGTTGTTTTGAATGTGAAGAACATTAGTTGTTGAGGGAAACGTACCGCATTGTCATGCTGAGAAGCTCCTCGCTCTAATTGCAATTTTCCTAGATCACAAACTTGCAGCATGGTTCAAATGGCTCTGAGCAGTATGGGACCTAACCTCTGAGGCCATCAGTCCCCTAGAACCCAGCACTACTTAAACCCACCTAACCTAAGGACATCACACACATGCATGCCCGAGGCAGCATTCGAACCTGCGACCGTGGCGGTTGCGCGGCTCCAGACTGAAGCCCCTAGAACCGCTCGACCACTTCGGCCGGCGCATCTAGTCAATAGACTGCATTGTACACTAGCAAACCAACTGATAAAGATGCTCATTCGTTACTAATTGAAGGAGAAACCAAGTATAGTAGTGAGAAGGATAGCAAAATCAGAGTTTATCCTTCACTCCAAACTGACATTATTAGTATGTCGACGATGAGCAAGAAAATTATCGTAGTCTCATTTAAGAAAACATTTCCTCAATCGCCTAACGTCATCAAAAGAAAACCTCAGAAACACCTGAATAGACAGGGATCTGAAATTCGCTAAAGGCAGAAGTCATCTGTTTCAACCCTAAGATCATTTCGCCCAAAAGAACGTATAGGGTCACATAAGCAATTAACTCTACAGTGTTTCCAGATTTGTTGAAGGTACTAAAATATGGTTTGCGATTATCGACTGCATGCAAAGAGATATTTTGTTGCATGGGCTACGCTCGTGTAAGATTTTTATCTATTGACGGAAGGAACCTTATTTCCAATTATTTTAAGAAGATGGGTACCTACTCAGATAATGCTTCCTATGAATTGTAAATAAAGATTTCGGAAAAAAGTACATGAACTATGTTGAAGATAATGACTGCGAAGTGGTTGTTTGGATACCACTGCCACCTCAAAATCACACAACGAAGCCGAGAGTACAAATTAACACATTTCCCGAGTATTTTTGTAAAAAAAAATTATATAGATATTATCGTGTCTTATATTTACTGCTGGTTTCAGGACTATCGAATCTTCGTAGCTGCACAACTGCATTAAAAATATTTCTTCGAGGATATGATTGCAAAAGATTTACGACCAGAATAACAATGTCCTTGGTGCATTTCTGTGAAGGTGTTGCTGATAATGAGAAATATTTTTTCTTTTCCTTCTTCCTTTCTTTCTGCTTCATTACTCTGTACACATATCTTCGATGGTGTAGAATAGTCGTGGTTTGGTTCTGTAGTAAGAAAAATAGCTGTTTTTGCTTTACCAATAATGATACAAGAATCTCTTTTAACTGTGTGTACAAATTGACAATGTACGTTTGATCTTTTTATAATGTTTTTGTGCAATGCTCCGTGTGGAACCAAATGTAACATACAGCATTGTTGTATGAACTGTGATGCGAGAGCGATATCGATTATTAGCAGTCGAACTATTGACACTGAACGGTTCTGCAGCGTTGTAGCGTACGTGCGTGTGTTGTGTTATTGTGGTAGACAGAAGCTCGTATATTTCTGATCGCGATCTTATTTTTAGGTCACAGTTTAAACTAGATTACGAGACAAAATGTCAAATTATGGATACCATGAGTTTCATTGAGTAATATAAACAACAGTGACAGTGCTTATACGAATGGATTACCGTGTTTGTCGTTAGAACCGAAACGTTATGCGCATAAAAGAGCTGCGCGAACTGTTTTACTTTAAGGACGAGGACGAGATTAGTGTTTAACGTCTCGTCGACAACGAGATCATCAGAGACAGAGCACAGTCTCGGATTAAGGAAGGATGGAGAAGGAAAGGGACCTACTCCTTTCGAAGAAACAATCTCGGAGTATGCGTTAAGAGTTCTTGAGAAATCACGGAAAACCTAAATAAGGATGGGTGGACGCAGATTTGAACCGTCGTCCTCCCGAATTCGGCTCCATTGTGCTAACCACTGCGCTACCCTGTTCTATTATTGCATTGTGAACTTATTACTGTATGCACCATAATGAACTGCCACGCATGCTAAAACGTTAACTGTCGCCTTGGAGAGTTTTAAACTGTCTGTGACGTGAGGTACTGTTTTCCTTCATAACTGTGATTCTGCGATCGAGGCTGCTAAAAGCGGACAGACTGAAACTTCGAGATCGGTGAGTAAAAGTGAACTGTATATTCTTCTATGTACTGAACATTAGGAACAGAAACGTGTATGTAAAGAACGTTGCAACCTTACGCATGCGAACGTGCAGCAACAACCTCGAACCAGCGTGTGACCACAGGAATGATACGGTAGATAATTTTACCGCCAAACAAGAGGACAGATCCATTGCAGTTTCATGACAGTTGGGGCTACAATAATTACGCCGCCAGCATCACGGAACTGCCGTCGACGTCACGACGCAATGACGGCAGACACAGATACCCAGCAACTCCAAGCGATCTCGCCCTTTAAAAACTTGAAGCATTTCGTATTGGTTCACTTGTAATTCATTTCTCTTTTGTGGTCAAGCTTTCTCAGTATTTGTTTCCTTCAGAAATAAATGTAATATCAGTGAATCGTGTTTGCTGTCATCGTTGATATTGTAGACCCGACATTAATAGTAGTTATTGCTGTTTACTACCAGTATCTTTTTCGATTATTTTACTGTAATTATTATTAAATGTACTTAATGTATTCTTTAGGAGAGGTGTGTTTTCATGCATGTGCGAATGTTCCTATCGAGCTTATTTACGTGTTTTGTAGTGGGATGCACAACCGCGCTACAGGTGAGAATTTTGAGTACGACAGAGGACAGCCGGCCGGGGTGGCCGAGCGGTTCTAGGCGCTACAGTCTGGAGCCACGCGACCGCTACGTCGCAGGTTCGAATCCTGCCTCGGGCATGGACATGTGTGATGTCCTTAGGTTGGTTAGGTTTAAGTAGCTCTGAATTCTAGGGGACTGATGACCTTAGAAGTTAAGACCCATAGTGCTCAGAGCCATTTGAACCATTTGACAGAGGACACCTACGTAAACTGTGTTTACAATCAACAAGACGTCATATTACGACACACTCACGACTAAGTGCGAGTTTAATTGGCTCTTACAGTTATAACTGAACGAAATTATAGCCACTTCCTAAATTATTTACGAATTGATTTAAGGGAGTTTTCGTGTTTTATGTTCTTTTGGTGTTCGGAGTTCGAAAAGTTCGGAGTTAAAACTGTTTCTTTTGAGTTTAAATAATCGAATTTCGCTGACAGAATCACTCAAAGTAGAGCACTGAGATCCGTTTTCCTCACAGCACGACTTTCCAATTGCTTTTCAGTATTTTGAACCGTTCATAAACCGGAAGTAATTTCTCTCGCCAGACGCGACTCGCAATGAGGCACCCCTTGGCTGCCGCCCAGTTGGACTCTAGCGTAGCGTAGCGGCCGCAGAGGTCGCAGCGCTTGCTGCCAACGTGAGCGCCCCAGCGCGACATGTTTACAGCCGGGGCTGTTCTCTGAATGCAGGCACCGCGGCCGCTGGAACGCAATCATCCGTCGTGTTACGTGGGTCGATGAAGGACGTTAATTAAACGTGGCGCTGCGCTGCGCCGGGCGGCGTGGGTCGGGAAAATATTAGAGTTTTAATTAGTTGACAACAATGGCGGGGCAGGCGAAACTGGCCGTCCATTAGGCCCCGTGATCCTCCCCACCTGGCCGGCGTGGCCTTTCACCGTGGAAAACTAATCGCCGCGTGCTGAATTAAATCATGAGCGCCCCGCGTTCCCGTCCGTAATGTAGCTCCAAATTAGGGCAGCGCATTGCAAATGCAAATCCCGCGCCACAGATGTTGCCGACGCAGCGCTCTCTCCTATGAATAGCCCCTCCCCGCCACGGTGGGCCCAGCACGCTTAGTAAAGGCTCGAAGTCTGAATGCGGAACCGCTGTGTTCTCCATCTCCCTTGGTCTCCTTCTCTCCCTCCCTCCCTCTCCCACCCTCCCAGTCGCTCTCCACCTCCGTCCCTCCCTCCCTCACTCGCTCTCTCTCTCTCTCTCTGGGCGCACCTGAGACTTGTAGCCGTTGGTTTGTTTACGGTGAGTGAGGGAGGTGGTGCTGTTGGGAGAGCGGCCAGCGGCCGTGTCGGACTCGTGGATGTCGGCAGGCGGTGATCGGCGACCGCAGACACCGTCCCTCATTAGCAGGCGCGTGCTGCGGCGCACGATGGCCCCGGAGGGTCATCCGACCCCGGCGTCACTACGCGCTCCGTCTCACAGTACGGGGAATTACGTGACTACGGTCCAGGGGGAGGAGGATTCACTGTGAATAGGTGGGGGAAAGGATAAGTGACGGTGAATAGCCCAATCTCGTCAGATTCGAGAGCAACCCAACACCAACAGCAAATTTCAGGTATATGAATGGTTCAAATGGCTCTGAGCACTATGGGACTTAACATCTGAGGTCATCAGTCCCCTAGAACACAGAACTACTTAAACCTAACTAACCTAAGGACATCACATCAGGTATATACATCGTCCTCACAAGCAGATGAAAAAATAGAAAAAAAATGTTCAAATGTGCCTGAAATCTTATGGGACTTCACTGCTAAGGTCATCAGTCCCTAAGCTGACACACTACTTAACCTAAATTATCCTAAGGACAAACACACACACATCCATACCCGAGGGAGGACTCGAACCTCCGCCGGGACCAGCCGCACAGTCCATGACCGCAGCGCCTGAGACCTCACGGCTAACCCGCACGGCTGAAAAAATAGAGTATGTCATGGTCTTGAACAGGTAAGTCTATGAAGATGAGAGTCTAATAAGCCTGGCTGATTGGAACGTTAGAATAAGGGAAGGAGCGCAAGAGGTACGGAAGAAAAAGTGTTCGGCAGTAGGAATGTGAAATGAGATGGAGTCCTTGAGTTCAGATATAAGCATCAGCTAGTGATAAACAGATCACCAATCGCAAGAGAAAGTGGCAGAAGCCATGGGAAGAAAACCGGCTTTGTTACGTGATGCCGAGGTTGAGATTCCGAAATAAGAAATCGGATTGTAGGTCGTACTCAGCAGCAGATACACACTCGAATCACAATTTAGGGATATGGAACAGTAGGAAGAAGTTAAAAGGAATAGTCAGGAAAACGAAGCTGTAGGATGTAAGAACTGTGGGGGAAAACAGGTATTCCGACATATCGGACACAGGATCGAGACGTTAGGTGTAAATACTACTCTGAGATGAAGAGGTGGGAACAATAGAAGAACTTATGACCAGCTGATTCCCCCCCCCACCCCTCCTCCCACCCTTTCTTCCGCAACAAGAAAATTATTCTCTTCGTGCATTACATGCCACACGAAACATAATTAACCCATATTAGAAATTCTGTTTATCTCATTGACAAGAATAATTTGTAGTTTGTTTCGTAGTTTGTGACTACACACGTTTCACCTTTTTGCTTTTGAAGTTATGATAACTATCTGAATCAGAATGATGCAGCAGAGGAAATACAACAGAATGGTTTTAGTTATTTAAAATGCTGACAGTGATTCTGAAATAGTGGATCCGAAAGAACAAGCGCCATAAATTCATGATTCCGTGGCCGTATATGTACCTGATGACAGAGAAATATCGATGTCAGTCGCACTTTGGAACTGAATCAATACTGAGGAGGTAAGTGAAAATATTTGCCGGAAAGAGACTCGAACGCAGGTTTCTGGCTTTACTCGAGCGGTCACCTTAACCGCGTCGGCTAGCCCAGCTTATCGTACACTACTACCGTAGTGACTCTCTGTCCATTATCCTCGTTGCGCACATCATCTCGCATGATTCCCGCAAGAGGTCGAACCTAGGGTGCATCAACACTGAAGATATCATGAATTTCCGTTAGCGTATATGCGTTACTATTGTATGAGTGGAGTCTGTTCTTTGGGATACGCATCACCGATTATGGTAAGTAGACAGTATGTAAATAAAACTAACTATTGTCGCTAAAATAAATATAAAAGAAATTTCAATTAGGCGTCCAGAAGTTTCGAAGCGGGACTTGTAGCGTAAGATTTCCAGAAATACTACACCGAAGAGCCAAAAAACTGGTACACATGCCAAATATCGTATGGGGCCCGCACGAGCACGCAGAAGTGCCGCAACACGATGTGGCATGGACTCGATTGATGTCTGAAATAGTGCTGGATGGAACTGGCAGCATGAATCGTGCAGGGCTGTCCATAAATCCGTAATAATACGAGGGGGTGGAGATCTCCTCTGAACAGAACGTTGCAAGACATTCCACATATGCTCAATAATGTTCATGTCTGTGGAGTTTGCTGGCCATTGGACGTGTTTAAACTCAGAAGAGTATTCCTGGAGCCACCCTGCAGCAGTCCTGGACGTGTGTGGTGTCGCATTGTCCTGCTCGAATTGCCGTCGGAATACGCAATGGAAATGATGAGCGGAGGTGATCAGACAGGATGCTTAGTACGTATCATCTGTCAGCGTCGTATTTAGACATATCAGGGGTCCCATGTCAATCCAAATGCACACGCCCCACACCATTAGAGAGCCTCTACCAGCTTGACCTGTCCCCTGCTGACATGCAGGACCCATTGATTCATGAGGTTTTCTCCATCCCGTACACGTCCATCCACTCGATGCAATTTGAAACAAGACTCCTCCGACTATGCAACATATTTCCTGTCACCAACAGTTCGACGTCGGTGTCGACGGGTCCAGACGAGGCGTAAAGCTTTGTGGCGTGCAGCCATCAAGGGTACAAGAGTGGGCCAGCATTGAAATCTGCAGCAGTTTGCGTAAAGATTTCACTTCTGGGACGTTGAACGTTTTTCTTCTGTTTTCTGTTTTCAGTTGTAGAATCTTTTTCCTGCCCCAGCGATGTTAGAGATTTGATGTTTTCCGGATTCCTGATATTCACGGTACACTCGTGAAATGGTCGTACGGAAAAATCTCCACTTCATTGCTACTTCGGAGATGATGTCCCACCGCTCGTGAGCCGACTGTAACTCCCCGTTCAAAATCACTTAAATCTTGATAATCTGCCATCGTAGCACAGTAACTGATCAAACAACTGCGCCAGAGACATGTCTTATATAGGCGTTGCTGACCGCAGCGCCGTATTCTGCTTGTTTACATATCCATTTTTTGAATACGCATGCCTCTACCAGGTTCTTTGGCACTTCAGTGTATATTAAGATACTGCCGAAGAGCATTCAAGCCAATAAATATGAAAGCTATCGAAGCATTACTTAAACATTTTACATTATTGCCTTAAAAACCTTTCGGTATATAAATTTAGCAGCTGACTATCGTCATTCAGCGATTCGTGTTCCATGGACAGCCATTCTCCATCAATATGACTGAAGGTCTGAAGGTGATCTCGTGATGATAGAACCTGGTCACCTTTTAATAAATGTGCCTTGCGATCTAGACTGTATTATAACTGATCTCAAATATTACATTGTGGTCGCTGACTTTCTCCAGCAGTGTTTTAAAAAATACGTAAATCATACATTAGAGCTAAGAATGTCGCATGAAAGTTTGGAAGTAGAACGTAATCGACATTTTCTACAAAATCTGGGACAGGGGAAGGGGGAGGAAGGGACGGGGAATGTAATTAAAAATTCAAGGAACATGTAAGGCAAGATTGCAATTTATCTCTACAGTCGCTTAGTTTATGACTATGACAAATAAATAACCAATGAAATTAAATTAATGACAAATTATATCATAGAACAGCAGTAAAATCAGAAGACCCGGTGCTCTTCTGCCTGTGTGATAGTAAATTGTAGCAACTTTGCAGCAACTATTTTGACGAGGATGCTCACCAAAGCTAGATTTTGCTACCTGCCATGCTCTTAGGCTTGGATATAATCAAAGTGCATCAGAGTTGTAACATATTATATGAAAGAGAGTATGAGCTGATCCCGCAATTACTTTGATCTTCTGCTTCACTACGTGGAAAGGCGCGTAGATTATTGATATGCAGTTTTAATTAAACCACTCAGCATTAAGACAAAAATTATGAGTTTGAAACTTTTATTACAACATCATACCTGCTGGTAGGTACATGGAGGATCAACTATTCGTCCACAGGTCCTAGTATTTTACTAAAATTCCCCGATCTTGCTGAAGATATGTAAATAGCTGAGTTGTTTTAAAAGATGAAAATCTGGTCCATCTTCTAACATGCGAACGTGGTAGCTGATTTTCGCTAAACAAAAGATGTCAATGAAGTACGCATCCCAGAAAAATAACTTGTCACCCCCAGCCGCCATCACGGTGATACCCGTGTGATACCCTTTCTAACCTTGATAATGGGATCAGCGCAGCGAGCAATAGCGTCCACAAGTTTCTTCAGGTACCCTGTATCCAGCTGCAGGCACTTATCGGATTAGATCCTGAATAGCTGCCAAACTGTGGAGATGCTGGCTGCTCTATTTCACTTACAGATCCGAATATGCAAACATCAAAAAACGTTTGCATCACCACGATTCCCAGAATTCCTGAAGATAGACGTTGACTGTGGATATTGTGTCACAGACACAGTCCCTTTGACTGTTACTAAACCATGCCTAGATGGTCAATACCGTGGTTCGTCTGAGTTGTTACTTTGTGATAGGAAGGGCTCTCAACAAGGGAAGTGCCCAGGCGTCTCGGAGTGAACCAAAACGATGTTGTTCGGACATTGAGGAGATACAGAGAGACAGGAATCGTCGATGACATGCCTCGCTCAGGCCACCCAAGGGTTACTACTGCAGTGGATGACTGCTACCTAGGGATTATGGCTCGGAGGAACCCTGACAGCAACGCCACCATGTTGAATAAAG
Source organism: Schistocerca americana (assembly GCF_021461395.2). NCBI lineage: Eukaryota > Metazoa > Arthropoda > Insecta > Orthoptera > Acrididae > Schistocerca > Schistocerca americana. The sequence goes on along the minus strand of NC_060120.1, from coordinate 519,179,262 downwards.
GTTTTCGTGAAGCCACAGAACGTCGTGTTACGATTCAAACTGTGCACAATGGGCTGCATGATGCGCAGCTTCACTCCCGACGTCCATGACGAGATCCACTTTTGCAACCACGACACCATGCAGCGTGGCAAAGATAGGCCCGAAGACATGCGAATAAACCGCTCAGGATAGGCATCACGTTCTCTCCACCGATGAGTGTCGCTATGTCTTTAACCAGACAACTGTCGGAGATGTGTTTGGAGGCAACCTGATCAGGCTGAACGCCTTAGACACACTGTCGAGCGAGTGCAGCAAAGGGTGGAGGTTTCCTGCTGTTTTCGGTTGGCATTATGTAGAGCCGACATACGCCGCTGGTGGTCATGGATGCCACCATAACGGCTGTAAAATACGTGAGTGCCCTCCTCCGACCGATAGTGCAACCATATCGGCAGCATATTAGATAGGCATTCGTCTTTATGGACGACAATTCGCGCCCCCATCGGGGATATCTTGTGAGTGACTTCCTTCAGGATAACGAAATCGCTCGATTAGAGTGGCCAGCATGTTCCCCAGACATTAACCCTATCGGACATATCTGGGATAGATTGAAAAGGGCTGTTTATGGTCGACGTGACCCACCAACCACTCTGAGGGATCTACGCGGAATCGCCGTTGAGGAGTGGCACAATCTGGACCAACAGTGCCTTAATGAATTGTGGATAGTATGCTACGACGAATACAGGCATGCATCAGTGCAAGAGGACGTGCTACTGGATATCAGAGGTACCGGTGTGTACAGCACTCTGGATCACCACCTCTGAAGGTCTCGCTATATGGTGGTATAAATGCAATGCGTGGTTTCCATGAGCAATAAAAAGAGCGGAAGTGATGTTAATGTTGATCTCTATTCTAATTTTCTGTTCAGGTTCACTAATTCTCGGAACCGAATGACGTAAAACTCTTTTTAAGGTGTTTAGCTGACCAGTCAAAGTGCGGTACAATGTCTGAGTTTTCGCCAAACGAGGACCAGGTCTGTCCCCTTGTAATCTTGGATGCACAAGTGTACATTGGATACTCGTTATGAAAGTGTAAAAGATAAAAGACAAAACTTGGCCAGCGAGAACGTTGAAATAAACAACACGGTTCACGTTCACGGTAACCTGGATGAGCTGACCCGTTGCATCGTGCGGAACACACTACCAAGAATCATATAAACGCCCCGTCTTGAACTATACCCTCCACACATTGCCCATTAAACGCATGGTCTGGCTGACGGTGCACTGGTAGCCGTGCGCTGTTTGAGGAGAGGCGAAACTGCACGCTTCTAATCGGCTAGTATCATATTTCTGTGTTGTTTGTCCCACTGACGACGTGCAGCATTATTAGCTGCTGTGCCCAGTCGTCTTCTATGAGGTATTTTTGCACCATCTTACTTGGCTGCATGTGGAAAGCGCGGAAAAATTTACCACCTACAATCATGAAAATCACCTGAAGCCGAATCCTGTCGAAATGCAGGTCTTTGTACTCCATCTCCGGGGCAATCAAGCAGTTAAAACGCTTCAAATCATTTGGAGGAATTTCTCTTGAACGCTGCCCGACTTGGAAATACCTGGGAGTGAGTCTGAACCGTACAACAGCATACAGGGTAATTCAGCTGCCCCAGCGATGTCGTTTAATGCAACTCGCAAAATTGTACCTGGCCTTCATAAACCACGCACAAGATGTTCACATTCTCTCCCGCACTACGCACAGACTGTTATCCTAGAGAAAAATGAGCAATACCTTTTTGTAAGAAATTTAATGTTATCAAATTATGAACTGAGATAGTTTTCGCTAGAGGTCATAATTTTCGAGTCATTCAAGAAAGTCGTACAAAAGCGACGTTCAGGCGCAGCTCTACCCCAACACTGATCCCTCATTACTCAGCATTTCTAGCAATTTGCTCGAGGCACTCCCGTCAACTGCAGTTCAAAAATTTCACACTGCACGAACCATTCACGACATTCGATCCTTTTTGGTCACCATTCACTGATCTATTTCGCCACCAGCACAGTCTGCTGTTTCGTTATTATTATTAATCTGAACGTGCCCGTGAGAATTATGAAAGAAAAAGGACTTTTGTAATTACGTTGACAATTCGATCCAGACTTAACCCTTACGAGCACAGTAGCTTAGTAGTCAGAAAGCCTGATGAATACAACCATATACTTGTTTATTCTATGATGCTGAAAATCAGAAAACTGGTAAGTATAGTTTACACAAACGTCAATTTTGCAGTTTTCAAGAGCTCGACTCGGCTCGTGGCGTAATAAGACCAGTCAGTGAAGATCAGAACAGGTCGAATGTGAGAAATAATTAGTGCAGTAGCAAATTTTTGTACCGTGGAAAGAGGGACTGCCATGAACAACATATTAGAAATCCTGACCTGTGGGGGCTCAGTGTGAGAGCGTTAGTGCGTTTGAAGGTCACTCATAAACGATCTTCTAGAATAACTGGAAAACTACGGCCTCTAGCGAAAACGTGTTCCAGTACGAAACTGTTCGCCCCTGGTAGCTGAGTGGTCAGCACGAGAGAATGTCAATAGTAAGGGCCCGGGTTCGATGCGCGGCTAGGTCGGAGATTCTCTCCGCCCACGGACTGGGTGTTGTGTTGTCCTAATCATCGTCATTTCATCCCCATCGACGCACAAATCGCCGAAGTGGCGTCAAATCGAAAGACTTGTACCCGACGAACGGTGTACTCGACGGGAGACCCTAGTCACAAGACATTTATTTAGTACAAAATTTAACTGCATTACGTTTCCTACAAAGAGTCCTGCTCAATTTTTTCTGTAGAACTAATAGTTCGCGCGTAACGAGAGACAGAGAATATAAAAATCTCGCGCGTGGCTTATGAAGGCCAGCGTTGCATAAAACGACATCGGTATAGGCAATTGAATCATCCTGCCTACACATGAAACAGAAAGTATCTAGCAGAAACGGCATAGTTCGGAAACTGACAGGTACCATATGGGGAGCTTACCCATGAGTGCGAGAACTAGTGCAATAGCGCTGTGTCACTCCAGTGCTGAATATAAATATTCAGCTTGGTACGTCCAGCCTTGCCACCGTGTAATGAGACATGTCCCAACATCACTGGTACTTCAAGGCACATCTGTAGATAAATTCCAATGTCTAGCTGGCACAGCCCCTCCTGAAATTAGACGGGAGATAGCTGCCAGACGTGAGAAAGGCAAGGCTATGACTACGGAATCCCACCCTTTATGTGGCCGTCAGTTAGCGCATCCTCGGCTAAAATCAAGAAAGAGCTTCTTGGCAACTGCTGAAGCTCTTACAGGATCACCACACCAAGCAACGATCTCATAGTGTCAACGTTTGTAGAAAGGGATGGTTCCGAAGGAAGAGCTCAGTCCCATTCGTCCAGAGAAGTGGGCGACATGGAAGGCTCTGAACAGACCACGTTACAGTACCACGAGATGCAGGACCAACCTGCAGTAGTGGGACCTTCCTGTGGAGTCAGCTTTTGGCCAGTGTGCTGCTGTGCAGACTAACATCTACTCTCCAGCCATGCAGCCATATGCAGTTTGTGACACCTGACTAGGCGACACCGAATGCATTCGACGTGGCCAATTTCTGGTCAGTCAGTCTACTATAAACGGATGACAGTGACCGATTTCCTTTATTGATTATGTACTCTGTACTTGTGACACTATAATAAATAAATGGCTGCAAGTGGTACACCATTCCTTGTAGACTCGCTGAACAGTGCGCGCTGATACACCTACAACTCGAGTAACTTCAATTAAGTTATGGTCGCGTCCGAAAATGATGGGCCTTGTTTGGCTTCTGTCACGTTTCACATCTACACGTCTGCCGAACTTATTGCGTCGATTCCGCACAAGCGACTGGCACGTGTACACCACTCTCATGACTTACGTCAGAGGGGAAGCTCCACATGAATACACACAACCTACAGCGATGCAAAGCCACCAGAGTACACTTCTAAGGGAATGTCCAATTTTTTTTTCCAGTGGCCCTATTTTGATATTAGGTAACTAAAATCCCTGAATAACATTCCATATTCATGAGTCACACGTCTTTTTGTTGCCATTCCAACGTATTTGCATTTACATCACACTCTGTAATCCACCTAATAGTGTGTGGTGGAGGGTACTTCTAGTATCACTAACTGATTCTTTTCCAGTTATACTCGCGAATGGCGCTTGGGAAGAATAATTATCGGTAAGCTTCTGCATTAGCTCTAATTTTTGGAATTTTCTCGTCGCGGTCTTATCGTGAGATGTATGTGGGAGGAAGTAATATCTTGTTCGACTCTTCCCAGAACGTGTTCTCTCGAAATTTCGGTAGTAAACCTCTCCGTCATGCACAACGCCTCTCTTGTAACGTTATCCACTGGAGTTTGTCGAGCATCCCAGTAACGCTCTCGCACCGATTAAACGGCCCCGTGATGAAACGAGCCGCTTTTCGCTCGATCTGCTCTCAGTACTACCTAGTAAGAATCGAGAATCGATCGAACAAGCCCCTTATTAGCCACTTTCCTCATGGATGAGCTGCATTTCTTTTCCTACTATCTGTCTTACGTGATCATTCCACTTATTCTCACTCTGGATACTAACTGCTAGATATTTTACGGTAGATGTTGTTCTAACATTCTGCGTGGTTTCCGTTTGTTCTAAGTTGTGTCTCCCAACCACTTTCGCGCAACGACGCTCTGAGCGTGTTTTTCAAGGAATTGACTAGTTTGAACCTGGGACCTATTGCTGGTAAGGAGACGCCAGACAACACATGACATGTAGAGTTCAGAAGAGTTCAGTGAGACTAGCGAAGATATAACCAAATACTTAATGATTTCAGGGTCAGCTCCTCTGCACTCCCTGTAAAAGAATCTTAATACTAACTAAATTTAGTGGGAGGGGTTCAAGGCGTTCCTATTTTTAGTTAGCCGGTAAAATAACGTCGAAAAACCAGTTAAGTTTAACATTGGAAATTTTATTCTACTCACAAAACATTGTTTATAAATTGCACTATTGATAAAAGGAAATATTTTAATACAGGATGATAAAAACCAACTGCGTTCAACAAAAATGTGAACGAATATTCCCTGAGTGGGTTTCCAAGTTCTACAATGGATCGAAGGATGACCTATGCCATATCACATCTATAATCTAGGTTTAAATTAAGTCCCACAAAAGAGAAAACTATCAAAATGGTCTACAGTGACCCTCAATTATCTTTAATTACTTATCTAACTTGTCGTAAATTACAGTAGCTGATGTGGCTTCTCAATAATTATTTAACAGAAAAATCATCGTGTTTCAGATTTTAACTTACGTAGCAAATGTGAATACCATGAGCTTCAATTGACGTTCGACACTAGTATTACGTAAAAAGGGGATGTAACAGATGAGACTTCTGCAGTTCTGAGTGAAGCTTTATGCGCTGTTATGCGGCATCGCGTGCGTTCATTACCTTGTCATTGGTTAGACAGTGTCAGGGGCGTCGGTCGGCACAGCTCCACGCACCTCGTCGACTCGGAAGCAACTCTCTCCTAACTTCTCCTTACTACAATTTACCGAAGTTGGTTTAAAAAAAAAACTATCTGGCTGTGTTGTCATCTGACCAATCAGGGTATCAATCTTAACCTTAAGCTCCGTCTACAAAAATTCTGTCTATTCAATGAGAAACGTTATACTTTTCGTGGTGGGGCAATGTTTTTAACGTTTGCAACGTAACAGAGACGCGAACAAGTCTCACGCTACAACTTGCAGCTGGTGTGGCCCTTTTAGTGTTATCGTAAGATCTATACTGTTCTTCTGGAGGGCTCTCATCTTTTAACATGGGCTGGGGGGTGGTCCTGGCGGTTACTTTTCGTGGTGGGGCAATGTTTTTTAACGTTTGCAACGTAACAGAGACGCTAAAAAGTCTCACACTAAAACCTGCGGCTGGTGTGGCCCTTTTAGTGTTATCGTAAGATCTATACTGTTCTTCTGGAGGGCTCTAGCTTTTAACATGGGCTGGGGGGTGGTCCTGGCGGTTACTTTTCGTGGTGGGGCAATGTTTTTTAACGTTTGCAACGTAACAGAGACGCTAAAAAGTCTCACACTAAAACCTGCGGCTGGTGTGGCCCTTTTAGTGTTATCGTAAGATCTATACTGTTCTTCTGGAGGGCTCTAGCTTTTAACATGGGCTGGTAGGTGGTCCTGGTGGTTAGCTGGCGACGTGGGTGTCCGTCCCTTATCGTAGGACCTTCTAACTTAACACGGTTCTGCTCTCGGCTTCTGTTCTCGTTTCTCCCCTCGGAACTGCGTCTGTCTCACAGTGGGAAGGTATGACATGCATTTAGGCATTCTTGTGTTAGTCTGTGGTATTCCATTTGCTCACTTGTTACTCGTATTACTTTGGTTAATTTAATGTCACAATTTATTCGGAGCTATGTGACATACTACTGGATTTGCTTATCATGTCAAGGTTTTCATGGAAGGTGTTGGATTTGCCTGACACCTTACATTGTTTCTAGCAGCCGGCCTCTGTCGCCGAGCGGTTCCAGGCGCTACAGTCTGGAACCGCGTGACTGCTACGGTCGCAGGTTCCACTCCTGCCTCGGGCATGGATGTGTGTGATGTCCTTGGGTTGGTTAGGTTTAAGTAGTTGTAAGTTCTAGGGGACTGATGGCCTCAGATGTGAAGTCCCATAGTGCTCAGAGCCATTGGAACTTTTTTTTTTTTTTGTTTCTAGCAGTTTGTCATCAATAGTGTAATTTTAAGGTAGTGAATTTCATTTCCTATATATGCGCAGTATGTTGCATTTACTTACGTTATGTGTCAACTGCACCTTTCATCAGTCGTCTGCAGGTCGTTCTGCAAACACTGCCTTCTGGCGTTGCGGCAACATGAGCCCCATTGTCTACAGTGCATCAGTCTCATGGAGGAACAGAGAGAGTTATGTTTCGCAAGATGTCTATTTTTGGAATCCATGTTGATTTTTATACAGGAGAATTTCGTTCTCCAAAAAACGTCATGAATCTTGAGCATGAAACACGTTCAATAATAGTACAACCGACTGACGTCAACAGTATACGCCTATAATTGTGTGCATCCGTCCTGCGGCCGTTTCTTCAAAACGAGTGTGACCTATGCTTGTTTCCAGTCGTTAGGTACCGTTTGTTGCTCCAGCGTTCTACGACAGACCGTTGTTAGAAGGGGAGCAATTTCCATTGCATAGTCTTTGTAGAATCTTACAGGATCTCTTCTGGTCCTGATGCCTTTCCACTACTAAGCTTTATAGATGCTTTATATTCCGCGATCGGTTATCTCAGTATCAGCTGTTCCTACCTTCTTACGATGGTTGAAAGTAGCTACCACGTTACGATCTTCCGCGGTGAAACATTTTCGATAGACCGAATTCAGTCGGCCCTCTCTCCGATATCTAGCATCTGGGTGCCAATATGGACACTGAGTGACTGAACAGAAGATTTAGAAACTTTTCACTATTGCCTTGTCGTCTGTTACGTGAGACATGCATACATTTCTCACTGACCGTTTAATGGAGTGTAATGTTGTGTCCTCCGGTCATATAATAACCTCTACCTTGCACACATTCTTTTCCATCTGTGAAGCAAGTAATTCCTTTGCCTCCCAGTCGCCAGAAGCTTCAAACACAGGCCATTGTCCAACGCGCGAAGCGATCTCTGGACACAGTAATGACCTTCTGCGTCACAGACACGCAGTTACATGGTGATCACAGTTGTCTTGCTGCTCGAGCTTACTAAATCGCTTTACAGCGGCAATTAAGTTGCAATTAGAAGTTCCGCGACAGGTACTCTGAGCTGGGAAACGGGTTTTTATCCTCTGCGTCACGTGTGGCAACCTGTGATTCGCGTAATATATAGACGGATACTTGCTTCCTGCTGTCCTCCTGTACATTAATTGCAATACTTTACGGTAACATAGTATGCCATAAATATGATGTGTTGTCCTTCCATGTTCAGGTAATTACATGCCAGAAGAGATTCTCTAGCCCACGGGGGATTGGCTGTGAGAGGATGCAACGGCTACTGATCAGAGGCAGAATACGCATCTTCGAAGCTACGACAAAATGGTTACACTGTGAGTGGTTGCAGTCTACTGCGCTGATCCTCCGTTTACCCGGGTTCTTTGTGTTAACGTTCTACACCAATTTACTCCATGCCGAAAAGAAATGTATGTTACAGTGGAGGTAATGGAGAATAGACACACTCGAAGAATGATTTCATTTGGTCATATTAGCACAGTATATCCCAAACCTTTTCCTCTGCCATCTTAGGTCAAGAGCTATATGGCACAATGGTAGCTCTGATAGTGTTCCACACGATGCTCACACCAGGCGCTGGGCATGCTTCAAATCAGGACTGTTGATATTTTTAAAAATATCGGGAATCTGATATATCGATATTTTTAAAAATTACCTTTGTCGACCTTCGACATATCGTAAAAGTACAGATAACCGATATAATGACGGAAAAAGATTTGTACAAAGGCCAGAGACCTTGCAGTTGTGTCAAAATTGGGTGGTGAAGCTAAACGTAGCAGTTTATGTTATTAGCGCTGAACACCGATTACGTCAACATGTCCCCTCACACGTTTCGTCCCACTGCAAAAACCATTCTTGACATTTAGTTATGGTCATCTTTTCCAGCAACTGTTTCTGAAGAAACAGCGCACTAGTTGGGTTAAAACTGTTTTTAAAGCAAATGGTGTGCTATTTCCCCATATCGAAAATCGTGTTATTCCTTTTATGCCGTTCACACTGCCACTTCCCGTTGCAATCGGACTTCTTTCTCGTGCCAGTTATACTTGCTTCACACATAGAGAAAGACTGGACGAGATGTGAGCTCAAAAAGTAGTAAGACTCCTCCACACATCGAAAGTAAAATTATGTTCTACTACAATTAAAAAAAACAGTTTCTTGTATTTAACAAAAATTGCGAAAAGAACACAATATAAAGTAATAATATCAGCACTCGATATTGCCATTTCGATGTCTATATATTGATAGGTCTGTGAAAAAGTATTACCGATAAATAACGATATTTTTTTCAAAAAATATCGACATAATCATATTTTATCAACAGTCCTACTTCAAATTAGACACTGGGTTAGACCGCACGTCAGTTATTGGCAGTGTGCAAGACTCGATGAGTATGTCAATAGGAACAGAATTATAGACATCTATGGCGCATCAGCGTGCTGAGTCCACAAGATACAGAGAGCGGTGGGAAGCCATCCTGACGCATGACCGCTCAACTGCCGTCCACAAGTGAAGGAGACTGGTGGATGCTGACTACAACGCAAGCAAATCTCTCTGAATGCAAACAAAACCATGCGTTTGCCGTGTAGTCTTCCCACAGTATTTCCTTTACATTCAGCGAAACTACTGTAACATTTGAGAATAACAGAATGTAATCTCCGACATTTCTGCATGATGTTGGAAGGGACACTTCGTAAGACCACACTCTGCAAATAACTATTATCGATAAAGATCTAATACAAATAGTATGAGCCTACTGTCTAACATGCTACTTCAACTAGGTTAATTTTGGCGATACAAGAAAATGTTCCAGACAAAGGTGATAGCGAATATTACATGAGTAACGTATCACAGAAACTGCATCAGACAGTAACTTAAAAAAAAAAACTGTACCATAATGTTCCTGATGTAACTCTTTTTTTCGATGTGACAATAAATTACGGAATACATTCAGTATAGGATTTTTTTTGACTGTTATTACGGAAAAGGTTACTTATTTTCATCTTATAACTGGCATTATTCAGTAGCTTGATAATATGAAATAAAGTTGATTGAAAGCAAGTAGCTCTTTCCATGCTACTACGTTTTTATGCTACCATGTGGTCACTTGAACGACGTGTGCTTATTCTTGCACGAGATCTTAGTGCATATGTCATTCCTGGAAGTGCGAAACTATGGAGCTGTATTCTCTGCGTGGGACACAGATTTGGAGTTCTTCGTTGGTGGATCACACTACTCAAAAGAATGAAGGCTAAAGTCTCATTAGTTAAGGATGGGAAGAACATAATCAGTTTCGGCGGCCAACTCGAAAATTGTCGGTGGTGACATGGGAAACCACTGGAAATGGTAAATCAGGACAGATGTCTGAACCTAATTCCTCCCAAATATAGCCTAACAACTTAATCTCAGGTCCACTTCCCTCGGTCGAAGTAAAATTGAACAGTGTCAGACAATGCTAAGGATGGCATAGAGACACAGTCACATTTGTGATTAGCGTGTGACTCGTTGATGCAGCTGGATTCTAGCGAAGAAAGGAACGTTCGAGGTTCATTTTAATAAAGATGACTCAACAAGAACATGTGAACTTGTGGCAAAGGCTAATTTTCTAAGCATTTTATACACCTTAATACTTTCAAAGACTTGCAGTATTTCACGCTCGGAAAAAAAGGGTGGGAAATCGGTAGATCGATGTACAGGCAAAGAAATGAGTACCATGACGCTCACAAATTGAGCAAATCAATAACGCGTTGCTCCACCTCTAGCCCTTATGCAAACAGTTACTCGGCTTGACATTAATTTATAGAGTTCTTGGATGTTCTCCTGAGGGTATCGGGCCGAATTCTGTCCAATTGACACATTAGATCGTCAAAATCCCGAGCTGGTTGGATGGCCCTGCCCATAATACTCCAATTGTGGGGAGAGATTCGGCTACCTTACTGGACAAGATAGGGTTTTAAAAACACGAAGGCAAGCAGTAGACATTCTCTTCGTGTGCGGGTGGACATTATCTTACTGAAATGCAGGCCCACGTTGTCTTGGCATGAAGGACGACGTAACGGGGCGTAGGATATCTTCGACTTACCGCTGTGCCATAAGAGATCTGCGGATGCCAACCAAAGGAGTCCTGGTATGAAACGATACCCCAGACCATCACTTCTGGTTTTCAGGCCCTATGGAGGGTGACAGTTACATTGGTGTCGAACAATTGTGCAGCGCCTCTCCATACACGCCTTCGCTGGTAATCGGAGCTCAGTTAGAAGTAGGACTCATCACCGAAGACAATTCTGCAAGGTTCGCAGAAGAGCTTCTGTAAGGTTTGGAAGGTAGGAGACGAGGTACTGGCAGAACTGAAGCTGTAAGGACGGTGCGTGAGTCGTGGTCGGGTAACTCAGATAGTGAGAATAATAATTCCAAATTTTCATTAAAAAAAAAGGTTCAAATGGCTCTGAGCACTATGGGACTTAACTTCTGAGGTCATCAGTCCCATAGAACTTAGAACTGCTTAAATCTAAGTAACCTAAGGACATCACACACATCCATGCCCGAGGAAGGATTCGAATCTGCGTCCGTAGCGGTCGCTCGGTTCCAGACTGTAGCGCCTAGAACCGCTCGGCCACGAAATTTCCAATTTTGCCGGCACGGTAGCTAAGCGTGTTTGGTCAGAGAGTTAGTTGCCTTCTGTAATAATAATAAAAAAAAATGAGTTAACCGATCAACGAAAAACTTAAACGGATATCTTACGACGTCCGCCCCGAGCAGATGCAACGAACGAAATCGAACAAAACGAGATTTAAAAAAGGTCCAGAGTGCGAGTCTCAGTCCGACATACAGTTTTAATCATCGCACACTCAGGTGCAGAGTGAAAATCTCATTTTGGAATTATACTATAGTCAACGAGATTCCAGACCGAAGACACCTCTGGAGACGCCTCAGTCAGCTGCTGGATACCAACTTGACTGTTAGCCACCATTTGGCCCATAGCAGGGAGTGACGGTCTAGGATGTCATTTCTTTTCCTAGTAGTACCTCTTTTGTTGTATCCGCGTAACCCTTATAGCAGAGAGGTACATCGACGATATTCCAAGTCCCGTTTCATTACTTTTACGGCATGCCATCCTGGACTTACATTTCAGTAAGTGCTCTTACTATCTTTGTACTTGCCAAGTTCTACCTTGGCCATCAAGGTAGCTGGATATCTCCTCAAATGAGAACGCTTGAATTATTATGGGCATATCCCTCTAACCAGCTCGGGGTTTTAACGATCTAACGCGCCAGCTGGAAATAATTGGGTATGATATCCCTCAGAAGGACATAAAATAATGTTCAAATGTGGACTGAATTGCTAAGGGACTAAAGTGCTGCGGTCGTCGGTCCCTAGACTTACACACTACTGAAACTAATTTATGCTAAGAACAACACACACACCCTTTCCCGCTGGAGGATTCGAACCTCCAGCGGGAGGGGCCGCGCAATCCGTGACATAGCGCCTCAAACCACGCGGCCACTCCTCGCGGCAGGACATCCAACTATCCAGCGATGGCAAGCCGATTAACTGCTTGCTCAGTTTATGAAGCTCTCTTGCATAAATCATCCAATGTTTCTGAAATTTTAATCCTTTATTTGTCTGAAGATGTGCATCACATATATCGATTTCCGTCCCATTCGAATTATTCCTGGCTGGTGCATCGGCTTTTTAGCGTAGTTTTATAGTACGTTTTCGGTCTTTCTGCTGCGCCAAATTAGGGTGCAAACCAGCTTTCTATGATTACCTTTTCACAACCTGCGTGACGAACAACTGGCAGTCATAGCTGCTGCTGTGATGGTCTCACAAAGGGTGCTTGTTCGTTGCATACAGAAACGTCGCCTGTAAAGATACATATAATATCGTGACGAAAATTCCGTTTCGATTTTTGTTTGCCCAAAGTTTATTCAGTAACTGATGGCAAAGTTTTTGTTTACAAGAACGGCCTTTAGAAAACGCGTGTGGCCAAAAAAAGTAACAGTAGACGAATGTCGGAATAAGTGTACTGTCAGAGGAAATGTTAGTTATTTGGTGAAGATCGTCATGTACTTTGCCACCAATGTGTTTCGTTTGACAAATGAGCTCCATGAAATATTTATAATGTGGTCATTTTACGTATTATTTAGTTTTATATTCTTCGGATTTCTTGTCTGTGAGCTCCATGAATGTACCGATAGCTTTGTAAATATTTTTTTTCCTTCCAGGATTAGAGGCACATTGTGTGATTTCTGTACAGGTTGGAAAATCACCCTCTGTAACGAACAATCGGACAGTGATTGGTTCAATAACAACGTGACGTCAATCCACCAGATATCAGTTCGATGTCTGTTACATAAAGTAACATAGGTGAGGAGGACCTGGCCACACAAGACGTGAAACCGATTTTCCAATAGTTCAGAAAGACAGAAGAAATGGTGCGTCTTGTTAAGGAAGCGGCTTGAGGGTTCCTCGAAATTACAACATGTTTTATCAGTGAGAATGCAACTATATCAATCAGTCAATAAACAGTTTCCCTAAGTTGTGCAGAACATCAAAGGCAAATTAAAATCTATTATTAGATTATCAGGGGTTGCCGAGCTCAGGCTCAAGAATAAACTTAAAAAATTTGGTTTCAGGAGTTAACCTGCTGGGACTCTGTTTTCAAAACACCGTGGAGGTCAATCAATAATTTTATCCCGTTTAGCGACTACATTCTTAGGTATAAATGGAAGCTGGTAGAAACGGGAGCCATGATATCACTGACTTCCCTACATCTCATACGTTGATATGATCTGTGGTACAATGACGTCAAGATGACGTAGGTCAGTCAATCACAGACCACTTACTGGTAACGTGAGTCCAACACACCACCGGTTACAACAGGCTATTGTTAAGGCAATGGAACTAAGAGTTAAAGACTGGATTTTTACTGTAATTTGACGTGCCAAGACGATCGAGAACGTTTTATGCATAAATCATCGCGGTAAATTTCGTTCTCTGTACTGGTATTTCTTCAGGTAAACGATTTAGTGCTAATGTACTCTCAGGCAGACGATACATGTTGCTCATCAAACAACACTAAGTTATTAAAATGTGGTTAAAATATTTGATTGATATCTTATCCGCGATCGATAAATTATCCACACCAGAAGACGTTTGTAAGTATTTATTCCTTTACTAATGTCGCTTGACTGATGTCACTTTACTAATTGGCGCAGGACACTGAGAGCAAAATTTATTAATTTCGGAATATTTTGTTGTGGCTTGGCAAGACAGCCAAGCCACTATGAGGAAGCCGAAAGGCACGCGTTTAAGCTCAAGCAGGCTGGCGTGAGGTCTGGAACAGGACACGGAAATGAGAATAGCCAAAACCGTACGTAGCTGCTGGAATACTTAACTTTAATCCATAATTGGTGAACATCGCTCTTGACGGTACATGTTTTACAGCATCAATAGTGACTGGTAATGGCGCCTTGCTAGGTCGTAGCAAATGACGTAGCTGAAGGCTATGCTAACTATCGTCTTGGCAAATGAGAGCGTAATTTGTCAGTGAACCATCGCTAGCAAAGTCGGCTGTACAACTGGGGCGAGTGCTAGGAAGTCTCTCTAGACCTGCCGTGTGACGGCGCTCGGTCTGCAATCACTGATAGTGGCGACACGCGGGTCCGACGTATACTAACGGACCGCGGCCGATTTAAAGGCTACCACCTAGCAAGTGTGGTGTCAGGCGGTGACACCACGTATTTAGCTTGTACCAGTGTGTGAAAAGGAAAGCAGCCTTCCGGATGCCATTAAAACAAACTTGCAGTTGAGACATAATATGCATCAGGCACGAGGCGAGTGAAATAATGGAAATACATGTCATGGTATGGTGCATAGCAGAGTTCGAAGCGAAGCCACAGTGACGACGGTGGAACCATGATTGATAACTGAATAGCTAGATATTTGGATGAGGTGACGAGAGGCTGGAAAGTGCAGAAAATCCATCCGATGAAGTAATCTGTCCTCCCCAACATTAGCCCGTATGACCGAGCGAATTGCTGAGGCCATGCAATTAGTAAATATTTTAAAAAATTAAAATCTACTTGTTCTAACACAGTGATAAAATAAACAGATCTCACCAAATTGTCCGTACTTACAAATATGCATGACGCACGCAAATGCATAAAGCTACAGTTTGAAATAATACCTCAGAGAGAACGTACACCCTTCATTAACATCCAACGAACTGTTTTACCAGCAGAATTCATACTTTGGCGTGACAATAGTGGTTAATATTACATGATATGCAAATTTATCCAGATCTCTGAATTGAGTTTCAGGATTATCAGTGGGTTTTCATTCTCTTTCGATTGAACAATAAAAGTGCTCTTTACTACTTGAACACTTGAAAAACTGAGTTTTTCAAAAAGATTATTTCTTAAAAGCTGGGTTTTGTATGTGTACAAGTAGTAAAAATCCTTTTTCATGTTGTTCAATAGAAAGGAAAATAAAAGCCCACTGATGATGGCGAAACATCAGCGAAACGTGGCTGGGTAATGAAAGAAAACAAAAAGCTGTGTTTTGCTAAAGGCGAATCCTCTACAAAAACAAATTTATTTGTAAGCACCCACAGACAGAATAGTTTAACTTTAAGATGATTATTTATGCGGTAATAATTTGTATGACTTGAATAAATGGTCATTCTGTAATTTTAAGGAAATATTATAACTCTGGATACGTCTAGGTGAGAGGATGAACTACAAACGCCAGAGGTGTTCACATGGCCAACGTATTTTATTTTAGCTGTATAGTAGAGGCACCTCTATTGTCAATAATGTATTTTAATGAATTTATAAAAACTTTTTCAAGTTAATTTTTGTTTTTGAGATATCTGTTAACGATCTATCTCAATCACCAGCTTAATTGTCATTTGATACAAGACCAATGTTCAGAACTCTTAGAAATATTAAATGTTGATAAATCCCTAGTTATGAAACACTCACACAGGGCAATCATAGATTCAAAGACTTTGGTCGTGGGTACGTCTGCAGGTTATCTTTCTCCACGCAGTTTGTATACAAGTTTATGAACTTTTCTGGCTTATAGTTGACCTACAAGTAAAATTACTGAGATAGTCAGAGATAGTTCAAATGGGAAACTTTTAGGCTAGATAAACAACCTCCGTCAGACTGTTGCATATTACTCATCACAAGTGCCCTTGAAATGTCCTACTGAAATGTGACGTGGATTTGTCAGCATAAGAAGCAGTATTTCGACTCTAAATGCCCCTGCTCTGGTGTTAGCTATTCAGACCTATCTCAGTAAGTAGCTTCGAGATTAAATGTGGCATCTAATGGCACTAAAATCATTCGTTATGTCGACAACATTAGGGATTACTAGACTGTATTTGCCCTGTTAGCACTGAACAGAGATGTCATTAAACGTCGCGGCAATACCAACCGAAATAAAAGTTCAAAATTGTTATTAAATTTCAGGGTGCGAGATCATGAAAAGATCCGCTGATGACATTGCTGTTTTTAGTGAAAGAATTTACAAGACCTGTTGAATGAATGAATAGTCTTTGGCGTACAGCATAACCAAAGAAAGACGAAAACAAGTAGTAGAAGAAATGAAATCAGCTATAAATTTAACATCATGTGTGGGGATCATATAATAGATGAAGGAATTCTGCTACATTGTAATCAAAATAATACATGATAAACGAAAGAAAGGAGACTATCAAAATCAGATTATTACAGGCAATGAGGTCATTTTTCGATGAAAGTAGTCCTCTGGTATAAAATATGATTCCTAAAATCAGGAAGAAATGTCTAAGAATGTACATCTGGAGCACAGAATAGTACGGAAGTAAATGTCCAACTGTGTGACTACCAGAACAGTAGCGTATGGACGCGTTTGAAACATGAAATTATAAAAAGATGCTTAAAATTAAACTGACCAACGAGGAATGAGAAGGTGATGCGAAGGGTGGGTGACGAAGGAACATACGTAAAGCATTGTCTAGAAAAAGTGACGGATAAAATATGTGTTAGCAACAGGGAATAAATTCCGTGGTAGCTGAGGACCACAGAGAACAGAAACTCAGAAAATACAGGGATGTGAAGATGTTGGGACGGGAGATAAAGCCTTGGCAAGCCACATCAGACCTCTCCGAAGAGAATACAGGTGATCCTAGGGAAACGTCCGTGGACAAAAGGTAGCGTTCATATCTTGGTGTGACTACATTAGGTGAACCAGTAGCCGCACACAAATGCGTGTGAGCATTTTCTATCCACCAGCTTAGCCGAAGTGGTTTTTGAGCAGAACATCAGTCACAATTCTTGGGGACAAATCATCTTGCCCCCCTTTTGGAATTGTTCACTGATGACATTGCGCCCTTTGACGTGTGACATAATGACGTTCTCTTTCACGTTTACGCTTTATTTGACTTGTCTTACTGACTGAGTGTAGCGTAACTCTATCTTTTGCCGCCTCTGATGAGCCTAACCGTCTGCAGACTGTTGTTTGTTGCCGGTATACAGTTCCAAGATAGACACAAAGCCCACGCCTACTATAGTAGTACAAGTTTATATGCCAACTAGCTCTGCAGATGACGAAGAAATAGAGGAAATGTATGATGAAATAAAAGAAATTATTCAGGTAGTGAAGGGAGACGAAAATTTAATAGTCGTGGGTGACTGGAATTCGATAGTAGGAAAAGGGAGAGAAGGAAACATAGTAGGTGAATATGGATTGGGGATAAGAAATGAAAGAGGAAGCCGCCCGGCAGAATTTTGCACAGAGCATAACTTAAGCATAGCTAACACTTGGTTCAAGAATCATGAAATAAGGCTGTATACATGGAAGAATCCTGAAGATATAGAAGGTATCAGATAGATTATATAACGGTAAGACAGAGATTTAGGAACCAGGTTTTAAATTGTAAGACATTTCCAGCGGCAGGTGTGGACTCTGACCACGATCTATTGGTTAAGAACTGTAGATTAAAACTGAAGAAACTGCAAAAAGGTGGGATTTTTAGGAGATGGGACCGGGATAAACTAAAAGAACCAGAGGTTGTACAGAGTTTCAGGGAGAGCATAAGGGATGGAGGAATGGAGGAAAGAAATACAGTAGAAGAAAAATGGGTAGGTTTGAGGGATGAAGTAGTGAAGGCAGCAGAGGATCAAGCAGGTAAAAAGCTGAGGGCTAGTAGAAATCCTTGGGTAACAGAAGGAATATTGAATTTAACTGACGAAAGGAGAAAATATAAAAATGCAGTAAATGAAGCCGGCAAAAAGGAATACAAATGTCTCAAAAATGAGATCGACAGGAAGTGCAAAATGGCTCAGCAGGGATGGCTAGAGGACAAATGTAAGGATGTAGAGGCTTATCTCACTATAAGATAAATATTGCCTACAGGAAAATTAAAGAGACCTTTGGAGAAAAGAGAACCACTTGTATGAATATCAAGAGCTCAGATGGGAACCCAGTTCTAAGCAAAGAAGGGAAAGCAGAAAGGTGGAAGGAGTATGTAGAGGGTCTATACAAGGGCAATGTACTTGAGGACAGTATTATGGAAATGGAAGAGGATGTAGATGGAGATGAAATGGGCGATATGATACTGCGTGAAGAGTTTGACAGAGCACTGAAACACCTGAGTCGAAACAAGGTCCCGGGAGTAGACAACATTCCATTACAACTACTGACAGCCTTGGGAGAACCAAGCCTGACAAAACTCTACCATCTGGTGAGCAAGATGTATGAGACAGGCGAAATACCCTCAGACTTCAAGTGTTGTTGTTGTGGTCTTCAGTCCTGAGACTGGTTTGATGCAGCTCTCCATGCTACTCTATCCTGTGCAAGCTTTTTCATCTCCCAGTACCTACTGCAACCTACATCCTTCTGAATCTGCTTAGTGTATTCATCTCGTGGTCTCCCTCTACGATTTTTACCCTCCACGCTGCCCTCCAATACTAAATTGGTGATCCCTTGATGCCTCAGAACATGCCCTACCAATCGATCCCTTCTTCTGGTCAAGTTGTGCCACAAACTTCTCTTCTCCCCAATCCTATTCAATACTTCCTCATTAGTTACATGATCTACCCATCTAATCTTCAGCATTCTTCTGTAGCACCACATTTCGAAAGCTTCTATTCTCTTCTTGTCTAAACTATTTATCGTCCATGTTTCACTTCCATACATGGCTACACTCCATACGAATACTTTCAGAAATGACTTCCTGACACTTAAATCAATACTGGATGTTAACAAATTTCTCTTCTTCAGAAACGCTTTCCTTGCCATTGCCAGTCTACATTTTATATCCTCTCTACTTCGACCATCATCAGTTATTTTGCTCCCCAAATAGCAAAACTCCTTTACTACTTTAAGTGCCTTATTTCCTAATCTAATTCCCTCAGCATCACCCGACTTAATTAGACTACATTCCATTATCCTTGTTTTGCTTTTGTTGATGTTCATCTTATATCCTCCTTTCAAGACACTGTCCATTCCATTCAACTGCTCTTCCAAGTCCTTTGCTGTCTCTGACAGAATTACAATGTCATCGGCGAACCTCAAAGTTTTTATTTCTTCTCCATGAATTTTAATACCTACTCCGAATTTTTCTTTTGTTTCCTTTACTGCTTGCTCAATATACAGATTGAACAACATCGGGGAGAGGCTACAACCCTGTCTTACTCCCTTCCCAACCACTGCTTCCCTTTCATGTCCCTCGACTCTTATAACTGCCATCTGGTTTCTGTACAAATTGTAAATAGCCTTTCGCTCCCTGTATTTTACCCCTGCCACCTTTAGAATTTGAAAGAGAGTATTCCAGTCAACATTGCCAAAAGCTTTCTCTAAGTCTACAAATGCTAGAAACGTAGGTTTGCCTTTCCTTAATCTTTCTTCTAAGATAAGTCGTAAGGTCAGTATTGCCTCACGTGTTCCAGTGTTTCTACGGAATCCAAACTGATCTTCCCCGAGGTTGGCTTCTACTAGTTTTTCCATTCGTCTGTAAAGAATTCGTGTTAGTATTTTGCAGCTGTGACTTATTAAGCTGATAGTTCGGTAATTTTCACATCTGTCAACACCTGCTTTCTTTGGGATTGGAATTATTATATTCTTCTTGAAGTCTGAGGGTATTTCGCCTGTTTCATACATCTTGCTCACCAGATGGTAGAGTTTTGTCAGGACTGGCTCTCCCACGGCCGTCAGTAGATCCAATGGAATATTGTCTACTCCGGGGGCCTTGTTTCGACTCAGGTCTTTCAGTGCTCTGTCAAACTCTTCACGCAGTATCGTATCTCCCATTTCATCTTCATCTATATCCTCTTCCATTTCCATAATATTGTCCTCAAGTACATCGCCCTTGTATAGACCCTCTATATACTCCTTCCACCTTTCTGCTTTCCCTTCTTTGCTTAGCACTGGGTTTCCATCTGAGCTCTTGATATTCATACGAGTCGTTCTCTTATCTCCAAAGGTCTCTTTAATTTTCCTGTAGGCGGTATCTATCTTACCCCTAGTGAGATAGGCCTCTACATCCTTACATTTGTCCTCTAGCCATCCCTGCTTAGCCATTTTGCACTTCCTGTCGATCTCATTTTTGAGACGTTTGTATTCCTTTTTGCCTGTTTCACTTACTGCATTTTTATATTTTCTCCTTTCATCAATTAAATTCAATATTTCTTCTGTTACCCAAGGATTTCTACTAGCCCTCGTCTTTTTACCTACTTGATCCTCTGCTGCCTTCACTACTTCATCCCTCAAAGCTACCCATTCTTCTTCTACTGTATTTATTTCCCCCATTCCTGTCAATTGCTCCCTTATGCTCTCCCTGAATCTCTGTACAACCTCAGGTTCTTTTAGTTTATCCAGGTCCCATCTCCTTAAATTCCCACCTTTTTGCAGTTTCTTCAGTTTTAATCTACAGGTCATAACCAATAGATTGTGGTCAGAGTCCACATCTGCCCCTGGAAATGTCTTACAATTTAAAACCTGGTTCCTAAATCTCTGTCTTACCATCATATAATCTATCTGATACCTTTTAGTATCTCCAGGGTTCTTCCATGTATACAACCTTCTTTCATGATTCTTAAACCAAGTGTTAGTTATGATTATGTTGTGCTCTGTGCAAAATTCTACCAGGCGGCTTCCTCTTTCATTTCTGTCCCCCAATCCATATTCACCTACTGTGTTTCCTTCTCTCCCTTTTCCTACACTCGAATTCCAGTCACCCATGACTATTAAATTTTCGTCTCCCTTCACAATCTGAATAATTTCTTTTATTTCATCATACATTTCTTCAATTTCTTCGTCATCTGCAGAGCTAGTTGGCATATAAACTTGTACTACTGTAGTAGGTGTGGGCTTCGTATCTATCTTGGCCACAATAATGCGTTCACTATGCTGTTTGTAGTAGCTTACCCGCATTCCTATTTTCCTATTCATTATTAAACCTACTCCTGCATTCCCCCTATTTGATTTTGTGTTTATAACCCTGTAGTCACCTGACCAGAAGTCTTGTTCCTCCTGCCACCGAACTTCACTAATTCCCACTATATCTAACTTCAACCTATCCATTTCCCTTTTTAAATTTTCTAACCTACCTGCCCGATTAAGGGATCTGACATTCCACGCTCCGATCCGTAGAACACCAGTTTTCTTTCTTCTGATAACGACATCCTCTTGAGTAGTCCCCGCCCGGAGATCCGAATGGGGGACTATTTTACCTCCGGAATATTTTACCCAAGAGGACGCCATCATCATGTAATCATACAGTAAAGCTGCATGCCCTCGGGAAAAATTACGGTTGTAGTTTCCCCTTGCTTTCAGCCGTTCGCAGTACCAGCACAGCAAGGCCGTTTTGGTTATTGTTACAAGGCCAGATCAGTCAATCATCCAGACTGTTGCCCTTGCAACTACTGAAAAGGCTGCTGCCCCTCTTCAGGAACCACACGTTTGTCTGGCCTCTCAACAGATACCCCTCCGTTGTGGTTGCACCTACGGTACGGCTATCTGTATCGCTGAGGCACACAAGCCTCCCCACCAACGGCAAGGTCCATGGTTCATGGGGGGGGGGGGGGCAGACTTCAAGAAGACTATAATAATTCCGATCCCAAAGAAAGCAGGTGTTGGCAGATGTGAAAATTACCGAACTATCAGTTTAATAAGTCACAGCTGCAAAATACTAACGTGAATTCCTGACAAACGATTGGAAAAACTGGTAAAACCCGACCTCGGGGAAGATCAGTTTGGATTCCGTAGAAGTGAGGCAGTACTGACCTTACGACTTATCTTAGAAGAAATATTAAGGAAAGGCAAACCTACGTTTCTAGCATTTGCTTTTGACAATGTTGACTGGAATACTCTCTTTCAAATTCTAATGGTGGCAGGGGTAAAATACAGGGAGCGAAAGGCTATTTACAATTTGTACAGAAACGAGATGGCAGTTATAAGAGTCGAGGGGCATGAAAGGGAAGCAGTGGTTGGGAAGGGAGTGAGACGGGGTTGTAGCCTCACCCCTATGCTACTCAATCTGTATATTGAGCAAGCAGTGAAGGAAACAAAAGAAAAGTTCGGAGTAGGTATTAAGATCCATAGAGAAGAAATAAAATCTGTCAGAGGCAGCAAAGGACTTGGAAGAGCAGTTGAACGGAATGGACAGTGTCTTGAAAGGAGGGTATAAGATGAGTATCAACAAAAACAAAACGAGGCTAATGGAATGTAGTCGAATCAAGTCGGGTGATGGTGAGGGAATTAGATTAGAAAATGAGACACTTAAAGTAGTGAAGGAGTTTTACTATTTTGGGACAAAATAACTGATGATGGTCGAGGTAGAGAGGATATAAAATGAAGACTGGCAATGGCAAGGAAAGCATTTCTAAAGAAGAGAAATTTGTTAACATCGAGTATAGATTTAAGTGGCAGGAAGTCTTTTCTGAAAGTATTTGTTCGGAGTGTGGCTATGTATGGAAGTGAAACGTCGACGATAAATAGTTTGGAAAAGAAGAGAATAGAAGCTTATGAAATGTGGTGCTAGAGAAGAATGCTGAAGATTAGATGGGTAGATCAGATATCTAATGAGGTGGTATTGAATAGAACTGGGGAGGAGTTTGTGGCACAAGTGGACTAGAAGACGGGATCGGTTGGTAGGACATGTTCTGAGGCATCAAGGGATCACCAATTCAGTATTGGAGGGCAGCGTGGAGGGTAAAAATCGTAGAGGGAAACCAAGAGATGAATACACCAAGCAGGTTCAGAAGGATGTAGCTTGCAGTAGGTACTGGGAGATGAAGAAGCACAGGATAGAGTAGCATGGAGAGCTGCATCAAACCAGTCTCAGGACTGAAGTCCACAACAACAACAACAACATACAGTTCTACACATTATACGAATTTCGACCCATTCTGAGATTTTCTTAAAGCGTATTTCATTTAAGGTTAGTTTAATATCAGTGTAAATGGGGGAATTAATACGTCGGGTAGCCAATAGAATTTTATGTGTACAGAGGAAGAAATAATACTAAAATACTTTATTTAAATCCAAAACCACAATAAAAGCACAATAAACAGTGTTGAATTCCAAAGGGTGTTTTTAAGATGCTATTTAATTAAAAAATTTTGCTTCGTTGTTTATATCATTATCATTTTTATTACGATATCTATTAGCAAAATTTTATGGGATTTGATATCCCACAGCTGCGCGGTTTGATGCGTCATGTCACGGACGGCGCGGCCACTCCCGCCGGAGGTTTGAGACCTTCCTCGAACATGGGTGTGTGTATTGTTCTTAGCATAAATTAGTTTAAGTTAGTTTAAGTAATGTGTAAGTCTAGGGACCTATGACCTAAGCAGTATGGTCCCTTAGGAATTCACACACATTTGAACATTTGATCTCCTACGAACAATCGGTTTCCTGTTTTGTTATACTGAGATCGTTCGAATCAGTCAATTTGTGAAAGATTATTCATTTTTGCACAGCGGCCAAACTTCGATAAAACATAAGCCACCTAGTGAACCGGTGCATGAACATTGAGGCTATAAGATGGGGAACTCTAGATGAGTTGGGCAATGCTTTTGACTAATTCTGAGAATGTTCTTGTATTTTATTTGATTGCTGCTGGTGTATGAACGGCTGTCTTCTTGAATCTCCATGGTAATTACCATTAAGTAAACTGAGCGACATAAAAATGACTAAATATAAGTCAATTTAATAAACAGTTTTCTTCTTTAACAGAAATCTTTTGAGGTGTCAGGTATACAATATACGAAGTTTCACTGCTTTGATATTCGTTGCATGCCACAAGACACTGGCTGCTGTAACAGTCTTTAGTTCTGCAACTTGTTGACGTTGCCTGGAGCATAATTTAAGGTACCATCACGTGAGGAAGCAGCACAAAGCAGATGAGGAGCAGGGTTGCTCTCAGTTTATCCTTTTTTCTGCTTAACAGTTCTTGTGATACTCATATAATAGTTAAAGCGAAATTTTTCTCTTGCATTGATCAGGATATGAAAGTGATTTACTTTTCAGAGTGAAATTTGTACATGGGGTAGTAAAATACACCGATCAGCATTATAATAATTATAATAATATTACAAATTAAATAATGAGATTAGGAGGAATCCGGTGATGGATGAGATGGTTAACTGTAGAAATTCGGCCGAGACTACTGTGGATGTACGCGTCGGAGTCTCCTGTTACCAGGGTGCATTAGAAATAAGAAATATAATTACAAGCAATTTATGAAGCACATTTTGAAATATATCAGTAATATAACGTAGTTTAAAAACAGAGACTGAGTCACGAAGTGACAGTATACCCTACATTTTAATGCAACAATTAGGACTGTTTGCCATAGCAATTAGACACCAAACCTTACATACGAAGACAAATAAAAAAAATCTCAAAATTATCCATGTAGGAACTGATACCGTTTGTACAGCCCTAAAACATATGCTGTATACACATTAACGTATAACATTTAACGACTGATGGAAACATTTTTCATTTCATTATGTTCCCATTAGTCGTAGGAAACGTTGCACCGACAGAAAATGAATTTCCGAGAGGGGTGGGAAGGCAGCAAACTGAAAGGATGGCTAAGACTTTTACAGTAGAGGACAAAACTGTCCGACTATGTTCCGTATGGACACACTTTTCTGGTGAATTAAAGCAGTTGATGAACGAGGCCGACTGAATGTCACGTATCAGCATTTGAGATTACGTGAATTGATGTCACGCATGCCGTGCTCCTAGTTGCAACGGTTGAGTTGTCGCAGTGGTACCGGACTGGACTCGTATCCTGGAGGAGTGTGATTCCAGTCTCCGTCAGGGCATCAGTATTTGGGTTCTCCGTGGTTTCTCTAAATCGTTAAAGCAAATGCAGCGATAGTTACTTGGAAATGGCACGGCCGATTTCCTTCCTTATCCTTCCCGTAAACTGAACTTGTGTTACGCGTCGAACTACTTAGTGTACTTCTGCCTGTAGCTGCATGCATACTATGCAAACCACTGTGAAGTACAGAGCATAATTAGCATAGTACCATGTGACGTAAGCAGCGCGAGAAGAATGCTTAAAAGCCTCTGCGAGTGCGGCAGTTTATCCTAATCTTTTCTTCGCGGTACATGTGGTAGCGATACGTATGTACTTGAAGAACATCGCAAGATACTTTCCTTAATGCTGCTTATTGAAACATTGTCAGCAGGCTTTCTCGGGATAGTTGGCATTTGCCAATTTAGGTTTCTCAATATTTCCTGTGAACAACTGTGCAGTCGTTCTTTGTATGCGTTCAGTGTCCACTGTCAGTCCTATGGGTCCAATATACTTGAGAAATGTTTTAAGGTGAGAGGTACAAGTAATTTGATCTTCTGTTGACTAACTACATTTCCTCAGCATACTACCAACGACCTGAAATCTGCCATAGGCTTACGTACGATTAAGTCTGTGTGATGATTCGATTTCATAACCTTAAAAATTTTTGCACACAGGCATTCGTATGGCCTCAGTCAATCAGTGATTTTCTAACCATATTAGTTTTCTGCGTTTTGTGAAGCGCAAAATTCTACATATTATCTATACCAATCATGTTCTGAGTGGTGCTTCGCCGTCTTTCTTACTGAGTCATCGGTGTTCAGATTGTTTTCACGCGACTCGCCACGAATTGCTGTCACGCGTCAGCCTCTTCATATGACAGTAGCACGCGCGTCAGAATATTGCTGCGCGGTGTGGGATCCTTACCACGTGGGTTTGACGGGGGACATAGAAAGGGTGTAAAAAAGGGCAGCTCGTATTGTATTATCACGTAATAGGGGAGAGAGTGTGGGAGATATGATACGCGAGTTGGGATGGAAGTCATTAAAGCAAAGACGTTTTTCGTCGCGGCGAGATCTATTTACAAAATTTCAGTCAGCAGCTTTGTCTTCCGAATGCGAAAATATTTTGTTGAGTCCGACCTACGTAGGTAGGAATGATCATCAAAATAAAATAAGAGAAATCAGAGCTCGAACACAAAGGTTTAGGTGTTCGTTTTTCCCACGCGCTGTTCGGGAGTGGAATGGTAGAGAGATAGTATGATTGTGGTTCGATGAACCTTCTGCCAAGCACTTAAATGTGAATTGCAGAGTAATCATGTAGATGTAGATGTAGATACGTCCTCAGTTATTAGTTGGGTGCATTCCAACATTCCAATCTCTGTCTTCCCGTACAGTTTTTACCCCCTAGGGGGGGGGGGGGGGGGTGTCCCCATGGACGTTATTCCCTGATGTCTCAGCAAATGTCTTATTCTTATCATCCAGCCTCTTCTTCTTCTCCGGTTCTGCGCAGAGCTTGCTCATTCCTTTTAACTCTGTAACACCACTTCTTAAACGCTCCGATTCTCTTCGATACCGTATTTCCATATTGTATGATTCATTACCATACCATGACCTGATCCAGACGTACGTTCTCAGCAATTTATTCCTAAAATTAAGTCTTATGTTTGATACTAGTAGACTTCTCTTGCCTAGGAATACCTTTTGTGCCTGTACTAGTCTCCTTTTTATATCATATTTCTTCCTCTGTTATGGGTTATTTTCGTTCCATGATAGCAGAATTCCTTAACTTCGCCTACATACAATTTTCATGTTAAGTTTCTCGCTATTCTCATTTCTGCTATTTCTCATTACTGCTGACTTTCTCCGGTTTACCCTTAACCATGTTGTATGTTCATTAGGCATTCAACAGATTCTACCAGCGAATCTTATCACTGACACCCTTTCACCCTGAATTATAGCTCCACTCTTGAATTTTTGTTTTTTACGTTCATCAGTGCTTCTTAGATGTACAGACCCAGCAGTTGGAACGGAATACCGCATGATTGTTTTATGTCATTTTTAATACTAGCACTTTGTTCTTGGTCTTCCAACCGTATTATTATTCAATTTGGATCTTGGATATATTGTATATCATCCGTGTTTTCCTACATCTTATCCCAATTTTTCGCTGAATTTCGAACATCTTGCACCATTTTACGTTGTCGAACGCTTTTTCTAGTGCGACAAATCCTATGAGCTTCTTCCATTATTTTGCGCAACGTCAGAACTGCCTCTCTGCTGCCTTTACCTTTCCTATAGCTACACTGATCACCATTTAACAGATTCATAATTTTCCTTTACATTCTTCTGTACATTATTTTTGTCAGCAATTGCGATGCATGAGCTCTTGTGCTGATTTTGAGGATTGTGCGACAGTTCTCGTACCTAGCTTCCCTTATTGCCTTCGGAACTGTGTGGGTGAAATTTTTTTCGAAGCTCTGATGTTATGTCTCCAGTCTCATTGATCCTACACGCCAACTTGAATAGTCGTTTCGTTGCCATTTCCCTCAATGATAATATCTAGAAGTCATCAAACCTTAATGTTTGTTCTGTCTTTTCTGCGCTCCTGGACGCACAGCCATACCACGATCGTACGGCGCTCCCGCTGCACGCGCTCCAGTTCAACGGCCATGGCGAGTGTCTGGCGCTTTTTGCCCAAACTAATCGAACTGCCCGCGAGAAAGTATAGACCGCGGCCGCGGGAGGTCGCTCGCTGCGGACCAAGATTTAAAGTGAAAGCCACCGCCAGCGAGCCGTTATTAACATATCGGGTAGCGGCCTAATAACGCACTGCCCAGCCGCTCGTACATACTACCGAGTATAACATTACCCCGTAGCACACAGAGGACGCTCCACGTATACCACCAATTTCGCGTGGAGGACCCTGTGATTACTCGAGGTAGCAAGTTATGCCGGCCCCCATCGGCACGTCCTCCCAGGCTTTATTTATTTGATCTTAATCGCGTACCGCGAGGGGGCGGCGGACGCTCCGCCCGGCGATGCGCGGGGCTCGATTTTCGTATGGTACGTGATCGGGGGCCCGGGATTCTCCTCGCCCGATGATTTAAGCTGCCTGCCGCAAGTTAAAGATTTCATACGCCCCGCGTCCACCCGTTCGCCGTAGTCATTATCCCGCAACTTCCGCCTCGCGGCGGAGCACCACCACCGACCACGACGGCGGTTATAGTGATTTATTATTCTGTAGTAACACCAGTCATCAGGGAAGTCACTATTGTGGATCGTTCCAAGGATATGGTGCTGTTCCCTTCAGTGCATAACCACTGAACAGCTCTGAGCGTTTCATTTTGGTCAGAGAAATACAACGTGTTTCAGCTACCCCTACCGATTCCTCTTACGCAACCCGCACTACGTTTGTATCAGAAACGTTGCCCATGCAAGCGACAGCTACACAATCGACATGAGTTTCCTCTCAAAGCTCTGGACTACTGTTAGCAAACGGAATGATACCGTAAAAACTACAAGTCGGTATTGCCCATTAGCAACCCGATATTTTTGGACTAAGATGTGCTTTACTTCTGCCATATTTACCCAACTGTCTAGTCTTTCTTTGTTTAGTTAGCGGTGCAGTAATAAAGGTGTTGGATGTCTCTCTAAATTTGTTCCATTTACAGTAAATCTTTCGTAAATGGTTCAGAGGTTATGTACCGCAAATTTGTTACTTCTGCATCTCCCATTTTGTTACCTCCTGTTACTTCAGTTTTTTCTGATTGTGCACACCTCTTTATAAGGCTACGTTCCTAAGCAATTTACGAAAGATTAAGTAGTATAAACAGAAAAGAGCTTACACAGACATCCAAAACCTGTGTGACTGTACCACTATACACACAAAGGAAGATTGGAGACATTTGGATAGGTATGGCAGATCTAAGGTATATCTTGGTTCAAACGTACGTGAAACTCACGGCCAATCCGCACTTGTATTTTTATGGTATGACTCCGTTTGATAACGGTCTCCCAAGGCTCTGAAAGGGAACTTATACATGGATGTACTCTGCCCGGTTGCTGTTCCAGATGCGGACCTAGTGTGGGTTGCATAATACGAATCGCTGGAGCAGCTGAACCACACTGCATCTTCCCATCGTTATCAGTTTATGAAGTCATAGTTTAAATTATTGCCTAAAAAATCATGTTGCGTAACTTTTTTTTTTGCATGTCCTACTCGTACATAATGTGATGCCCTAGACGCACCACCATAGCACGGTACTAGAGGAGCCAAAGCAACTTCGCGAAGCCCACTGATAAAGTGGAGTATCGTCGGATACACATTTTTTCTGCATTTGAAGGGGATCAACGCTCCAACATTCGGTGTGAAGTTGGTCGTAGCGCACTGCAACAGCGCGCCCCTCGTACAGTGGTTCGAAGACGCTAGTGGTTCCAGTGTGGTGAGGCATGTCTGAATGGCGAAGAAATTAGTGGCAGATCACCTTTTCTGTGAAGAATCGGAAATCCCAAGGAAGTTCTGACCATAGTGGTACAAGACTGCTATTTCACAATAAAGATACACTACTGGCGATTAAAATTGCTACACCACGAAGATGACGTGCAACAGACGCGAAATTTAACCGACAGAAGAAGATGCTGTGCTACGCAAATGATTAGCTTTTCAGAGCGTTCACACAAGGTTGGTGCCGGTGGTGACACCTGCAACGTGCTGACATGAGGGAAGTTCCCAACCGATTTCTCATACACAAACAGCAGTTGACCGGCGTTGCCTGGTGAAACGTTGTTGAGATGCCTCGTGTAAGGGGGAGAAATGTGTCCCATCACGTTTCCGACTTTGATAAAGGTCCGATTGTAGCTTGTCGCGATTGCGGTGTATCGTATCGCTAATCTGCTGCTCGCGTTGGTCGAGATCCAATGACTGTTAGCAGAATACGGAATCGGTGGGTTCAGGCGGGTAATACGGAAATACGGAACGCCGTGCTGGATCCCAACGGCCTCGTATCACTAGCAGTCGAGATGACAGGCATCTTATCCGCATGGCTGTAACGGATCGTGCAGCCACGTCTCGATCCCTGGGGACGTTTGGAGGACAACAACCATCTGCACGAACAGTTCGACGACGTTTGCAGCAGCATGGACTATCAGCTCGGAGACCATGGCTGCGGTTACCCTTGACGCTGCATCACAGACAGGAGCGCCTGCGATGGTGTACTCAACGACGAACCTGGGTGCACGAATGGCAAAACGTAATTTTTTCGGATGAATCCAGGTTCTGTTTACAGCATCATGATGGTCGCATCCGTGTTTGGCGACATCGCAGTGGACGCACATTGGAAGCGTGTATTTGTTATCGCCATACTGCCGTATCACCCGGTGTGATGGTATGGGGTACCAGTGATTACACGTCTCGGTCACCTCTTGTTCGCATTGACGGCACTTTGAACAGTGGACGCTACATTTCAGATGTGTTACGACCCGTGGCTCTACCCTTCATTCGATCCCTGCGAAACCCTACATTTCAGGAGGATAATGCACGACCGCATGTTGCAGATCCTGTACGGGCCTTTCTGGATACAGAAAATGTTCGACTGCTGCCCTGGCCAGCACATTCTCCAGATCTCTCACCGATTGACAACGTCTGGTCAATGGTGGGCGAGCAACTGGCTCGTCACAATACGCCAGTCACTACTCTTGATGAACCGTGGTATCGTGTTGAAGCTGCATGGGTAGCAGTAGCTGTACACGCCATCCAAGCTCTGTTTGACCCAATTCCCAGGCGTATGAAAGCCGTTATTACGGGCAGATGTGGCTGTTCTGGGTACTGATTTCTCAGGATCTATGAACCCAAATTGCGTGAAAATGTAATCACATGTCAGTTATAGTATAATATATTTGTCCAATGAATACCCGTTTATCATCTGCACTTCTTGGTGTAGCTATTTTAATGGCCAGAAGTGTAATTATGGAGGAAGTGAAAATCTTTCGTCGAAGTTTTTAACGTTTTGCATGAGATTTCGAGCACGAAAACCGCTGCTGCATACGATTTTCTGCGATTGCTCACAACCATTAAAATAGCCAGCGGAAATATCAATCCAGACGACTTCCATAGTCAGTTAATCACTGTGGACTTTTGCTGGGCGTATTACACTGCTCCTTACACAAAGGAGGAAGGCAGTACATGGATTTTTATTTCTTTATTTTAACTTTTCTTTTTTGATTCATCAATCTTCTGACTGTTTCGATGCGGCCCGCCGCGAACTCCTCTCCCGTGCCAACCTCTTCATCTCGGAGTAGCACTTGCAACCTACGTTGTCGGTTACTTGCTGGATGTATTCCAACCTCTTTCTTCCTCTACTCATTTTGCCCGATACAGGCCACTATAGTACCACGGAAGTCATTCCCTGGTGTCTGAACAAACGTCCTATCATCCTATCCCTTCCCCTTGTTAGTGTTTTCCACATATTCTTTTCCATTCCGATTCTGCGCAGAACCTCCTCATTCCTTAACTTATCAGTCCACCTAATTTTGTGCTTTCGTCTGTAGCTCCACATCTCAAATGCTTCGATTCTCTTCTGTCCCGGTTTTCCAACAGTCCGTGTTTCACAGTCATACAATGCTGTGCTTGCTCAAATTGAAGCCTATGTTTGATAGATACTAGTGGACTTCCTTTGGCCAGGAATGCTCTTTTCGTCAGTCTCAGTCTACTTTTGATGTCGTCCTTGCTCCATCGATAATTGATTATTTTGCTGCCTAGGTAGCAGAATTACTTATCTTCATCTGCTTCCTGATATTAACTGTCTGCTACTTCTCGTTTCTTTCGTCTTTCTTTGATTTACTCTCAGTCCATATTCTGTACACATTAGAGTGTTCATTCCATTCAGCAGAGCCTGTAATTCATCTTCACTTCACTCACGATAGCAATGTCTCCAGGGAACCGTATCATTGATATCCTCGCACCTTGAATTTAATTCCACTCCTGAATCTTTCTTTTATTTTCATCATTGCTTCCTCGAGGTACAGATTGAACAGTAGGGGCCACAGACTACATCCCTGTCTTACACAATTTTTAATCCGAGCACTTCCTTCATGGTCATCCACTCTTATTATATTCCCTCTTTGTCCTTGTACACGTTGTATATCACCCATCTGTTCCTATAGCTTACCCCCATTTTTCTCAGAATTTCGAACATCTTGCGCCACGTTACACTGTCGATCACTTTTTCCAGGTCGACAAAGCCTATGAAGGTGTCTTGATCTTTCTTTAGTCTTGCTTCAACTATCAACCGCTAACTCAGAATTGCTTCTCTAGTGCCTTTACCTTTCCTAAAGCCAAACTGATCGTCATCTAAAACGTTCTCAATTTTCGTTTCCATTCTTCTGTGTATTATTCTTATCAGGAACTTGGATGCATGATCTGTAAAGCTATTGTGCGATTGTTCTCGCACTTACCAGCTCTTGCAGTCTTCGAAATTGTCTGGATGATATTTTTCGGGAAGTCAAATGGTTTATCACCAGACTCACACATTCTGAACACAAACGTGAACAGCCGTTTTACCGCCAGTTCCCCCAATGATTTTAGAAATTTTGGTGGAATGTTATCTACCCCTTCTGCGTTATTTGAACTTAAGTATTGCAAAGATCCATTAAATTCTAATTCTAGTATCGGATCCTCTATCTTTTCTAAATCGACTCCTGTTTCTTCTTCTATCACATCAGACAAATCATTCCCTTCATAGTGGCCTTCAGTGTACTCCTTCGAACTATCCGCTCTCTCCTCTGCATTTAACAGTGGAATTTCCGTTGCGCTCTTAACGTTACCACCCTTGCTTTTAATTTCCCTGAATGTTGTTTCGACTTTCCTGTATGCTGCGTCAGTCCTTCCGACAATCATTTCTTTTTTGATTTCTTCACATTTTTCATGCAGCCATTTCGTGTTAGCTTCTCTGCACTTCCTATTTATTTCAGTCCTCAGCGATTTGCATTCCTATATTCCTGAATTTCCCTGAACATTTTTCTACTTCCTTCATTCATCGATCAGCTGAAGTATTTCTTCTGTTACCCAAGGTTTCTTCACAGTTACCTTCTTTGTACCTATATTTGCCTTTCCAACTTCTGTGATTGCCCTTTTAGAGATGTCCATTTCTCTTCAACTGTACTAGCTACTGAACTATTCCTCATTGCCGTGTCTATGGCCTCAGAGAAGCATATCTCGTCATTCCTTAGTACTTCCGTACCACTGTCGAAAAAGGCAAGGTTGGAAGGGACAGCCCTCCTGATTATTGCTGTAGGGCAGAGTAAATTTTGATTTATTGTGATACACGAGACGCTGTACTCCTGTCTCTGTTTTTACTACAGTCTTTTACACTTTAAATGGGCAGATGTATCAACAAACCACCGTGGGGTTCGGGGTAGAGTCTTTGATCAATAACCATAACGTTTTCGGTGCAGAGTTCGAATTCCGCCGCTGCTTAAATTTTGATTAATAATCAGCATTGGCGACCGAAGACTTCCAGCATAAGAGGTTACCCTCATTCTGCTAACTGCCTTGTCAAAGAGGGCGGAGGAGCAGACAGAGGTTCAGGGCATTCTCTTGTCCTAGCGGTTGGAAACTGCCCCCGAAGGCGGAAGAATCAACAAAGATCAACGGCATGAGAATACAGAAGACAATGGAAACCACTGCATTAAAGAAACGTAACGTGTATTTACAGGACATGTGGCCTGTAATTGAGAAAGTGTCATGATGATCACCCCTTAAGCAAAAGATTCCTGAATAGTCCCCCATTCGGATCTCCGCAAGGGACTGCCAAGGGGGAGGTTACCACGAGGAAAAGATTGAATAATCAACGAAATAATAACGGCGCGTGGACTGTTAGAAGCTTGGACGTAGTAGGGAAACTAGAAAATCTGAAAAGGGAAATGCAAAGGGTCAATATAGATATAGTAGGGGTCAGTGAAGTGAAGTGGATAGAAGACAAGGATTTCTGGTCAGGTGAGTATAGGGTAATATCAACAGCAGCAGAAATTGGTATAACAGGAGTAGAATTCGTTGTAAATAGGAAGGTATTACAGAGAGTGTGTTACTGGGATTAGTTCAGTGATAGGGTTATTCTTATCAGAATCGACAGCAAACCATCACCGACAATGATGGTTCACGTATACACGACGACGTCGCAAGCTCAGGATGAAGAGATTGAGAAAGTGTATGAGGATATTGAAAGGGTAATTTAGTATGTAAAGGGAAATAAAAATCTAATAGTCATGGGGACAGGAATGTAGTTATAGGCGAAGGAGCAGAAGAAAAGGTTACAGGGGAATATGGGCTTGGGACAAGGAACGAGAGAGGAGAAAGATTAAATGAGTTCCGTAATAAACTTCAGCTAATAATAGCGAATACTCTGTTCAGGAATCACAAGAGGAGGAGGTATACTTGCAAAAGGCAGGGTGACACGGGAAGATGTCAATTAGATTACTTCATAGTCAGACAGAGATTCCGAAATCTGATACTGGATTGTAAGAAGTACCGAGGAGCAGATATGGACGTAGATCAGAAGTGGTGAAGAGTAGGCCGAAGTTTAAGATATTAGCCAGGAAGAATCAATACGCAAAACAGTGGGGTACGGAAGTACTAAGGAATGACGAGATACGCTTGAAGTTCTCTAAGGCTATAGATACAGCGATAAGGAATAGCGCAGTAGGCAGAAGCTCCCTTAAAAGGGCAATCACAGAAGTTTGGTAGTAAAACATAGGTACAAGAAGTTAACCGCAAAGAAACCATGAGTAACAGAAGAAATATTTCAATTGATCGATGAAAGGAGGAAGTACAAAGACGTTCCGGGAGACCCAGGAATACAGAAATACAAGTCACGGAGGAATGAAATAAATAGGAAGTGCAGAGCAGCTAAGACGAAATGGCTGCATGAAAAATTTGAAGAAATCTAAACAGAAATGATTGTCGGTAGGACTGACTCAGCTTACAAGTAAGCCAAAGCAACCATCCGTGACATTAAATGCAAGGGTGATAACATTAAGAGTACAACGGGAATTCCAATGTTAAATGCAGAGGACAGAGCGGATAGGTGGGAATAATACATTGAAAGCCTCTATGAGGGGGAAGATTTGTCTGAAGTGATAGAAGAGGAAACAGGAGTCGATTTAGAAGAGATAGGGGATTCAGTATTAGAATGAGAATTTAAAATTACTTTGGAGGACTTGAGATCCAATAAGGCAGAAGGAATAAATAATATTCGATCAGAATTTCTAAAATCGTTGGGGGAAGTGGCAACAAAACGACTACTCACGATGGTTTGTGGAATCTATGAGTCTGGCGACATACTGTCTGAATTTCGGAAAAATATCATCCACACAATTCCGAAGACGGCAAGAGCCGACAAATACGAGAATTATCGCACAATCACCTTACCAGCTCATGCATCCTAGTTTCTGACAAGTATAATATACAGAAGAATGGAAAAGAAAATTGAGAATGCGCCAGATGACGATCAGTTTAGCTTTAGGAAAGGTGAAGACACGAGAGAGGCGTTCTGACGTTGTGGTTAATAATAGAAGCAAGAATAAAGAAAAATCATGACACGTTCACAGGATTTGTCGACCTGGAAAAAGCGCTCGACAGTGTAAAATGGTGCAAGATGTTCGAAATAATGAAAAAAATGGGTAAGCTAGAGCGAGAGACGTGTCGCATACAATATGTACAGCAGCAAGAGTGGACGACCAAGAACGTAGTGCTCGTATTAAAAAGAGTGTAGTCTTCCGCCCTTCTGTTCAGTCTGTACATCGAGGAAGCAATGATGGTAATAAAAGAAAAGTTCAGGATTGGAATTAAAATTCAAGGTGAAAGGATATCAATGATAAGATTCGTTGATGACATTGCTATCCTCAGTGAAAGTGAAGAAGAATTACATGATCTGCTGAATGCAATGAACAATCTAATAAGTAAATAGTATGGATTGAGAGTAAATCGAAGAAAGACGAAGGTAATGAGAAGTAGTAGAAATGAGAACAGCGAGAAACTTAATATCAGGATCGATTGTCACGACGTAGATGAAGTTAAGGAATTCTGCTTCCTACGCAGTAAAATAACGAGTGACGGACTGAGTAAGGAGGACGTCGTAATCAGACTAGCAATGGAGAAAATGGCATTCCTGGCCAAGAGAAGTCTATTGTTGGATTAGCGTATCACACTCCTGTTGCAAGAACGGCAGAAGAATTGGTTGAATAGTATTCGGCAGGTATCGCCCGCTTGTCAGCGTTCGCTCTACAAATGCCAATGACAAAATAGTGTTGTAACTCATCGCAATCCACACCGCCAGGGCTGTGATGGGGCCTGGTGTCTCTCGAACGAATGCACTGTTCGAGACAGCTCTTACATGCATTCAGAATCTGCTTTCATCGCTGAAAATAAAAAATCATGGAGAGCCATTCCATCCTCCGGTCCTCTGATAACACCAGAAAAGTCGTGCACGTCGATGCTGTGGTGCGAGTGGAAAACCAGTCAGAGGTGAGCGTGGCCGTAGTAACTGATTCGCAACAGTTTGTATTGATGTTTATTGTTGTGGACTGGCAAGACAGCCAATCCACAGTGACGGGTAACCGAAAGGCACGCGCTTAAACTCACGCAGGCTGGCGTGAGGTCTGAAACAGGATACGTAATGAATGTTATAAAGAAAAGTATTTAGCTGCTGGAATACTTAACTTTAATCCACAATTGGTGAACATTGGTCTTGTTACTGTACATGCTTCATTAGATACATAGCAAAGGATAAATGGCGCCTTGCTAGGTCGTAGCAATTGACTTAGCTGAAGGCTATGCTAACTATCGTCTCGGCAAATGAGAGCGTAATTCTCAGTGAACCATGGCTAGCAACGTCGGCTGTACAAGTGGGGCGAGTGCTAGTAAGTCGCTCTCTAGACCTGCCGTGTGGCGGCGCTCGGTCTGCAATCACTGATAGTGGCGACACGCGGGTCCGTCGTATACTAGCGGGCCGCGGCCGATTTAAAAGGCTACCACCTAGCAAGTGTGGTGTCTGGCGGTGACACATATGCTCTTTTCCGTGGTGTGGAAACTGTACCATCTGCCGCTGTTGCCCTTACAAAACGACAGTCTTGGCCGGATTTTGTGCTGCGTGCTGCGTGGACGTCTAGAACATCGTCTACGACTCTGAGAACGCTCACGTGTCCACTGTCGGCAGCATCGCTGCACAACCGATGTGGCAAGCCGAATTTATGTGGCAGTTCGCCGAAACAACCATCCCGCCATTCGAAAGTCTGTAATTTGAACCTTATAAAAGTCGCTTAGTTGGCTGTAGGAAGCAAGAGTGCGCCTGTGTGCCATGGCTGCGTATTCGCTCGACACGTCTGCATCACAATGACCGTGGTCCCAAGTGGCATATGCTGTTATCGGGAGAGAATCAATATCCTCTTCCAAGGTGTTTCAATATTTTTTTCCTACAATACCTCTCCACTTCCTTGTTTCGATTTCACGTGCTCCACGTTTTTCACTTTCATACAATGTGCACTCCGTACTTTTCTCAATTCGACGTCTATATTTGAAACTTCTTGCATTTTACGTTGAAGAAAGCCTTCTTCGCCTGCACTTGCACCTGTGACAAACTATCTTCCCTGCTTCGTCCATTGATTCCCAATGCTGGTGTTACGCATTTTGCTGGTCCCCTAGCTGTTACTCAGTATTTACATCGACTGAGCTTCCAGGACCTCTTATATTTCCTCAGTCTCAATCAGAAAAGCTATGTAGTCTGTTAACCGTGAGCCGGCCGTGATGGCCGAGCGGTTCTAGGCGCTTCAGACCTCAACGGTCGCACGTTCGAATCCCGCATCGGGCATGGATGTGTGTGACGTCCTTAGGTTAGTTAGGTTTAAGCAGTTCTACGTTCTAGGGGACTGGTGACGTATGACGTCAGATGTTAAGTCCCATAGTGCTCAGAGCCATTTGAACCATTTTTTTGCTAACCGTGAAAACGATACAATAGTGGGTCAGTTTGCAGCTGTATCAATTGGAACTCACGATTCTGTTTTGCTGTCTGCTACCTTGCCCATTTCTCTCTCTCTCTCTCTCTCGCTTTTTATGCATATCCTTCCCACACGGCAATGATAGACTGTAAACCTTCTGTGCGTCTTTATGAAGAAGAATGTGCCTTTCTGGTTCTATTATTCTCACGCACTTTCTGTAGTCGTAGACTTTCCGTGCCTGCATTCTGTAGCTACATTCATCGCGTAGCTACGGACGTCTTATTCTGTCGTGTATTGTTGACAGCTTTCCCTAGACTCACAAATGCTAGAGAATTATCTGTTACCTTCATTATTATCTACACCTGTATACGCAAAGTCACAATTTTTTTCTGCTTTCTTCTCTGTAACAAAACCGATCTGCCTGCACCTTCTGGTCACCAGGTTATAAGCAAATCATTTTAAAATGAGCGAAAATTATCTTATTTATAGGATCATTTGGATTCACATTAGGACCGGAAGCTTTTTCCGAAATTAGTGGTCAACATGAGGATAGTGTTGTGGAATTCGTGTCTTGTAGATACACGTTTGTGTCTATAATGCACTGGTTTCATTGCTTTGGGCCTTTCTTCAGCTGATAATGATTGATTCTTCCAATTTTAGAAGGTTATAGAGTCGTTAGGCTATAACGTACTCAGAATCTTTATCCACTTCCTCTTTTCCCAATGTGTTGGCAAAATAAGCCGTATGTCATAAATTTTAAATATATTTCAAGCCGTGATGGATCTGACTAGAGAAATCGGGTTTAGTAATGAAGGACGCTAACTTCTAGGTAACGCTGACCATAAAAACGACGCATCTTAAACATCAGCTAATTCGTAGATCCGTAGTGGATTCCTCTTATGGGTAATTTTCACACTCTAACACAGGCACATGCTCCCGTGCAAATTACAGGTCATTTTTTCGAACCATTTATAGCGCCTCAACGGTGTATTTCAATCTGATTTTAATTATCTCGTTCGTTATATGTTCGCCGCGACATTTAAAGCGCTGTAAAATCCCCCTGAGCTTTTCCTGCTGGGTGTATGGCAGCGAGTGCCGCATCCAGACGTGAATGCAAACAAGCACGTTATAGTATGCATTACAGGCACATTATGTAAGCGGATCTCGTACAACAGGCTAAATCGCCGAACAACAGGCAGCGAAGCCGAGAAACCGCTCTCGCCGTGGCTGCATAACTAATCACACGCAGTAGCGTTAACGGCCTGTTGCCTCCTTTCCATACCTGATCTATGACACCTGCTCTATGACAGAAAGTCGGTCGCTGCCTGCATCAAATAACTGTTCCGTAATTATTCCAAGGCTGACTAGAACCTCTCTTCGGTTACCCGTAAATTTCAATCTGCGGC